>NW_004443972.1:6164722-6165911 GCF_000243295.1 Trichechus manatus latirostris | reverse complement strand
AAATGATGGTGAAATTAGGGCATTTCCAGATAAACAGAAGTTTAGGGAATTTGCAAAAACCAAACCAAAATTACAAGAAATACTAAAGGGAGTCCTCCAGTTAGAAAATCAATAATATTAGATAACAACCCAAGAACATAGGACAGAGCAACCAGATACCAACCCAGATAGGGAAGTCACAAAAATAAACCAAAGCTAAAATAGGGAAACAAATGTCAATATGTAAAAGATGACGATATTAAAACAAAAAAGAGGGACTTAAAAAATATAAACATAGATTTTTCATATGGAGAGAAAATCAAGGTGATATAAAGAAATAAAAGACTGGTATAAACTTAGAAAAATAGGGGTAAGTATTAAGGTAATCACAAAGGAAACTAACAACCCCACAAGTCACAATAAAAAACTAGAAAAATATGAAGACTCAGCAAACACAAAATCAATGAAAAAGATGAAAAGAAAATACATAAAGAAAAATGACTCAGCACAGTAAATTAAGTGGAACAAAGAAACTGTGAACAACACAACAAAAAAGACATCAGAATGACAGCACTAAACTCATACCTATCAATACTTATGCTAAATGTAAATGGACTAAATGCACCAATAAAGAGACAGAGAATGACAGATTGGGTAAAAAAACGTGATCCATCTATATGCTGCCTACAAGAGACACACCTTAGACTTAAAGACACAAACAAACTAAAACTCAAAGGATGGAAAAAAATATGTCAAGCAAACAACACACAAAAAAGAACAGGAGTGGCAATATTAATCTCTGACAAAATAGACTTTCAAGTAAAATCCACCACAAAGGATAAGGAAGGACACTATATAATGATTAAAGGGTCACTACACCAGGAGGACATAGCTATGATAAATATTTACACACCCAATGACAGGGCTCCAAAATACATAAAACAAACTCTAACAGCCTTGTAAAGAGACATAGACAGCTCCACAGCAGTAGTAGGAGACTTCAACACACTACTTTCAGTGGAGGACAGAACATCCAGAAAGATGCTCAACAAAGACACGGAACATCTAAATGCTACAATCAACCAACTTGATCTCATAGACATATACCAAACACTCCACCCAACAGCAGCCAAGTATTCTTTCTTTTCCAATGCACATGGAACATTCCCCAGAATAGACCACATATTAGGCCATAAAGCAAGCCTTAACA
>NW_004443972.1:6153587-6164622 GCF_000243295.1 Trichechus manatus latirostris | reverse complement strand
GATAAGAATTATCTTAGGTGAAGGGAAGGACAGCACACACTATAGGGGAAGTCAGCACAACTGGACTAAACCAAAGCTAAGAAATTTCCTGAATACAATCAAACACTTTGAGGGACAGAGTAGTAGGGGTAGGGATCTGGGGACCATGCTTTCAGGGGACATCTAGGTCAACTGGCATAACAAAGCTTACTAAGAAAATGTTCTGCATCCTACTTTGGTGATTAGTGTCTGGGGTCTTAAAAGCTTGCAAGCTGCCATCTATGATGCATCAATTGGTCCTAACCACCTGGAGTAAAGGAGAATGAAGAACAGCAAAGACACAACGAAAGTATTAGCTCAAGAGTCAGAAAGGGCCACATAAACCAGAGACTTCATCAGCCTGAGACCAGAAGAATTAGATGGTGCCCAGCTACCACCAATGACCGCCCTGACAGGGAACACAACAGAGAGTCCCTGATGGAGCAGGAGAAAGGTGGGGTGCAGAATTCAAATTCTAGTAAGAAGACCAGACTTAATGGTCTGACTAAGACTGGAGGAATCCCAGAAAGCATTGCCCCCGGATTCTCTATCAGCCCAGAAGTAAAACAATTTCCGAGGCCAACTCTTCAGACAGGGATTGGACTGGACTGCGGGACATAAAGTGATACTCATGAGGAGTGTACCTCTTAGCTCAAGTTGATACAAGAGACTAAACGGGCAGCTTCTGTCTGGAGGTGAGATGAGAAGGCAGAGAGGGTTAGGAGCTGATTGAATGACATGGGGAATCAGGGGTGGAAAGGAGTGTGCTGTCACAGTATGGGGAGAGCAATTAGGGTCACATAACCATATATGTATAAATTTTTGTATGAGACACTAACTTGAAATGTAAACTTCATCTAAACTACAACAATAAAAAAAAGAGAGAGAAGATAATGTCTAAATGTGACTTGGCAGTGCATTTAAAAGGGAATAAAACGAGAAGGAAACATTTTAAACTAGTCTATGTTTCCTAGTGTCCTGTAATTTCTGTCTTATAATGATAAAAAGGAAAGAACTTCTGGCCTAGATTTTCGTAGACCCAAAGACAATACCCCAACATTCACATGGACCATCACAGTTCAGCGGCACAATTTTCTTTCCCTTTTCTCAGTACTGGAAGTACCCCTGGAAGATTCAGAGGTCAGGTGGTTTAAAAGGAAATTCCTCCCACTGGGCCCTGATGATGATAATTCCATTATTCCGTGCCTCCTTGTTGATTTTTCTAACGTGCTTGCCACCATCTATATCTCTCCTTCCAGCCAAGGAGTAGGGCAGAAAAGGTGACTCCCGAAGAACATCACTGACTCCCACTATGCTCCACCCCAAGGTGATCATTTTGTCTTCAAGGGTGCTGAAGTGGAATCCAATAATGTTGAAAGAATCTCATCGCCCGTTCAATGCTATAGCTCCATCAATTGCAGTATCCCACTGAGCAATCCATAGCTTTTCCAACACTTAATGAAAGAAAGAATTAAGGCTACAAAGACCTAAACTTTGTGGTATAATTATGAGCAAACTGTATTTGTTCTACTGTTCATTTTCTTAGTTGGAAGCTAAATAATAGATATTTTTTGGTGAAATGTCAATAGACTTTTACTTGCTATAGCAAACTGGGTTTTGTCTGAACAAAAGGATGCATGACAGGAACATATTCCCTGCTCGGGCAATGATTTAAACTATGTAAAAGCAGCTCTTTCCATACCTCCTATACATGGCATCATTTTAACCTCACGATGGTAATAAGGGAGTCTTAGCTCTGTTTGCCCCTCTTTCAAAGAGCAAAACTGTGGTGTCAGCGTGTCACTAACATGCTAGATATGTATCTCTAGAGGTTGCCATGGCAAATCTGGAACCAGAGCCTCCCTAATGAGCCTTAGCAATCTCCGCCCGACAGACTAAGCATTCTCAGGAATTTCCTGTTAGAGTGTTTGTCTCTTTGGACTGGGTGTTGAAGTCCTCTTGAAAGCAGTTGCTTAAGTTTCTGGCGATAGATTAGCATTGGGTGGGAGTGGGGTGGAGTAGTATCCAGTTATGAAGAGTCACTTAGTCTGACAGAGGAATTTCTAGGGCTGGAAATATATCAGGCACAACAGAACACTAAGAAGATATGTTAAGTTGAAATCCAGTTCCTGGCAGTTTTATGATAAATTCTTCTAACCCATCTCAAAAAAATAAATCCACTTCCAAGTTAAGAGGATGTTGTTCATTTTTACATCAACAATTGGGCTAAAAAGAATGAAGATTAAAAAGATAATGGAAGAAGAAAGAATAACAATACCAGGAAAAGAGAAGAGTTCTCTGAAATTGCCTCTTTTGTTGATTGCTACTTCTGAAAAATCAGCCATTGAAAACCCTCTGGAACAGTTCTACTCTGACATATACGGGATCACAATGAGGCAGAGTCCACTCGATGGCTACTAGTCTTTTGTGGGGGCATTGGTGGCCCATTGGTGGGTTCAATTCCCAGCCAGCCAATGCATTCCAAGCACAGCCACCATCGTCTGTCAGTAGAAGTTTTCGTGTTGCTATGATGCTGAACAGGTTTCCACAGAGCTTCTAGACTAAGATAGACTAGGAAGTAAGGCCTGGCGATCTACTTCTGAAAATCAGCCAATAACAATCCTATGGATTCACAACTGATCATGGAAATGGCACAGGACCAGGCAGCATCTAGTTCTATTGTGCATGGGGTCGGCCTGAGTTAGGGCCGATTTGACTGCAGCTAACAAGAACAAGGTTAGTTTTGACAGTGAAGACAAAAAAATAATCCTTCCTTGCTAAGGTGTCAAACATTTTCATTACTCAAACATACAAGACTCACCACAGTGATAGTTGCCATTAACAGCAAGTAGCAGAGTGACAAACACTATTCCCTCATTATGATGTCAGTACTGTATTATTTCCTCTAATGTGGTCTTCAATTATTTACCGAGTTTAGAAACTTGAGGTAATATCGTTTTTTAGTTTGTACCAGGGCTGACAGGGACGTCTTAAGGCAGATTGGAATAATTCCTACTTAAAATCAAGAATACAATGTGTGAAGGAACAACTTTGTTTGATGAATTTACTGTTCTTCCTTGGTTACAGTAACACAGTCAAACCCTTTGAGTGTGCACCAAGAAGACGGGCAGAGGTTAGGAGGGAGGATTGGGAAGTTGTGGGGGAGATAAATGAATGCTTATTCGTGGGAACCATGATGAGATGAGTAACACTGTAAATTATCAAGAAATAAAACAGGAAAACCAGAAGTTTCTGGCCTTCGCCATCCTTTTATATAAGACTCAGTATTCTGAGACGCTTGGGAACAAGAAGACCTCCAGAGTAGAAGGGACAGGTGGGTAATAGAAGGGACAAATGGCACAGGAAGTTTCACACAGAGCCACATGGGAGTGGGAAGTACGTAAGCTGGCTTTCCTGTTTATTGCAAAGAAAACTCATCATTGTCACTACAAAGCACTGTCTTGAACCCACTTCATGACAAGTGGGGGATTTGCATGACAAGCTGGGCTTCAGTATGCTCCTGTCAATACAAACATAATACCTGACCCTGTTTGACCCTGTTGAATGACATTATTTTTTCTCTACATCTCCTGAATAAGAACTTCGTCTGTTGAGGATACAAGAAAAAGATATTGAGTCCTTGTTCTTATAATCAAATGTAATCTGACTTATTTCAGGAAGAATTAGATTTTCATTAGTTTCCTCCCAGGGGTGATGATTTTGGAGTGATGTCCATCCTCATTTGGACCTGGAGTGGATAATTGAATGATGGCTGTGGGTTTGCAATGATAAATCAACTTGCAGTCTTGCAATGGGACAAAACTAGTTGGCTTAGGACAAAATTGAATCCATGCTCTTAGATTTATAAGAATGATAAACCCACTAGCTAAACAAACCTGGGGGAGCTGAAGAGCATTCAAATGTTAATGACATGCTGAGTGCACAGGGCCAGAGGAGTCAGTCCTAGAATTCTCTGGGGCTGTGAGCCCTGGAACCACTATGGATTCTGGAATATTCCACTGATTTCAGTTATCTGGTGGTGTTCAGTGTCTCCTGGTGGGCACTGACGAAGAAATCAGCCTTTATAATAGACAGATCATCATGTAACATATTAGAGAAAGAAAAGTGAGAGAGCCTTAACACTTTGTTGGGAAATATATTGACTCTTTTGGAAGTCTTTCAAGTAGAAGTTTGCTAACCTATGACGGCAAGGTGACCTCTGCCTGAGTGTTACATTTTCCCCTGCCCTTGATTATCACAAAATCCTCCCCTTCACTTTCCTTGAATGTCATAATTTATTTCCTTAAGAGGATCACAGATTGTGGCTGTGTATAAGAGAAATCCTCTAATTTTTCTGTGAAAAGGAACTAGGACGTGATAGCCACCTCCAGGTGACTTTCTTCCTACATGCAAGGTTTTACTAAATCAGCCAGGTCTTAGTTTAGATCCTGTATCATGCTCTTATTTGCCATAGCACTATGAGTAGACATATGAAATGTATCTCATTTTGTTGTTGTTAGCTGCTGTGGAGTGGATCCCTGACTCATGGCAACCTGGTGCACAATGGAATGAAACACAGCCAGGTCCTGCTCCATCCCCATGATTGGTTGTGGATTGAACCATTGTGATCTGTAGGGTTTTTGTTGGCTGATTTTCAGTAGATGGGCCAGGCCTTTCTTTCTAGTCTGTGTTACTCTAGAATCTCCCCTGAAATCTGTTTATCACATAGCAACAGACAGACTGATGGTGGCTGCGCATGAGACGTATTGTCCAGGAATTGAACCCAGGTCTCCTACATGGAAGGCGAGAATTCTACCACCGAACCACCGTTGCCCCCACATCCCATTTTAGGAAGTAGAAATTAATTTGAGTCAGAAGAGAGGTGATAGGCAATCACGTGGTCTGCCTTTGCCAAGGAGACAGACACTTTTGACACAATTCTCACTGGAGTAAGACGATTATAATAGAATCTAACAACTTCTGGAGGAAAGACACGTTTCCCCTATAACGAGAGAGGTTATGCATTATATCTGTAGCAGTTTTCCCTTGAATTTAGATGTCAGATCTGCTCAGGGGACCCTGGGAAAAGACCACGGTGTGGTAGAAAGAAGTAGCGAAGATTGGTTGAGATTTGTACAGGAGATAAACCAGCCAACAGAATTTTAGCATCCACCAGGTATTTGTCAGACGGCAGCAATTTCCAGCAACAACATAACCGGGACATATCAGGGACAGATTTGAATTGGTTATCAGAGATGAAAGGCTCCCCAGACCCTCGTTTCCTCTTGGATTCAACTTTTGATTGCTTGCTTTGTCCTTTGTATTTTTTTTTTCCCTTCACTATCTCTTCAGCTCCTTTCTCTTCTTTTTCAGAACCTCAGGGTAATCTTTTAAACTGATTTATTTCTGCTTTTATGGTTTAGAAAGCAGCTGAAACTAACAGGAAAAACAAAAGAGTGAACCTAGGTTTTTTTTTTTTTTTCTCCAATTGTCACAGAGCAGATGTTGTGGCAGGTGCTGCAGGTAAGATATTATATTCAAATATGCAAAAGGAATGAAGAATTTTTCTTCCTCATCTTAAGAAAAGGATCTGATGTTGCTGATTTATTCATGCTGTTAAGGTCAAATCAATATTTCAGAAATTTACCCACAGTCTACAAGGAAGTGATATGTAACAAAATTCTGTATGTACCTCTAGAACGCAGATTCATCTGTGAGGAGTGATGCTCACTTCTTGCTTTAGTCCTTGTTACATGACATTTCATGCCACAGAGAAACAAAAGCAGCTCTCTGCTCTCAAGGAGAAGAGCTTTTAATCATTTAAACTAATCTCAGTAGCTGAAATGGTGGATGGTCTTGATGTATCTCTGTGTTTCTATTACAAAGAGAAGATTCAGCTTTGTTCTTCTGTGCATTTGTTTTAGGTTTGGTTGGAACAATTCTCTCCTAAAATTGCTCATATCTCAATTTTTTTTTTGACTTCTCTTATATTTTCATGCATGGGGTCAAAAAAGATACCTATCAGTTCCCTTGAAGGGCCTTTTTGGCTATTTTCAATACATTCTGTTGTTTTTCTTTTTTTTTTTTAGTAAACTGTTGACAGTGGGATTTAGTCCAGTGCTTCCACCCAGAAAAGCAGCTTAGTACCAGGCCTGAATTGTTTGGGCTCATTGATATTTGACCATGCTCTGGGCTGGGCAGATGTTTGGTCCATCATTTGGGGCCATCACTGAATCTTACAGACCTTGGAAAGAAGACAATGAATATCTTGGTTTGCAAAGTGAGTCTATTCCCTGGAAAAGTTGTTGGAACATTTTTAAAAAAATATTTATTTCATTGTTGTTGTTGTTGAGAATATACACAGCAGAACCTATACCAATTCAACAGTTTCTACGTGTAATACTTAGTGACACTGATTACAGTCAAGTTGTGCAAGTGTTCTCATCCTCCTTTTCTGAGTTGTTCCTCCCCCATTAACAAAAATTCATTGCCCCTAAGGTTCCTTTTGAGTTACTATTATCAATTTGATCCCATATAGATAGTTCTTAAAAGAGCATAATGCTCGAGACAGACATTTTTTACTAGTTAAGCTAAACTATCGTTTGGTTTTAAGAAGACTTCAGGGTATATTTTTGATTTAAGGTTTAAAGATTATCTCAGGGCAATAGTTTCAGGGGTTCATCAAAACTTCATGACTCCAGGAAGTCTGGAATCTGTGAGAATTTTAAATTCTGTTCTACATTTCCCCCCTTTTGATCAGGATTCTTTTATAGACTCTTTGATCAAAATGTTCAGTAATGGTAGCCGGGCACCATCCAGTTCTTCTGGTCTCATGGCAAAGGAGGCAGTGGTTTATGGAGGCAATTAGCCACACATTCCATATTCTCCTCCTCTTCCTGACCTTCCTACTTCCTCTGTTGCTCCAGGCAAATAGAGACCAATTGTTGTGCCTAGGATGGCCACTTGCAATATTTTAAGACACCATGCGCTGTGCAATGAACTGTTGTTGTTGTTGTTAGGTGTTGTAAAGTTGGTTCCAACTCATAGTGACCCTATGTACAACAGAACAAAACACTGCCTGGCCCTGCACCATCCATGCAATCGTTATGCTGGAGCCCATTGTTGCAGCCACTGTGTCAATCCATCTCGTTGAGGCTCTTCCTCTTTTTTGCTGATCCTCTACTCTATCAAGCATGATATCCTTCTCCAGGGACTGATCCCCCTGTCAACATATCCAAAGTATGTGAGACGTAGTCTCACCATTCTTGCTTCTAAGGAGCATTCTGGTCATACTTCTTCCAAAACAGATTTGTTTGTTCTTTTGGCAGTCCATGGTATATTCAATATTCTTCTCCAACACCACAATTCAAAGACGTCAATTCTTTTTCGGTCTTACTTATTCATTTCCAGCTTTCACGTGCATATAAGGCAACTGAAAACCCTAATCCTCCAAACCAAGAAACGAAATCCCATGAGGTTTTTGGTTGTACATAAGCAGCTTCAGCAACTACTTTTTTTTTTTTGTCATTGCTGTAAATATATCTATCACACAACTTTTGCCAATTTAACTTTTTACAAGTGTGCAACTTATTGACAGCAATTACAATAATCGGCTGTGCAACCCTACCCTTAATGCAATATTTTCATCCCTATTAACTCCTCATTTCCCCCTCCCTCACCCCTGGTAACCACCAATGTACTTTGTTCTCTATACATTTTCCTTTTCTTATCTTTTTATATAAGTGAGGTGACACAATATTTGTCCTTTCCTGATTGACTTATTTCACTCAGCCTAATGTCTTCCAGCTCCATTCATATTGTAGCATGTATCATTTTCTCCTACTGGCTAAGTAGTATTCCATTGTATGTTAATGCCACATTTTGTTTATCCATACATCTGTTGGTGGGCATTTAGGTTGTTTCCACTTTTTGATTATTGTGAATAGTGCTGCAATGAACATTGGTGTACAAGTCTCTTTTTGAGTCTCTGCTCTCAAGTTTTTTGGGTATATACCTAGGAGTGGAATTACTGGGTCATATGGTAGTTCTATTTTTAGTTTTTTGAGGAACTGTCCAACCATTTTTGTTTTCCACAAAGGCTATGCCATTTTGCATTCCCACCAGCAGTGGATGAGAGTTCCAATTTCCCCATATCCTTGCCCACGTTTTTATTTTCTGTTTTTGTTTATTTATTTTTTTACCTTAGCCATCCTTACTGCTGTTATTGTGTGCCGAGTTGATTCCAACTCATAACTACCGTACAGGACAGAGTAGAACTGCCCCATAGGGTTTCTTAGGCTGCAATCATTATGAGAAGAGATTGCCAAGTCTTTTCTCTCATGAAAATGCTGAGTAGGTTTGAACCACCAGCCTTTTGGCTGGCAGCCAATTGCTTAACCATTGCTCCACCAGGGTTCCTTAGCCATCCTAGTGGGAGTGAAATGGTATCTCTTTGTGGTTTCAGTTTGCATCTCTGACGGCTAATAATGCTGAGTGTCTTTTCATATGTTTGGTGGCCATTTTAACGTTCTCTTTGGTGAAATGTCTATTCAGATCCTTTGCCCATTTTATGATAGAGTTATTTGTCTTTTTGTTGTTAAGTTGTCTCAATTTCATATATATTTTGGATATTAGATTCTTGTCAGAAATATAGTTTCCAAAGATATTTTCCCAGTTGGTAACTTGTCTTTTCATTTTTTTGGTAAAGCCTTTTGATGAACAAAAGTTTTTCATTTATGAGGTCCCATTTATTTATTTTGTCTTTTGCTGTTGGTGCTTTTGTTATTATGTTAGATAATCCATTGTTAAAAGCTAGACCTGACAGCATTGCCCTTGTTTTTTCTTCTAAGAATTTTATGATTCTAGTTTGCACATTTAGGTCTTTAATCCATTTTGAATTTGTTTTTATATATGGTGTGAGACCTGGATCCTGTATATGGTGTGAGACCTGCATGTGGAAATCCAATTTTCCCAGCACCATTTACTGAGGAGACTCTTCTTTTCCCATCAAATGGAATTAGCACCCTTGTCAAAAATCAGTTGACCACAGACGTGTAGGTTATTTCTGAACTCTGAATTCTATTCCATTAGTCTATGTGTCTATTGTTCTACCAGTACCAGGCTGTTTTGATTATTGTAGTTGTATAGTATATTTTAAAATCAGGAAGTGTGAGTCTTCCTACTTTGTTCTTCTCTTTCAACATTGCTTTAGCTATTCAGGGGTTCTTGCCACTCCATATAAAGTTGAGGATTGGTTTTTCTATTTTTATAAAGAACGCTGTTGGAATTTTGGTTGGGATTGTGTGGAATCTATAGATTGCTTTGGGTAATATTGATATCTTAACAATATTGAGTTTTACAATCCATGAACATGGAAAATCTTTCTATTTATTTAAGTATTCTTTAATTTCTTTCAGCAGTGTTTTATAGTTTTTATTGTATACATCCTTCACGTCCCTGGTTAGATTTACTCCTAGGTATTTTATTCTCTTAGATGCTATTGTAAATGAATTGTTTCCCTAATTTCCCTTTCAGATTTCTCATTGCTGGTGTATACAAACTCAACTGTTTTTTTGTTTGTTGACCTTGTACCCTGCAACTTTGCTAAATTCCTGTATTAGTTCAAGAAATTTTCTCTTGACTCTTTGGGGTTTTCTACATATAGGTTTATATCATCTCCGAATAGAGATACTTTTACTTCTTCTTTTCCATTCTGTGTATCTTTTATTCCTTTTTCTTGTCTTATTGCTCTGGCTACGATTTCTAATACAATATTGAATAGAAGTGGTGAGAGCAGGCACCCTTGTCTTGTTCCTGATTTAAGGGGAAAGCTCTCAGTCTTTCTCCATTAAGAATAATGTTTGCTGTTGGCTTTTCATATATACCCTGAATCATATTGAAGGATTTCCTTCTATTCCAATCTTCTTTAGGGTTTTTATCAAGAAAGGGTGTAGGATTTTATCATATATTTTTTCTGCATTGGTAGAATTGATCATGTGGTTCTTTTCTTTGTTCTATTGATGTGGTGTATTACTTTGATTGATTTTCTAATGCTGAAATCTAATCACTGAATTCCTGGAATAAATCTCACTTGGTAATGGTGTATGACTTTTAATATGCTGTTGGATTCTGTTATCTAGTATTTTATTGAAGGTTTTTGAATCTATATTCATAAGAGATGTTGGCCTGTAGTTTTCTTTTCTTGTGCTGTCTTTGTCTGGTTTTGGTATCAGAGTTATATTTGCTTCATAGAATGAATTAGGGAGTATTCTTTCCTTCTCTATCTTTTGGAAGCGTTTAAATAGTATTGGTATCAATTCTTCTCCAAATGTTTGGTAGAATTCCCCAGTAAAGCCGTCTGGTCCAGTACTTTTCTTTTTGTTGTTGGGAGGTTTGTGATCACTGATTCAATCTCTTCGCTTGTTATGTGTCTGTTGAGCCTTTCTATTTTCTCTTGAGTCAGTTGGGTAGATTGTGTGCTTCTAAGAATTTGTCTGTTTTATCTAGGTCGCCCAGTTTGCTGCTGTATAGTTCATAATATTCTGTCATAATCTCTATTTCTGTTGGTTCAGTTATACTGTCTCGTCTTCCCTTTTTATATTTTGTTTCTTTGCATCTTCTCTTTTTTTTCTTCATTGGTTTAGCTGAAGGTTTGTCAATTGTGAACTTTATCAGTCTTTTCAAAGAACCAACTTACGGTTTTATTAATTCTCTCTATTGTTTTTCTGTTGTTAGAACTTTTTTGATTTTTTAAAACTGATGCAATTCTTAGTATGGCTGAATCCACTCATTTAGTGAGACTGCTAATTATAGCATTTTGCTGTTAATTTGTACTCACCTTTCATTTTATCCAGGTTTATTTGTTTAAAAGCATTTCTTTCAGACTTTAGTAGCAATACTTTCTTCTTATTTTTTTTATTGTGCTTTAAGTGAAAGTTTACAATTCAAGTTAGTCTCTCATACAAAAATTTATACATACATTGTTATGTGACCCTAACTGCTCTCCCTATACTGTGAC
>NW_004443972.1:6144267-6152329 GCF_000243295.1 Trichechus manatus latirostris | reverse complement strand
CCTCTCCAACACTTACTATTTTGTGTTTTTTGGATTAATGCTAGCCTTGTTGGGGTGAGATGGTATCTCATTGTAGTTTTGATTTGCATTTCTCAAATGGCTAATGATGGTGAGCCTTTCCTCAGGTGTCTGTTAGCCTCCTGAATGTCTTCTTTGGCGAAGTTCCTGTTCATATCCTTTGCCTATTTTTTAATTGGGTTATTTGTCTTTTCGTTGTTGAGGTTTTGCAGTATCTTGTAGATTTTAGAGATTAGATGCTGATTGGATTTATCGTAGCCAAAATTTTTTTCCCAATCTGTAGGTTGTCTTTTGACTCTTTTGGTGAAGTCTTCTGAGGAGCATAAGTGTTTGATTTTTAGAAGCTCCCAGTTATCTAGTTTCTCTTCTGGTGTTTGTGCATTGTTACTTATGGTTCATATTCTGTTTATGTCATGTATTAGGGCTCCTAGCATTTCCCTATTTTTTATTCCATGATCTTTATTGTTTTCCATTTTATATTTAGGTTTTTGATCCATTTTTAGCTAGTTTTTGTGCATGGTGTGAGGTATGGGTCTTGTTTCAGTTTTTTTGCAGATGAATATCCAGTTATGACAACATCATTTGTTAAAGAGACTGTCTTTTCCCCAATTAATGGACTTTGGGCCTTTGTCAAATATCAGCTGCTCATAGGTGGGTGGATTTATGTCTGGATTCTCACTTCTGTTCCATTGTTCTATGTATCTTTTGTTGTACCAGTACCAGGCTGTTTTGACTACCGTTGCTGTATAATAGGTTCTAAAATCAGGTAGTGTGAGGCCTCCCACTTTGTTCTTCTTCTTGAGTAATGCTTTACTTATCCGGAGCCTCTTCCCTTTCTGTATGAGGTTGGTGATTTGTTTCTCTACCTCATTAAAAAATGCCATTGGAATTTGGGTCAGGATTGCATTGTATCTGTAGATCGCTTTGGGTAGAATAGACATTTTCACAACATTGAGTCTTCCTATCCATGAGCAAGATATGTTTTTCCACTTATGCAAGTCTCTTTTGGTTTCTTGCAGTAGTGTCTTGTATTTTCATTGTATAGGTCTTTTACGTCTCTGGTTAGATTTATTCCTAAATATTTTGTCTTCTTGGGGGCTATTGTAAATGGTATTAATTTGGTGATTTTCTCTTCAAAGTTCTCTTTGTTGTTGTTGAGGAATCCAATTGATTTTTGTATGTTTATCTTGTATCCTAAAACTTTGCTTATATCTTCTATTAGTTCCCGTAGTTTTCTTGTGGATTCTTTGGGGTTTTCTGCGTATAATATCATATCATCTGCAGATAGAGATACTTTGACTTCTTCCTTACCAATTTGGATACCTATTTCTTTTTCTAGCCTAATTGCTCTGGCTAGGACCTCCAGCACAATGTTGAATAAGAGTGGTGATAAAGGGCATCCTTGTCTGGTTCCCGTTGTCAAGGAGAATGCTTTCAGACTCTCTCTGTTTAGGATGATATTGGCTATTGGCTTTGTATACATGCCCTTAATTATGTTGAGGAATTTCCCTTCTATTGCTATTTTGCTGAGAGTTTTTATCATGAATGGGTGTTGGACTTTGTCTAATGCCTGTTCTGAATCGATTGATAAGATCATGTGGTTCTTGTCTTTTGTTTTATTCATGTGATGGATTACATTGATTGTTTTTCCAATGTTGAACCATTCCTACATACCTGGTATAAATCCCACTTGATCATGGTGAATTATTTTTTTGACATGTTGTTGAATTCTATTGGCTAGAATTTTTGGGTCATTGTTCATGAGGGATATTAGTCTGTAATTTTCTTTTTTTGTGGTGTCTTTGTCTGGTTTTTGTATCAGGGTTATGCTGGCTTCATAGAATGAGTTTGGGAGTATTCTATCCTTTTCTATGCTCTGAAATACCTTTAGTAGTAGTGATGTTAATTTTTCTTTGGAAGTTTGGCAGAATTCTCCAGTGCAACCATCCAGGCCAGGGGTTTTTTTTGTCAGGGGTTTTTTTTTGTCAGGAGTTTTTAAATTATCTTTTCAATCTCTTCTTTTGTTGTAGGTTTGTTTAGTTGTTCTACCTCTGTTTGTGTTAGTTTAGATACGTAGTTTCTAGAAATTTGTGCATTTCCTCTAGGTTTTCAAATTTGTTAGAGTACAATTTTTCATAGTATTCTGTTATGATTCTTTTATTTCAGTTGGATCTGTTGTGATATTACCCGGCTCATTTCTTATATGGGTTATTTGCTTCCTCTCCTGTTTTTCTTTTGTCAGTTTGGCCAATGGTTTACCAATTTTGTAGATCTTTTCAAAGAACCAGCTTTTGGTCTTGTTAGCTCTCTCAATTTTTTTTTTTCTCTATTTCATTTAATTCTGCTCTAATTCTTATTATTTCCTTTCTTCTGGCACCTAAGGGCTTCTTTTGCTGCTCTCTTTCTTACTTGTTCGAGTTTTAGGGTTAATGTTTCGATTTTGGCCCTTTCTTCTTTTTAGATGTGTGCATTTAAGCAATACTTTGAAATATTAATAATTCTTATGAACAAACTTCATACTGTAGTTTTTACTCCAAAATGATGCCTGCAACTTCCTTTTGCCATTAGACCTCAAATGAAGTTGGGGTTTATTAACAATTTTTTATTTTGTCAGCTTGTCTTTGAACAAATGGAAATGTGTTGGGAAGCATCAGCTCACTAATAGAATTGGAGGTCTTCTTGGAGGAATGTTGAAATACCTTTGAAGGTTAGGCAACCTACTTTCATCGGTCCATTTATTTGACTGGAAGAGATCTCAGAGAAAAATTGCTTCAAGACCAGTTATGTAGTGGAAGGAACACTGGGCTTGTAGTCAAGGTAATCTTTATTTAAAGCCCAATTTGCCACTTATTAGCAATGTGACTTAACCTTTCTGAGACTAAGCTTCTCATTCTGTAGAATGAAGAAGTCAGAGTTATTTGTAGAGAAGTTATTTTTAAAGTGCAATAAGCAAGTAAAGCCTCTAGCAGTCTTAATAAATGAAAATTTTCTCTCTGTATTCTTTTCCCTCTTTGAGTCACAATTTCCTTATTGGTAAATTGGAGAAAGTCATAGCCACCTACCAGGGTTATTGTGGGAATTAAAGAGGATGTTGGCATTATCCACTGTGATGGAAATATACCCCAAAAATAAGTCCTCAAAAAGAGACCATGTTCAACCCATCCTCCCCACTTCCCATTTTACAGACAAACAAATTGAGGCCTGGTGAGAAGTTGTGCAGTGTTAGGTCTGTGCCTGGATATTTTGGCCAGTGCTCTTTCTGCTGTATTATTATTGACTATTAAAACGTTCTTGGGCCCTGGTGGTGCAGTGGTTAAATGATACGGCTGCTAACCAAAAGGTGGGCAGTTCAAATCCACCGCTGCTCCTTGGAAACACTGGGGGACAGTTCTACTCTGCCCTTTAGGGTCACTATGGGTTGGAATTGACTCGACGGCAATGGGTTTGTTTTGTTTTTTTTTATCCAAATATTCTAGATGACTTGGTTTAAGGAGTTGGAGACTAAATTTTAAACCATGTGGTGAACAGACTCAATATAGCACTAGACTTACACAATGACAACAAACACTTGGAAATGGTCTATTGGACATTCAGGTTTACTAGAAGAAAAATCAATGTTCTGCAAATATGAAACTTGATTTTAACTTAAAGGAATGGTTTAAGATGTAATTTTTAAAAATGGCTTCAAGTTGAACAAAACCATTCTCTTTGATTATCTTGTTATTCTTTGAGTGTTGTCAGTGTTAGCTAATGTAACAATTTTGTCTTAGTAAGTTCTTTACTAGGAGTCTCTTTACCCTGAAAAGCCAAATAATACCCTCATTCTATATGACACTGACACCAAAGTCAGATAAAAAGGGTTTCATTGCAAGGCTAAGAAAGAGCTAATTTTCTAAAATTGGAACATTATCTGTCATGTATTACTACTCTGTAATTATGACTATTATTCTCATTGGGAAAAAAGGGATATTTCAGGAGGGAAAAAGAGTTTTATAAGAGGCTTTTAATACAAATGGGCAATTATATTAAAATACTGACTTTCATACTTAGGCACTATGTTGTAGACACATTATATTATATTTGATGTAAATTTAGCAAATGATATGCATGCGAAAACTTAAAATACATGAGTAGTATTTCCTTAAATAAAAGGCATGAATAGTTTTGTGAAATAGAATTTTGAGAAATAGATTCATGACTTTTATGCTTACAGAAATTTTATTGTTAATAATTCATTTTTTCCTTTTTGGTAAAGAATGAATCATTTCCATTTGGCAATGATTTTGATTTTTTTTGCAAGAATGATTATGCTTTTTAAATAGTTTGTGAAACTGAACAAAGGGCAGTGGTAAAAATAAAAATTATTACCATGATTCATCTTTCTCTAGAAGAAGAAGACAATGGTATAAATTACAAAGAACTTTTAGTTTTGCTTTAAGTGATGTGTTGATGGAGAGTTCAGAAGTAGATAGAAAGTTTGGACATGAGAGGAAGTAATATTTAATCTTTACTAAGTTTAAGAAATTTACATTGAATAGCTGGAAGGTACAAACTCTTACTAGCATAATTCACCTCATATGTGGAAGAAAATCCAGGATTTAGAGGCCTGAAGTTTACACAACTTTGGAACCCTTTTAAAGAAAAAGTAATATTAGATTAAAAATACATAATGAAAACCAAGGATAGTATTTATTTGGAATGAGAAGAGAAGTTAAAACAAATTATAAACTTTAAAAAGCTGACAAATACTGCAAGTGCAATTATATCCAGAAAAATATCATGGTATTTTAAATTTAGAACTGCCTGACATACTTTTATAATACCCTTTTCCTTATATTTTTTGGGCTGATTAGTTTTTGATTGCTTTTTCATGTGAAATGATTTTGTAATATAATTTTCCTTGGAGAGAATATAAAGATAATTCAGTGTTTTATTTCACATGGTTGATTGAAATTTGTAGTTTTTGAGAGTAGGGGTGCTTAAACATGGCCACATACAAACGTACTGCTGGCTAGTACTGCTACCAGAGTACCCTTCAAACACGGCACTTCTGGTAAATTCAACTTCACATATTTCTCAGAAAAATCGTGATTCAGCTGTCATCGTCTACACCACGTTATTGAGTCTATCCCTGACAGGTGAGAACTTCTGTTTTGATGAGGATGATAAATGAATTCTCTACTTAGAATTTTGTCCATCTGATAATTGGAAGAATTTTCTACACACTAGACTTTGGTTTTATACGATTCAAAGCTTGTTTCTTCTCCAAACCAAAACAACCCCCAGAAAAACAAACAAACAGAAAACCTGCTGCTGTTGAGTCTATTCTGACTCATGGTGACCCCGTGGGTTATAGAGGCAAACTGCTCCCCGGGCTTTCTTGCCTGTAATCTTTACAGAAGCAGATCACCAGACCTTTCTTCTGCAGTGCTGCTGGATGTGTTCAAACCTCCAACCTTTCGGTTCGTAGCTGAGTGCAAATCGTTAGCGTCACCCAGGGACAATTTCCCACATATTTCTAGTACTGGGTGCTGTATGAGACAAGAGTATTATAATATGACCTCTGTGCTGGTTCCTTTATGGTAAGTCACAGTGAGTAATATGAGTATTGTGGAAGCCATTCCTATCAAAGGACAGCTAGGGATAACTTGGAGTTCCTGGGTGATGCAAATGATTAAATGTTCAACTACTAGCTAAAAGGTTGGAGGTCCAAACCCATTCAGAGGCATCTCAGAAGACAGGCGTGGCAATCTGCTTCTGAAAGGCCACAGCCTTGAAAACCCTGTGGAACAGCTCTACTCTGCACACATGGGGTCGCCAGAAGTCAGAATCAACTTGAAGGCAGCTAACAACAACATAAATGAACAACTGTGAGTCACAAAAATACATCCCACTAGCCCCAGATTAAATGCATTCTAACTCAATGTCCCCTTCGCTGAATTCCAATCATAGTTGTAGCCACTCAAATGCCACATGACCTAAGGGAAGTGTGATGGAGAACTCAGAATGGAAAGATACAGTAGCCTAAACAATTATACTTAAAATAATCTTACTTTTGCAAATTTTACAAAATTTTGCCACTGCCAGGGTCATGGAAGGGGACCATCCGTACAGGTAAGTGGCCCCAAAGCTTAAGCTCCATTAGCTTCATGGTAAATCTGTCTGGGTCCCAGGGGTGGTGGTCATATGCCAAGGGAGACTAAGGATGTGTGCACCTATGTGGAGAGATGTGAAGCATCACAGGGAGATCTCCTATTCTGAACCATCTCCTCCACTGAAGACAGACGTTGAACCACCAGCAATTCATTTCATTCTGTTCAGTCTTGGCCTTTTCCTTGACAGAGTGCTATTTCTAAAACACACCCTGTTGAAGGGTGGCGCACACTTCCTTGTGGCCTTATTTATCAGAATGCTTTCTTCCTTTTTTTTTTTAATCCCCTCAGAAAAATAGCTATTTATGGGAAGTTTGGGGCTTGGACAAGGAGAAGGGCTCAGCAAAGGAGGATAATGGCAGAGTGACCAAAGTGGATGAGGTTTTGCCTTGGCTGTTCCCACGTTAGGCTGACACTAGAGCTTTGTGAACCTTTATTGTTACGTCCATGTTCATGCCACCACTCATCTTTCAGTTTGTTATATGGGATGAGTTGAGTGTTGCTGTGATGCTGGAAGCTATGCCAACAGTGTTTCAACTCCCAACAGGGTCACCCATGGTGGACAAGTTTCAGTGGAGCTTCCAGACTGACAGACTAAGAAGAAAGGCCTGGTTATCTACTTCTGAAAATTACCCTGTTAATGTCGAGTCAATTCTGACTCACAGTGACCCTGTAGGACAGAGTAGAATTACCCTACAGGGTTTACAAAGCTGTAAATCTTTATGGAAGCAGACTGCTGTATCTTTCTCCTGTGGAGAAGCTTGAGGGTTCAAACTGCTGACCTTTCGTTTAGCAGCCAAGTGCTTAACCGCTGCGCCAAAAGTTAGCCAATGAAAACCCTATGGATCACGACAGAACATTGTCCAATATAGTGATGGGAGATGAGCCCCTCAGCGTGGAAGGCCTTAAAATAAGGCTGGGGAAGAGCTGCCTGTTCAAATTAGAGTCAACCATAAAGCTGCAGATGGAGCAAAGCCTTTGGGACTTTCATTTGCTGATGTGGCATGACTCAAGAAAGTAGAGCATCAGCAAAATGAAAGAAACTCTCACTGAGATGGATTGACACAACAGCCACAGCAATGAACTCAAATATAGCGATGATCATGAAGACGGGGCAGGACTGGGCAACATTTCGTTCTGTTATGCGTAAGGTCCCTATGAGTCGAGCTGACTCGACAGCAGCTAACATTAACAACATTTGTTAAATGTATTATTTGTATCTTTATGCATTTTTGCGTAAGTTGTTGTTAGGTGCCATTAAGTCGGTTCTGACTCATAGTGACCCTATGTACTGTACAACAGTAGGATACACTGCCCAGTCCTGCTCCATCCTCACAATTGTTGCTATGTTTGAGCCCATTGTTGCAGCCACTGTGTCAGTCCACCTTGTTGAGGGTCTTCCTCTTTTTTGCTGACCCTCTACTTTACCAAGAATGATGTCCTTCTCCAGGGACTGGTCCCTCATGATAACAGATCCAAAGTACGTGAGATGAGGTCTCACCATCCTCACTTCTTTTTTTAAAATTGTACTTTCTTTTTTTTTCTTTTTTTATTGTACTTCAGGTGAAGGCTTACAGAACAAATAGTTTCTCATGAAACAGTAGTACATATACTGTTTTATGACAGTGGTTAACAACCCCACAACATGTCAACCCTCTAACTTCTCAACCTTTTTTTTGGTGAAAATACACATACCCAAAGATACACCATTTTAAAAATTTCTACATGCACAGTTCAGTGACATTGACTATGCTCTTCCAGTTGTGCTGTTATTCTCACTTAAGATGAAGGTTTACAGAACAAAATAGTTTCTCATTTAATAGTTACTACAAATGTTGCCCTGTGACAATGGTTAACAATCTCACAACACATCAACAATATCCTTACTCAAC
>NW_004443972.1:6123248-6137910 GCF_000243295.1 Trichechus manatus latirostris | reverse complement strand
GGTGCAGGTAGGCAGGATGCAGCGGGGAGATTGTTATGTGTGGAGCTAAGATGGATATGGGAGAGAGGAGAGAGGAATGGGAGCCAAAAACATACAAACAAACAAAAAAGAATGCTAGGGGAGCTTCCCATTGGAATGGAGAGATAAGAGACTATGAATTGGAGAAAAACAGAAAGGGTAAGAGGAAGAAAAGAAAAGAAAGAATAAATAAAAATTGGAAAGGTTAAAGAACCGCAAAGTTCCCAGGGATCCCACTGGTGGAGCTATGAGGTCTGGGGAAGTAGCTCTCAGGTGTTGCAGTACAGCCTGGCTAGAAGGCGTAGAGGTATACAATGCCAGGTATTCAGAGAACAGAAAGAGAAGGAAGATTTAGAGAGATGAGAAACTGAACAATGAAGAAAGATAAAAAAGAAAAAAGAGGGAAAACAAAACAAAACAAATTAAAAAAAAAGAAAAAAGAGGGAAAACAAAACAAAACAAATTAAAAAAAAAGAGAAAGAAAGGCCACCCAAGAAACAGAAAAAAAAAAACCAACAAAAAAAGAAATGCCCGCAGGGATCCCTTTGCACATCTGTGCAAGCCGAGGGGGATGTCTCCCCACCACACAGCACCACCCGGCCAGAAAGGGCTCCCAACTCAAGAAAAGGAAAAGAAATCAAACAAACAATTCAAAACAAACAAATGAACAAAAGCCCCAGGATCCCACTAGCGTGGCAGCACAGACCAGACAGCAGCTCCACACTCGAACGGAGCTCCACAGCCCCCCAGGAAGAAACAAAGATGGCGTGTGGAGCCAAGTATTTGAGTGAAAGGAAGGGGAGGTGGCAAGAGGTAAGGAAGAAATCAAAAGAAGCAGAAAAAAAGCAACACTAGCAACCAACAAATGGCACTCAGAGAGCCAGCTAGTACAGGCTGGTGTTTCTCAGACAAGAGACTGTGTCCACGGGAAGCAGAGGGGGCAGAGTGTGGGTTAAGAAGGGTAGGGAGTGGGAAAGCATATATCACAAATTACCGGAGCTCTGCAGCCCCTCAGGAAGAAGGAAAGATGGCTCACGGAGCCAGGCATTTGAGTGAAAGGAGGGGGAGGTGGTGAGCGGTAAGGAAGAAATCAAAAGAAGCAGAGAAAAGCAACACCAGCAGCCAACAAATGGCACTCGGAGAGCCGGCCTGTTCGGGTGTGTGGAATCCAAGCAGTCGGTGTTTCCCGGTCAAGAGATTGTGGCCACGGGAAGCAGAGGAGGGCAAGTCGGGGTAGAGAAGGGTGGGGGGTGGGAAAGCATATATCGCAAATTATCAGTTGTTTTGTCTCCCGCTGGACGCTCTGTGAGGCTGCTTTCTTGTGCACCCTGTTTTCTGGTCTCCAATAGGAGTCCAAGATGGCGGATCCGTGCTGCGTTAGCTGATAGGGGACCTCTGCATGAATCTCTTCTCGCTCTCCGTTCTCTGTCAGTTTTCTCACTCCATTTGGTGCTTGGCTGAGTTCTTTATCTCTTCATTTGATGTTTTAGGGTTTCAGGATTGTTGTATTCTTTGTTCGGCTTAGTTTTTTGGATCTTTGCTGTGGAGGGACGGCTTGGTGCTTCTGCCTAGAGCGCCATTTTGCCGGAATTCCTTCCTAAATTTGTATGTTAGATAAAGCTTTACAGAATAAACAGTTTCTCATTAAACAGTACACATTATTTTATGACATTGGTTAACAACCCTACGACATGTCAACACTCAACCTTGGGTTCCCTATTACCAGCTTTCCTGTCTCCTCCTGCCTTCTAGTCCTTTTCCCTGGGCTGTTGTGCCCCATTAGTCTCATTTTGTTTTATGGGGCTGTCTAATCTTTGGATGAGCAGTGAACTTCAGGATTGACTCCATTACTGAGCTAAGAGGGTGTCAGGGGGCCGTCCTCTAGAGGTTACTCCAGTCTGTCAGGCCAGTAAGTCTGGTCTTTTTTTGTGAGTTAGAATTTTGTTGTACATTTTTCTCCAGCTCTGTCTGGGACCCTCTGTTGTGATCCGTCAGAGTAGTCAGTGGTGGTAGCCAGGTACCATATAGTTGTACTGGACTCAGTCTAGTGGAGGCCGTGGAAGTTGTGATCCATTAGTCCTTTGGACTAATCTTTCCCCTGTATCTTGTTTTCTTCATTCTCCCTTGCTCCCTCACCATCCTGATTTCTAAGGAGAATTCCAGCTGTACTTCTTCCAAGATGGATTTGTTTGTTCTTCTGGAAGTCCATGGTATTCAATATTCTTCGCCAACACCATGATTAAAGGGCATCAATTCTTCTTCAGTCTTCCTTATTCATTGTCCAGCTTCACATGCCTAGGAGGTGATTGAAAATACCATGGCTTGGGAGAAGGCGCACCTTAGTCCTCAAAGGCAGATCTTTGCTTTGTAACACTTAAAGAAGTCTTTTGCAGCAGATTTGCCCAATATAATATGTCGTTTGATGTCTTCACTGCTGCTTCCACGGGTGTTGTCTGTGAATCCAAGTAAAATGAAATCCTTGACAATTTCAGTTTTTTCTCCATTTATCATGATGTTGCTTATTGGTCCAGTGAGATTTTTTATTTTATTTTTTTATACTGAGGTGTAATCCATACTGTATATAACCAAAAACAAAACCAAACCTGTTGCCATTGAGTTGATTCTTACTCATAGTGACCCTGTAGGACAGAGTAGAGGTGCCCCGTAGTGTTTCCAAGGAGTGGCTATTGGATTTGAATTGCCAATCTCTTGGTTAGCAGCCGAGCTCTTAACCACCGTGTCACCAGGGCTTCATACTGTATACAGCTGTTCCATTTTCTCAACAGATTTCAGACTTGTTAACAGTAGGAACAATATCTGCTGCACCTTTATTATTCTCTGAAGAGCGATCACCTGCCCAGGAGCAAGGCTATTGCTAGTTAGAAATGCCTCCTGGAATGCCTCCAAATGGTGATCCCAAATTCACCTGTGTTTTAATTTGTTTCTTCATCTTTGGGCCCACCCATCCTTCATGATCCCCAACCCTCATGATCTTTTTGATATAGTGCTGGGTATACAAAGTATACATTAAACAAAAATCATTGAAATAACCATTTATTAATAAACAGTACATTATTTGTTTAAGATAGAACATAAAATATCAGATATGTTTGCATATTATATATGAAAACCAACTTATTAAAGTTGTTCAACTATTGGGCAGAGCCATAATATAATTTACACATACAGTTTAAAAATTACAGGAAATCATTTTATAAAGAGTACTAAATGCCATTTGTGGAATAGTTGTATTCCTGTCTAAGCCAGAATGTGAAGAAAACCTACTTGTAGCATGGAGATAAATTCAAGGAGCAAGACACCAGAATTTTATGCTGTGAAAGAGGGTTAACGAAAATACGATCTCAAATCATATACAACAGGTTTGTGTCCATAAAAATATCAATTTGTTCTTCGGTGACTGGATATTTTTCACCGCTGCTACGTTAGAAAGAGAATAATGTATACATTTTTAAATACAAATATTTTAAACTAAAGATTAGACAGAAGCCCAAATGACAAAATAGATATGGGTAGACCTGCTCTAAGGAGCCCTGATGGCACAATGGTTAAGTGCTTGGCTGCTAATGAAAAGGTCAGCAGTTCAAACCCATCAGCTGCTTTGTGGGAGAAAAACTGAACAAATAAGTAAGTAAATAAATAAACAAACAAGCAAACAAACAACTAACTAAATAAATAAAAGGTCGGCAGTTGAAACCCGTCAGCTGCTCTGTGGGAGAAAAACCAACCAGCCAACCAACCAAACAAGTAAATAAAACCAAACCCATCGCCACTGCGTCGATTCTGACTCCTAATGACCCTATAGGACAGAGTAGAACTGCCCCATAGGGTTTCCAGGGAGCGGCTGGTGGATTCCAACTGCTGACCTTTTGGTTAGCAGCCATAGCTCTTAACTACTGCTCCAAAAGACCTAGCCATTTGCTCCCTTAAAGCATACAGCTTAGGAAACCCTATGGGGCAGTTCTGCTCTGTCCTATAGGGTTGCTATGAGTCAGAATTGACTTGACAACACACAGCAACAACAGATCTGCTCTGATTGAAGCAATGACTGGGGCGTAAAGCCCTGGCCAGTTGACCCCCTTCTTCCCTTGTGGCAGGCCATTGAGTGGGCTCTCAGAAGCCTTTGGAACTCTGAACAAAATTAGAAAGCCCTGGTGTAGAAATGATATTTGGATGGAGAGTCAGAAAGCCTAGATTCCCACTGTGACTTGCACTTTTATGGGTAGTGTAACAATAGTCAAGTCATTAATTGCTCCATGTCGCAGTTTTTGCATTTGTAAAAAGTGGGATAATATTATGTTGCCTTGCTCAGCCTATTTCCAAATGAGGTTATAAAAATCAAATGGGTCATGTATGTGAAAGCCCTTCATAGTATTGTACATTTATGAATGATTACAGAATCATTCCCTTAGTCATTCTAACAGATTATTTAAATCATCACAAGGGACTAATAACGTCTAAAGAGTTATCTCTGCTATTCTGATGTCCAGCATATCCCAGTCCCAGGTAAGTGGCCACCACTCCCTGTTCATACTGACAAGGAACTAAGCCATGAGGATGAGTGTGGCATTGCCCAGCATGTAATGAGACAAAGAGGGCGTTGGTGGTTGAGTGGTAGAATTCTTGCCTTCCATGAGGTAGACCTGGGTTCGATTCCCAGCCAATGTACCTCAAGCTCAGCTACCACTCGTCTGTCAGTAGAGGTTTGTGTGTTGCTGTGATGCTGAACAGGATTCAGAGGAACTTCTAGACTAAGACAGATGAGGAAAAATGTTCTCGCGAACTATTTCTGAAAAATCAGGCAATGAAAATTCTAAGGATCACATGATCCGATCCTGTTGTGCATGGGATCTCCGTGACTCGGGGGCCTACTCAACAGCAGCTAATAACAACAACAACAATGGAATGAAAACCCAAATACAAAAATATGAAGGGCAGTGACTAAGCATAGAATGAAAGAATGAAACGTCACAATGAACTATAAGCTTATCTGGTGTCAGCAAATTTCTACTGGAGCGAACACAGTAAAGATGGCACTGCTGAATATGCACAAGTGCAATATTTGGAAGTGACAAATTAATCTCATTTTCTGTTTGTGTCCAAGTATATTTGGTTGTAGAATCCACACTTTAAAAGGACAGGATATAAGAAGTCTTAAAGGAAACAGAAGAAAATAGAAATGGCAGGGAAAAGCGAATACCAAGTAGTTGGATTATTTAGCTTGAAGAAATAAATCCTAATGAGTGATGTAATAATTGGTTTTTAGGACTCAAAGAGATTTCTTATACAGTACAGAGCAGGGCTGGCTCTTCACTTAGAATTTACAAGTCTGTCGGAGTTCGCTGACTCTGGCCTTCAAGAAGAGTCATAGAAAATTGAGGAAGGAAGTCACCGTATTAGAAACACTGGCCCTTCTGCCATCAAGTCTACTTGGTACCTAAATCTTTTCAAAGAGATGAAAATGCTTACCATTCTTAAAGAGGCATAATTGATCCTAGGTGGGATTAAGGGTAGAATGACATGCAGGAGTTGGATCTGAAGCATGATTTTGGAGAGAAAGCTGATGACTGACACCAGGAAAATTCAGAGTCACAAGATGGGGAGAGGTAACTGCTTAGCAGTTCTTAATCCTCCAGAGGTGACAGAACCTGCTTCGGTTACCTGAAGAGATTGGCCTCCACACTAGATAGATAAGGATGAAAATACCCATAATAAGCAGCTTTCTTTAATTGACATGTGGAATGGACCTGGCAGGCAGAGAAGCTCAACCTACATCAAGACAGGCTTAGCTTGTGCTCAGGCTGAAGGGCTTGTCTTGAGTTGTTTCAAGTTCCTAGGAATGATTTCCAGATTGGGAAGCACTGAAAGAGAAAAGATCCACAAAGCACAGAGTGTCCTCTATGGGTTTATAGACTTTCCACATTCTTAATGCAAAGGATTAAACACATTTTGTGGAGATGGTACACAAAGGGAGAACCTGTGTTTATATTTCTTAAGGTCAAAGTATATGCTGTTCACCCATACCCCATATACTGAGTAGCAGGTTGGAGCTACCTCCATCAAAGAGGCCAGATCAGTTGCAGTTCTCTTAGACCATAGATGGAGTTCCTGCATATAATACTGCTGGCTCTCATAAACCACTGGACACATGCTGACCACATTCTAGGTTACCAAACTCATTTGAGGAGAATAGAGCATGATCTAAAGAATCAAAGGGGGTAAGAAATAAGGTTTAGCAGTTGTCGTATTTTATTTCCCACTGTGAAATATTTCAATTGTCATAGGGTCTAGTCAAAAAGAAATTTTACACATAGTACATTCTAGTACATATAGGACTAGAGAACATTTTTCCTAACTACATCTATTCCTCACTTATGGACTATCTTATTATCTGACATTTCACATTTATGACAATAGTGAAAAATCTACTATCTGATTATTTTGTGCATTAATGGTGTACATCTGGCTCTAATCAATGTCATGGTGTGAGGAGAGAGTAAAGCTGGATGTGATGGTCAAGGTTATGTGTCAGCTTGGCTGGGCCATGATTCTCAGCGGTATGGCAGTTGTGTAATGATATAATTTGGCAGTTATGTAATAATGTAGTCATCCTCCATTTTTGCATAACACTGTTCTTTGCATAACAACCTAGTCTTTAGAACCTAACCGTGTCAACACGTGAGGAGTGGGTGTAATTCCAACTATCAGACAAAAATCTAAGCAGATAGCATGCTTTTTTTGGTGACTTGTTAGAGATCCTTTGAAAACCATAAACTGAATCTGTTCCTATAATGGGTTGTGAACAGCAACTAATTCAAGACGCACGGAGGTCTTGCCTAATGTAATACAGCTAGTTAATGGAAAAACTAGCACCAGAATGTGCTGAACATTCCTTGAATGTAAAACATCACTGACATGCTTATACCTGGATAATTACAAAATGAAACTAAACTCGAAGTGTAAACGGGATGCACTTGAGCCTATCAAACACTAGGTGGCATCTGTCTCTTTGAGCATCTGATGGGTAGATGGATGGTGTTTCAGTTGGACTTGTGCTGAGCCGGGAGTAGACAATAATACGCAATTTATGATCTTTGGTCTTGTACAGATTTGTGTGAGCTAAGCTGGCATCTATGACTCATAAGGTGAATCAATGTCAGTATTGCAAGTAAGATGTGGCAAATTCTTGGCAGATATAAATCCGCCTTGTGAGGACAGCACAAGGACAGCAGTCTCGAAGAGATGTTATTTATCTAGCCTTCTCACCTTGGGCATCTGAACTTGGTGTCTGATGTCTGGAAGGTTTTTAAAATTCATGGCTTTGTGTACATAATCAAAGGGATTGGCTGAGAATGAGCCAATTCTCTCTCTCTCTCTCTTTGTTTTGGTGGAACGAGAATTATGTATGTATGTGATTATACTCCATAACTTTGAAAGATAAAAAGTAGAGGTCTGATATTAATTTCCAACGCTTCATTAGTAGAAATTGGTAAAACCATGTAATCAGGTATAATTAAGGAAATAGTTTCTGTTCTGAACCGGTCTGACCAATCTGGTTTCCTCAAAATTTTATGTTCTAGGGATCCCATTATGAAGGATTAATGTTCTTCTCCATGTTTAAGCTGCAGATGTCATGTCCTTGAATCAGTAATCTCTGCTCGCCTGTAATGCCTCCTGTAAACTTCCTGTTAGATTGTTGTTAGGTGCCATTGAGTCAATTCTGACTCCATAGTGACCCCATGTAACAGAATAGAACTGCCCCATAGGGTTTTGTTAATAACTTGGCTGCTAACCAAAAGGTCAGCAGTTCGAATCCACCAGCCATTCCTTGGAAACCCTATAGGGCAGTTCTAGACTGTCCTATAGGGTCGATATTAGTTGGAATCAACTTGATGGTTTTTTTTTTTTTTTAAATCTTTACAGGAGTTGATTGTCAGGTCTTTATCCCATGGAACTGCTGGGTGGATTTGAACCACCAATCTTTTGGTTAGCAGCTGACCACTTAACCATTGTGTCACCAGGGCTCCTTGTAAACTTCCTACTATTAGTTACATTGCCTTGGAAATTATTTTCCTTCTTGCAGCTCTGCAGCTGTGTTCTAATACTCAGAATATACTGTTTCCTGGATGACTGCCTCTCTATTTGGACCTTCTGTGGTTGGGTAAGAGGCAATGTAAACATTGTCACTTTCGATGGAACTTTTGTAACTTCCAGATACAAGGTGAAAACTGGTCCTCCATTTTATAGAAATGTGGATGTCAAGTTCTGCTACCAAGGGGAGCAAGCCTGTACCCCGATCCTGTATAGTTGAGTGCAGGAGCTATTACAAAAATGGGACCACTATTGACCAGTGCCTCTAGTGGTCTCTTAGCCTTCCTTTGTCTCTGCATTTTCATCACTGTCCTAATAACCATCATGTCATGTCATTACTTTAGGGGGGAAAAGAGTACTTTTCAAAACTGCGATTAAGTTGAGTGTTAGACTCTCTTGCCAAAGATGCAGCTCTCTTTCTGCAATTAGAAGCAGCTCAGGTATTTTACTCTTGTATAGTTTCATTCTGCATGAGCACCAACCACAAGAATCTCTGTCTGTACCTCCCAGCTGGGAACTAAGGAGGATTGTTCAGGCTACTGGTATCGATGATGGGTGTGGTGGGAGGTCTGGTATTATGCTGATACTGGCAAAGCCTGCAACTACATATTATGCATTTAATAGGTATGACGCTTTGCATCCTGCATTGAGAATGACGTGTTTTAAAACTGAGACATTGAGCTAAATAAATTCATGAATATAGTTATAAAAAAATTAGGGGAGGAAATCTGAACGTGGTGACAATGACAGTTTCTATTATCGGACATCCTGTACAACTTTAAAGACTAAATCTTATATTAGAATGCAGCAAATTTCACAGCTAATTATGAGAATAGATGAATAGAAACTATATACAGAAAATTAGAAAATTCCTTAACAAAAGCACTGAGGGCTAAATGCATTTACAATGCTCTGTAAAAGAGGAGAGAAGCAAGAAGAAAACCTCATAGAAAACATAGGAAGGCAAACAAAGGCTTGCTAACATTCTCCTTGCCTTATCAATCTCTTCTTCTAGGGCTAATGGCTGAATGCAAAACACGCACATTCATCTACCCACGACATCTGTGCAGAGCACGGAACAGCCTATCTCTAGGTCTGTAATTGCTTGCCACACTATGATGGGGAAAATGAGCTCCTGATATTTGGGAAGAAACAGACTTGCTACTTTGAAGAGATGGTGGTGCGATTGCCATTTAAAGTTCTAAGCTATTTTGTAGACAAACAAAAAGAGTGGACAAACTGTGTCTACTACTACTAGGATACTTATAGATGGAGATAAATTGTCCTCAAATATATATACGTATATAAATATATATATATAGTGCATAAAACATGCTTTCTAGGAAGAGGATGTGCAAGTTTACAAACATTTGCTGTTGTTAGTTGCTGTCAAGTAAGCTCAGACTCATGGTGACCTTATGTATAACATAACAAAGTATCGCCCAGTCCTGCACCATCTTCATGATTGTTAGTATGTTTGAGTCCAATATTGCAGTTATTGTGTAGTGTCTTCCAACCTAGGGGCCTCATCTTTGAGCACTGTGTCTGACAATATTCTGTCATGATACGTAGGGTTTTCAGTGGCTAATTTTTGCAAGTATATCAGCAGGCCTTTTTCCTAGTATGTCTTAGTCTGTAAGCTTTGCTGAAACCTATGCATCATGGGTGACCCTACTGGCATTGGAAATACAAGTGGCATAGCTTCAGAATCACAGCAACACACAAACCGTCATAGTACCACAAACTGAAATGGTAGTACAAACATGTAGGATGACTTTTAACACTTAATTGGCTATACGATACAAAGCTACTGGAGTTCTCAAAATTTCTGCTGTAATATAAAGCAAGCGATAAAAAGGCTTCAACATCAGTCTTTCACTGGAGAAAATTATACTGTGTTGGGTTAATCGAATCCTCGATTATTGAAGAACTTTGAAGACCTTGAAAACATAAAATACATGAACCCAAGCTCTTACTGATATTCCTGATATACTTCCTCTCTCACCCTGGGAGCCATACTCCCTCTCCAGTTAATATATTAAATTAACTCCCTTTTGTGACCCCCCCCACATGAGCTGTTGCAGTGACCAGAGAAGAAACGTTGGTTTCTTTAGTTTGTGACCCCGGTGAGAGCTCAGGAATTATAGTGAAAATTAAATGCTGGTGGCCCCACAGGAAATTTTTTTCTTGGTCCTGCTTTTGAAAATTTCAGTTGATTGATATAGTGATATGACATTGTTCATATGTTTTCTGGACTTGGCATGATACGTATGTTCTCATAAAGATGAATGCCTCCAATAAAAATGAAAGAAGAACAGGTACAAGCAAGGTATTAGCCAGAGTACATTATTGGTTGCCTTCAGAGTGTCCAGTAAAAAAATACATTCAATAATAATCTAACAAATATTTGTTGAATGCCTGCTTTATTCCAGACATTGCAGACACAGTGGAGAACAAGACAGAAAAGGCTATGGCCCTTTTGGAGCTTACATTCTAGTGAAGAAAGACAATAAATAAGTAAACAAATTAAATAAATTAAAAGAGTTAAGTGTTTTCTCTAGTTATCTATTACTGAATAATAAACAACACCAAAAGTTAGTGCCTTAAAATAACTATTTCCTTTTGCTCTTGAATTTGTGAGTGAGGAATGAGGAAAGTGGCTGCATGGTTCATCTGTGATCCACATGGTATCTGCAGGAACAGCTGGGGCTGGAGGATCTACTCCTAAGATGGCTTCTTCACTCACACATCTAGTGCCTCAGTGGCCTTGGCCTCTTTTTCTTGCTACATGGTGTTTTGTTATTTAGGGTCCCTCCAGGTGGTTTGGTTTTATCATTGAGTGGTAGTCTTAAGGTGGTCACATTTTTTCCTGGTTCTGACATGTAAATGTTGCAAAGCAAAAGTTATCAGGACCAATGAAGGTCTTTCTCGGTAGTGGTACAGTGTCACTTCTGATGTATTCTGTATCCCTGGGTGGTACAAATGGTTAATGTACTTGGCTGCTAACCAAAAGGTTGGAGGTTTGAGTCCACCAAGAGGTATCTCAGAAGAAAGGCCTGGCAGTCTACTTCCAAAAACTCAGCTATTGAAAACCCTATGGAGCACAGTTCTACTCTGACACACATGGGGCCACCATGAGTCAGAGTCAGACTGATGGCAAAGGGTACTGGTACCAGCCATGAGAAGGAGTGGGGAAGAGCATTCGAGTCAGAGAGTATAGCAAGTTCTAGTTCGAGCAAGTCTAAATAGAATTGGTCAATTTACATTCACATATTACTCCATTAATAACACTGATGCTGGAGGTTGAATAAGGAGTGACAAACTGAAAGATTGAAATCCAGCTGGTCTTGTTTATCCATTTCCCCAGAACCTTCACTTCATCCTCAGTCATATATACTCTTCTTTTCTGCTTAATTATTTGCTAGAGGTGATAAATTGCAATGGTGCCTGATTAAATATGGTTGTAGTACAAGGTTCTTAAATCTAACAAAAACAAATGCAGACATATCAAAATTGATGGTGCCTGTAAATTTTCATATTCCGAATAACTGGAATAGTACTGTCAGTGGTAGCAGCACTATGGAATGAGCATAGAGTCCTTCAAGACATTTTGCGATGGTGTCTATCACAATCAAGGAGTAGTTTGTACCAATAATGGTTTTGAACAACCAGTACGGATTATTGACCAAAGCTTCATAAAGGCTTCTTGGGAAATGATGTGCACCACTGGCAAGTTATGGTAAGTAGCTCGGCAGTTAGGACATTCTTTTATTTTTTTAGCACCATAACCCCTTCTAAATCACCAGTTCTAGTTCTACCTAATGCCTTCAAGTAAACAATCCCATAATGAACACAACATCTGTTGTGTCAGTGGTGCTGCTGCATACGAATTTCTGGAGGGATTTTGAAAAACATAGATTCCCAGGCCTTACCCTCAGAGATTCTGATTCAGTAAGTTTGAAGTGACGGCTGGCCATCTGTATTTTTAAAATATTCTAGAGAATGTTGAGGCAGTTACTCAAAGGATGTACCACTTTGAGTCAATACATTTATTACTATCGGTGTCCATGCTATTTAAAACAAACTTTTTTAGGCTGTATAATAATATGAAACCAGAGTATGTTCAATATACTCAAGGAACATAATTGTACTTGACTTTGATATAATCCTGACTGGGCTGAGGCTTCATTAATGCTTTTCCATCTGATTCCATTCAACAGACATTAATTAAGCACCTTCAGTGGGTAAGCAACCATTGGTAGATGCAAGGACGAGTAAGACAATGCTTTCTCCCAAGGAGACTAGAGTTTTGGCGTTCCATTTATTAGTTTCTGCAGTTCAGTTGGTTTCTCATATATATGGCTTTTCTGGCCTTGAGTTTATAGCTCTGCCAAAAATAATTGGTTAGGCCACAACCAGCCCTGTGATTGATCTATTTTACATACCTTGCAGGGATTGCTTAGTCTACTACACAGATACGCTTTGTAAAGTCTCTCAATAGGATTAAGAGACTTTGGGGGAGAATTGGCCGATTACTATGTAAATTAAGTGACAGTGGCCTAACAAAGGGATTGGTGAGTTCGTGGTCCTGGTGGAAGGATCATGCTTTGAAATTGACAAGGTGTAGGCTTACATAAGGGACAATCCCACAGAGGTTGAGAAGGACCTCACTACCATCAAAAAGAGCCTGGAGTGGAGCACGTCCTAAGGACCCGGGGTCCCCACGCTGAGAACCTCCTAGACACAGGGGAGAGAGACAGCTGTAACACTGGAGATGGTGAGAAACAGCAGCAACCACAGCAGAGCCCAGTGGCAGAGAAAAGGTAGCAGCAGTATGAGTGGCAGGAACCAGGAGACTGGTGTGCGCCAGCTGCAATGGACTTGCTGACCCAAGGAGCGAGAGCGAAATGAATGCCTTTGGGCAGGAGGCTTGCTGGCGGAATGGGGTGCCTCTGAGCACTTGTTGGCAGAGCTAAAGAGCTGAAATCTTTGCTTGAGCAGGGCGTTGCCGAGAGAAGTTCCAGTGGTGGGCATGGCTGAGAGAAAGACCACTTGCCTGAGGGCAAGGCTGAGATGAAGCTGAGAGCTGTCTTGGTTGGAAGCTGTACTACTTGAAGAACTGTATTGTCTCCTGAGTTGTATCCTGTTACTTCCAGGTTGATCCTGATCCTGAGTTGTAGGCTGTTACTTCCATAATAACCCTGTGAGTATGGTCTGTGTGTTCTGTGTAGCCATTACAATGAATTATCAAACCAAGAACGGAGTAGAGAGAAGTTCCGGCAAAATGGCACTCTAGGCAGAAGCACCACACCGTCCCTCCACAGAAAAGATCCGAAAAACTAAGCCAAACAGAGAATACAACAATCCTGAAACCCTAAAACATCAAATGAAGAGATAAAGAACTCAGCCAAGCACCAAATGGAGTGAGAAAACTGATAGAGAACACAGGCGAGGAGAGATTCATGCAGAGGTCCCCTACCAGCTAACGCAGAGTGGATCCACCATCTTGGACTCCTATCAGAGACCAGCAAACGGGCTACGAGAAAGCAGCCTCATGGTGCATCCAGCAGGAGACAAAACAACCGGTAATTTGCGGTGTGCACTTTTCCACCCCCCACCCCTCTTCGCCCCGGCTCGGCCTCCTCTGCTTCCCGCGGCCACGGTCTCTTGACTGGGAAGTGCCGGCTGCTTGGATTCCACACACGCAAGTGGGCGGCTCTCTGGGTGCCATTTGTTGGCTGCTAGTGTTGCTTTTTTTTTTCTGCTTCTTTTGATTTCTCGCTTGCCTCTCGCCACCTCTCCCTCCTTTCACTCGAGCGCCTGGCTCCGTGCGCCACCTTTGCTTCTTTCTGAGGGGCTGCAGAGCGCTGGCAATTTGTGATATACGCTTTCCCACTCTCCACCCTTCTTTACCCACACTTGGCCTCCTCCGCTTCCCGCGGACACAGTCTCTTGTCCAGAAACACCAGCCCGCACTAGCTGGCTCTCTGAGTGCCATTTGTTGGCTGCTGGTGTTGCTTTTTTTTTCTGCTCTTTTTGATTTCTTGCTTGCCTCTCACCACCTCCCCCTCCTTCCGCTCAAGTATCTGGCTCCGTGAGCCATCTTTGCTTCTTCCTGACGGGCTGCGGAGCTCCATTCGAGTGTGGAGCTGCTTCCTGGTCTGGGCTACCGTGCTGGTGGGATCCCGGGGCTTTTGTTCGTTTGTTCGTTTTAAATTGTTTGTTTGTTTTCTTTTCTTTTTCTTGAGTTGGGAGCCCTTTCTGGCCAGGCGGAGCTGCGTGGCAAGGAACTCCCCTTCAGCTTTCACAGACGTGCAGAGGGATCCCTGAGTGCATTTCTTTTTTCACTGTTTTTTTTTTTTTTCTGTTTTTTTGGGGGGCCTTTCTCATTCTTTTTTTTTTTAATTTTCAATTTGTTTTGTTTTCTTTTCCCTCGTTTTCTCATTTTGTCTTTCTTCATTGCTCAGTTTCTCATCTCTCTATATCTTCCTTCTCTTTCTGATCCCTGAATACCAGGCGTTGTATACCTCTATGC
>NW_004443972.1:6092645-6115758 GCF_000243295.1 Trichechus manatus latirostris | reverse complement strand
AACCCAGCAGAGAAGTAGAGAGTGCTGGGGGTGGTGCTGGGCGGGGAGAAGAGGAGGGGGTGGTTGGTATCAGAAAAGGTGAAAAAGTTGGAGAGTGGAGGTATGTTTGTCCTTTCCCTCACAGGAATCAACTTTGTGATGATCCTAATTCTCCTCCCTCCCGTTGAAGTTAGCTGACTTCTGACCTGCTAGATTATAGTTTCTTTTCTCTAATAACTATTTTAGAGAATGATTTAATTACTGCCAGGTAATCAAGGGAAATTCCATTTCAACTAAATTCAGAGTTAGGGAATTAGAGTCCTAATTTACCATAAAATTGTTTCTAGGTCTTAAGTAAAACACTCTGTATATCCAGTCTTCACTTCTCTTATTTCTAATAAAGGGGTTAGCCTCTACAATTTTGATGTGTTGGTCTACTTTTAAAATTGAATGATTCCCTATTAATGGTATTATAACATTATATTAAAAACCAATGAACATAAGAAGATACATTAATGACTGATAAGCACATGAAACGGTGCTCAGCGTCCTTAGTTATTAGGGGAATGCTAATTTAAATCACAGTGGGATATCATTCTGCACCCACTAGAATGGCTATCATAAAAAAGAGACTGACAATAACAATTGTTGGTGAGTATGGGAGAAACTGAAACCTTCAGATTTTGCTGGTGAGAATGTAAAATGGTATAATCATTTTGGGAAACAGTTTGTAGTTTTTGAAAAATTAATTATAAAATTATCATATGATCCAGAACAAATTCCACTCTTAAGAATCTACTCAAGAGCAATGAAAACATATGTCCATACAAAGACTGGTACACAAATATTCATTGCAGCATTATTCATAATAGACAAAGAACGGAAATAATCCATTGGGCGTCAATTGGTAAATGAATAAACAAAATGTGGTATATACATACAATGGAATATTATTTAGCAATAAAGAGGGATTGACTGCTGATGTATGCTACAACATGGATGAACTTCAAAAGCATTGTTTTAAATGAAATAAACCATGTGCAAAAGATCACAAATTCTATGATTCCATTTATATAATATGTTTAGACAGGCAAATCTAGATGACTTGCAGTTTGTAGAACGGCATGTAAAAAGCTTTGAAGTCAACAATCTTGTTCCCACAACAATAAAAGAGCTGAAAAACTGAAAATAAACAGCTCTTCTTAGCTCTTTCAGAGACTTGACATTACACTGCCATGAGCTTTCCCTCCAGGAGTCTGAAGCTATTGGACAACTTGTTAGGTAAATAAGCAGAAGTTATACAACAAAGTAGGAAGAAAGAGAAAGGGGCAATGTGCAAAAGACCACTCTAACTTATTTCACAATATTGTTTAAGGATATCCATAACACCACATGTAAGTCCTGGCAAGCAAGGAGTATTGCTGCTTTAAGTTAATGATGGCATGGCCACAAAAGGGTTGGGGCTTCTGCCAAAACAAATCACATGGACAGAAACCCGTCTTCTGACCTCATTCTCCTCTTGATGTGGTTGCTTTTCCATTGACTCTCTGGCTTCATTCCTTCTCCATCTGGTATCTAAGCACATGCAGAGCTTTCTGACTAAATCCAGTTTTCTTTCTGGTGTTTTCTCTCTAAAAATAGTTTGGCTGGTACAGCTGACTCCTAGAAAAGTAGCACTGATTCTAGGACCCCAGGGATGAAGTGCACTCAGGATTCTGGCTCCTAGGAATCATGACAATAATCTATCATAATTCCTTTGAGACAGTTAGTGTTTCTCAATGGGTGATTCATGGACCACCTGCATCAGAAATCACCTGGTGGTGCTTACTAAAAAGGGAGATTCCTGATTTCATTCCAAACAATATCTAAGGGTGGACCGTCAGAAGTTGAGAAAGAACCTCTGAGATGGCTACCATGGTAAAATTCCATAGGGCTGAAGTAGTGAAAAATTATTGACAGTCAGTAGGACCCCAAAAAGGCCCAAGGGAGTCAACAAAAAAGGAAGTCTGAAGAGAACTTCAAGGGCCGGTTGAAACCGGGCCTCAAGAGTGCGGTGTAGCAATGGAACGCTGAGAAAGAATTGGAAGACATGACAGTCCAGACCAAGGGGTATCATCAGGACTACAGGAGATTTTTTAGGAGACGGGCAGACCAAGGTAGATATTACAGGTCACAGCTGTCATTCAGCAGAGGACAGTTTGCCCATGCGTACCTGTTGGAAGCAGCTGCTGATTGCACCAAAAAAACCAAAAAAAAAAAAAAAAAAAAAACCAAACCCATTGCCATCGAGTTGATTCTGACTCATGACTACTCATGGCAACCCCATGTGTTACAGAGTAGAATTATTCCATAGGGGTTTCTTGGCTGGAATCTTTATGGGAGCAGATCACCAGGCCTTTCTTCTATGGCACCACTGGGTATCTTTGAACCTCCAACCTTTAGGTTAGCAGCCGTTTGCAAACCGTTTGTGCTACCCAGGGACATTCAGGATTAATTTTCAGCTCCATTCCATTGGTATTTACTGAGCATCTGCTGTGTACTTTTCAGGGCGCTAACTGCTATTTCACAGAAAAGAACAAGGGCTTGTGAGTTAAATGGGGAGCCAGTTGGGGAGGAGTCCAAGGAGGGCAATAGTTAAGTGCTAAGACAGTGTCCCACTACCCATCTGTCAGTTTGTTGTACTATGGTGGCTTGTGTTTTGCTCTGGTGCTGGAAGCTCTGCCACCAGAATTTCAAACACTAGCAAGGTCACCCATGGTCGACAGATTTCAGTGGAGCTTCCAGACTAAGACAGACTAGGAAGAAAGGCCTGGTGATCTACTTCCAAAAATCAGCCAGTGAAAATTCTATGGATCACAGCATAACATTGTCTGATATAGTGCTAGAAGATAAGCCCCCTAGGTTAGAGGGCAACAATGTCCTCAAACATGCTGGTGAACATGAGCATGGCACAGGATGGGGCAGCGATTCATTTTGCATTTTATTGGGTCAGCTTGAGTCAGAGCCAACTTGATAGCAACTAACAACAGCAACAAAGATAGTGTCAAATTAAATGAAGTAAATAATTAAGTGAGGAAATGCATATAATAAAGGATTTTTACAAATAGTGATTACTGCTATGATTGTCACTATAGGCTCTGAGAATTCAGGAAAGACCACAGCTGTCCATTATATAAGCATCACTTGTCAAAAACATCATCCTTAACCCAGTTGCACTGTGTTTTCTCCTGCAGACCTGTGGTGTGTACACTGCCAGGGACACAGCAATGGTGGGGCAGCCTCTGGAAGCTTCCTTTGTCTAATGTTATGGTTTCATTGTTGAAGGACAAGACGAGTCTTGTGCCACCTGCTGGAATGAATTATAATCCCCCGTGTATGCCACTCAAATTATATCCCTACTTCATTGATTAACTTGTTGCTGTTTTTAGTTTACCTCTTTGTCCATATGGTGCTGGGTTATAGCATTTAAGAATCAGAGATAAGAGTGCTTGGCACGTAGTGAGGGCTCCATAAATACTAGTTATTACTGTTCTCATCAGCCCCTCCTCAAACGTGCAAAGTTACATGAGAATACAAGGGCATATTTCTTCTTATGGAACCCTAGAGCTGTTGAAATTTCAAAGGTCATGTAGTTGAATTTAATTAATTCAATACTACAATTCTCTCTACTATACTCCTAGCAAGTACCCAACTAGGCACCCAGCCATTCTTTCTGCTCTTTTCACGATATCTCAGTCTTCTGGGTTAGCTCAGAACTTAGCTATGGAACTTGAACAAACGTGCAATTTTGTGTCCCAGGACTTGGTCTGAGCCCAGGTTCCCCCAGAATCCACCATACTGAGGGTCGGGAGCATGGTTTACTCCCAACTGTGGAGCTACCCGTGGCCATCATGTCACTCCCTGACTTAATTTCTCATTCGTCAGCAGCTGGGGTATGGGACCAGAGCTGGACTCTGGCAGACTTGGGCAAAGCAAAATCTCATGTTCCTGTAAATCTCCCTTCTTTAACAGTATTTGAAGCAGCCCTTCAGTGCATCCCAACACACTTCTGCCTCACGTTGTTGGATACCTCACCTGGAGTGGGTGGGGTAGAGGACAGGCATTCGTAGAAAATGAGAGCTGAGGGTTCAGAGTCTCCTCCAGCAGCTTCAGTCAACTGGATTCAAATATCAGTTCAGACTTGCTGGTGGCCTTGAGCTTCTCACTTACTATGTCTAAACTTCATTCCTTTCATCTGTAAAGAACAGACAATAATATTTATTTTTCAGTGACTGTGAAGATTAAACGAGATGGTGTGTGTTGACATGTTTCACACAGTGCTTGTGTCTCAGAAGGGGCTCATTTGAATCCCTCATGAAGGAAGGCTTCCCTGGAGTTGGGTAAGGCTGTGCAGTAGACAGAGAGAGGCAACAGCGAGAATCGCTGCCAGGAAAAAAGCCTAAAGCAGTCTCCATAGAGATGTGGAGAAATCCATATTCAATCAGCCTCCAATATCTCATTCCCTCAAGCATTGTCTTGAGCAATGGGGAAAGAAGGTGAGACAAATTCTGGACCTGGACAAGACTTTAGACGCTCTCGTTCACTTCCTTCATTTCACACACATGCTCAATTACACGCGGATGGCAAAGACATAACTTTCAACCCTGTTATCCCTCCACTAGACGGCTGTTATTGTTGGTAGCTGCCGTGAAGTTAAGCCCTAACTCGTGGCGATTCCATGCACAATGGAACAAAACGCTGCCCTGTTCTGTGCCATCCCCATGATCAGTTGTGGGTCAGACTGTTTTGATCCATAGGGTTTCATTGGCTGTTTTTCAGAAGTAGATCGCCAGACATTTCTTCCTAGTCTGTCTTAGTCTAGAAGCTCCACTGAAACCTGTTCAGCATCATAGCAACACACAAGCCTCCACTGACAGATGGGTGGTGGCTGCACTTGAGGTGCATTGGTCAGGAATTGAACCCATGTCTCCCACATAGAAGGCAAGAATTCTACCTCTGAACCACCAGTGCTTCATTCCACTGCTTGGCACTGCCTCCTTAATCTGCCTACTTAAAAAATAAAACAAAACTCACTGCCGTTGAGTTGATTCCTACTCAAATGTATACTATAGAAGTGTTAGGAAAGGTAATACTTGTGAAGATTTTATGTCTAAGTGTGAAGCCTCAGAAAAATTCCCTTTAAGACAAAATAAAGAAATTAGGCCCTTCCACTTACCTGACAGAATAATGGGACAGAATATACTATGAGTCGGAATCAACTCGACTGTAATGGTTTTTTTTTTTTTTTTTTAAGGTTGCGTGGGCCAAGGGAGGTGAATGAACTTGGGAGTCAGATAGATGGTTTTAAATGTTGGCTCTGCCATTTACTCACTATTTGACCTTGGATAAGTTACTTCATGTCTCTGAACCACAGGAACATCATCAACAAAATAACTGGGGGGAGGGGCACCGTAAAGATTTTTGAGATCAGATGAAATATATAACAGCACTTATTCTGGTGTCTGGTTTGGCCTATGACTGCCATTGTCCCTTTTCCTTCTCTTCTTTCTCATTCCCTGTCTTTTCCTCCCTTCCTTCCCTTCCCAAATCATACAAATTTTTTTGGCTTCTAAGTCCCTGGCTGTCAAAAACATTAATAGAAATAAAGAGGCTGAAACAGTTTTTTCCTTCTCTTTTCTGAATTTTTTTTTTTAAACAGTCTGCTAACTGAAAGACGGGAGGTTGGAGTTCACTCATATATGCCTCGGAAGAAAGGCCTGGCAATCTACTTTTGAAAACTCAGCCATTGAAAACCCTAAGGAGCACAGTTCTACTCTGACAATAGGAGTCACAATCAATTCGACCGCAACTTTTTTTTTTTTAAGTCAGTCTTATATACTTGCAGAAAAAGCAGCCACCTCATCTAGCTATCTGAAAGGAGCTAAGAAGCCTGCCGATTCAAAATGATTCCTCTACCCCCACCACTGGCGTCACAATATCTAAATTCTTCTATGAGTCACTTTTTGGAGGATTAAAACACAGAAGGCCTCTGTTATGCAAATGTTATCTGGTTTCAAAGCACTAAGGGAATGCAGGTCTTTGGCAATAGTATGGGTTAATCAACAGGAAGTGGAGGTAAAGAAATTGGCCACGTGGTGAAAGATTGGCTTAATGAGGGAGAGGTGGTAAGGAAGGAAGTTGAGCATGGAGTGCTGCCTGGGAGGCGAGATCTGGGAGAAGTCACTATAGAGTCACCTGGACATCCACGGGATGGGGCGGGGGCCGTGGGTGGCATGGCAGTAAGGAGGAAGGTGAACCTAAGGGTGGAGAGTGTGCAGAGAAGAAATGGCCAATCCCATATTGACTTGGGGTCTGCCGTGCACAGGAGCTTATATTTGATCTCTTACATGCTTTTATTTCTTCATCTACATCTTGGCTGCCAAAATGTTAACAAAGAGGCTGAAGAATTATTTTTTTCTTTTACATCAAAGATTACTGTTCGGTGAAAGATCTTTTGGTATGCATTTAATGGCACCAGAGTGTCCACTTCAGCTCGTCTGAATGAACAGTGTCACCCTGGCTGACTGCACTAGATAACAAATAATATAGGAAGTAATTTTAGCTTCTAGGCAGTATATACTCCCTACCCCATCTCCTTTATTACCATCAACACGAATGCAAGGATTTAAATACAGAATCCAGGGATATTTTATTTTGCTTATCTTAGTATTTATGCACGTAACATACATCTCATACCAAACTGTACTGAAAGTAAAAGATGACAATGAACAGAGACAGGTTAATGTATTTGCACATAATGTAGACATACTATGAAAACAAGAAGGGGCATGGGTTGTTAATAAAGCATGATTGGTCTAAGAAATATCAATAACATTGCAGACAGCATCTTGTTAATGTTGGAAAGTATTTCTGCATCTCATTTTCATTGGGAAAAGAGAGATGTAACTATTTAGGGTCTAATGGTCAAATGATTCTGCCACTATCCAGATACTGTCATTTATACACCATGATTATGCTGATGGATTTTTCCAATTTTGTCATTCCTTTCTGTGTCATTATTCCTTCAGCTGGTTAGTTTCTGGCTTTCATATCAGCCCTGCTAAAAAACAGTTAACAGTGCTCACATTTCTGTTGCTAATCTTTGGTTTATTAGATCTTTTCCTATAATTGCATTTCAGGGGCTCTACTGAGCTGCTGGAATAGTTGGTGTGTGTCAGGCATTATGGCAAGGCTTGGGGATGGTAATCCTGGGCTTTACAAGGTAAGACAAATGTGGTATTGGAGAAAAATAGATGGTGGATGGTGAGGCTTAGTAAGAAACATTTGTTTTCCTTCCAGCCTTGGTTGTTAAACTAAATTATGACTTTGAGGAACAGGGGCTCTCAATTCTTTCTTCCTGCCTTGAGAGCATATTCAGCTAGGATTTTATGCCGGGTCCTTTCCCTCACTCTGTCAGTGGCTGGCACCCTGATGAAGACTGCTGTCAGCTTAAGATAAATCATATTTCAAACTTTTTTTTTTTTTTTTCAGATTGGGCAGCCAAAATTAGTGCAAAGAATGTCAGCCTGTTGCCAGACCTGTCAGTATAAAGTTTCGATCACAGTTAACTGGTGCCAGTTTAGTTAAATACCTGACGAAAAAGCTCATAATAGGCCATGAAGAATGATTTCGTTCTTAAAATGAAAGATGCTCAAAGCCAGCAGGGATGCAGAAACTAACCGACACTGGCCCTTTTAAAAGGGACTTGAGAACATTATGGAATAATGAGAGGAAGGGGAACCTGACCTGGAAATAGATGGAGGCTGAAAATTCCTATCTCTATTTTATACAACTTAACTGCTGGTATCATTAAAAAAAAAAAAAAAAAAAAAGTACCCCCAGCTTGAGGTCATGCAGAGATTTGTCATGTGATAAAATAGTCTCATACTTCTTGTCTAGTTTAAGCTGCTTCTAAGAGATTTGTTGTATCCCAAATTTTAGAAGGACAGAGGTCAGGCCTGAGATGGCTTAGGAATTCAGATGTATGGCTATATTTGCTGGAGTAGACTCGTCTGTGTTAACAAACAGAAACCAAAAAAATAGAACGCCTATACACAGTTTATTTCCCATTCACTCAGTTTGAGGCAGATGTATTTGGTCGGCTGGTGGCTTTCCTCCATGTGACAATTTAGGGAGTCGTCCTCTTTCCATTTCATAGCTCTATCATCTTCTAGTCTAACCCAGTGCTTCTCAAGCGTCGATGCGTATATGAATCACCTGTGGGAGCTTGTTCGCTTCTGTTTCAAGAGCTCTTCCGTGGGGCCTAAAATTTTGCATTTGTAATAAGCTCCAGGCGATGCCAATGCTGCTGGTTCATGGAGCACACCCGAGAAGCAAGGATCTAAAAGGCCTCATCACCAACTGCATCTAGTTGGTGGAGGAGAAAGAGCACGAAGCATGTGTGGGAGGTTTTGATAGGGCAGGCTTGGAAGTAGCGTATATCACATCGGCTCGCATTTTATTGACCAGGACATGGAACATGGCTGCACACAGCTCATGAGAGTCTGGGGAAATGTAGCCCATTAGTATGTTCCAGAAGAAAAAAACAAAAAAACCCCAAAAAACCCAAGCCCGTTGCCATCGAGTTGATTCCGACTCATAGTGACCCTATGGGACAGAGTAGAATTGCCCCATAGTGTTTCCAAGGAGCCGTTGGTGGACTAAAACTGCTGACCTCTGGTTAGCAGCCAAATGCTTAACCACTGTGCCACCAGGGCTCCATCAAGAAGAAGAGGAAACACATTTTAGCAAGCTGCTAGATGTCTTTCCATGCTAGTGACTGGAGGTGCTAGAGTTCATTTATTTTTATAATCTCATGATAACCCAATATTTAAAAAATGCTCCCTAGATTCTCCTTTTTCTTGTGCTTTCTCAATATTTAAAAAAAATGTTGACAGTTTACCATCCTTCTCTGGGAATGATAAAGGCTGTCATTTATAAATAACTCTTGTTTTAAAAAGTCCAATGTTTCTTTCAAACATAGTTTCATTAATCTTGTTGGTTAGCAATGTGATTGGGTCACTGTTTTCATCCTTGGCACACTTAGGTATGCAGAATGGATGGAACCCGGATGTGGCCTCTGGGTGGCAGATAGAGCACCAGCTATAAAGGGTGTTGTGTTGACAACATCTACTTCCTCCTGGAGCCCTGTGTGGTTTCTTCTGATGACAGCACCCATGGTCCTTGTCCTACTTTCCCTCTTCTCATAGCAGGATACGCCTTATCCCTCGACCTAGTAGAGATTTCTCTCAGCCCTATGTGGTTTGTATTTGGATAGTGCATTTTTTCTCAGATGATTTGAGATCCATATGGACTCGTGTAATTCACTTTAAACAGCTTAGTAAAAAGTTAACTGAACTCAAACTATAAGGCGTTTTCAAACAAATGCCTATGTTATCGGAGTTAGCTTTCAAATGGATACGGAGGGACCTGTCTGGGGGGTCAAAGAGGAAGTGCTTGTTTGATTTCAGCTTGTGGTCATCAGGTCATAATTCATAATTACCTTGGGATGCCTGAGCCATAGGTGGGGAAAATGAAGAGTTATCTTGTTCCTACTTTTCTATGCCAGACTGGGCATTAAAAAAAAAGAAAAAGAAAAAAGAAACCAACACAACTTTTATAGGTTTTGCAATCATATCTTCTGAACTCAGACGTGGTCTGCAAGCTAAATGAGGTTATAGCAGTTGGCGGTTTTTCAAGCCTAATGTATGTGTCTAGCTTACAAAGCCTATCCTAGTAAAATGATTTTTTTTTTGTTATTCTTGTTTTCTCACTTATGTATCTGGATGAAATAATTTAGTCAGCCTCCAAGAAATCTGTAACAAAGAAAGCTTAATGCTTCATTAACAAACTGGCAATTCTTTCTCACGGTTCCCAAAGGATTTGTTCTTTGTTGTGATGCTTCTGTATAAATATGAGCTTAAAATGCGTGTGTTAAAAAGACAGGGGCAGAAATTTCATTTGATAGCTCAGAGGAGATACAAAGTCTTCTATTTCAAGATCCCCCACCTGAATCTACCTAATGTTTAAAACTTCTGCAACTCGTATGTCAGTTTCTTTCTTAGGTGATGGCTTTCCTTACGTAAATTTGGGAAAATGAAGTTTGTTTCACTTTAACTCTTGAGTCATCTGCTGTACCTGCTTCTTCAAGAGCAGCTCTACCTTGTTGCTCCCAATTTTACTGTTGTCCACCATTTACTTTGCTCCTTGCACTCTTGGATCACAGACCTCTCAAAAGGCCTCCTCCCTCTGCTTAAGCATCAGCAGAAGGGTGGTCCATGGCAGATCATACTTCCTTCTCATGCTCTGCTTCTTGGTTTTTGATTCTACTAAAACTCACACTACCTAGGTATATACAACTTTGCTGAAGTATAGGGAGGTGATTAAAGGGAACTATATCACAGGACCACCACCTGTCTGTCAGTTTGTTGTACTATTGTGACTTCCATGTTGCTGTGATGCTGGAAGCTATGTCACTGACATTGCAAATACCAGCAGAATCACCCATGGTGAACAGGTTTCAGCAGAGCTTCCAGACTAAGACAGACTAGAAAGGCCTGTGATCTACTTCCAAAAATTAGCCAATGAAAACTTTATGGATCACAACTGTCCAACTCATTTGCTTTGGACATGCCATCAGGAGGGATCAATCACTGAAGGAAGACATCGTGTTTGATGAAGTAGAGGGTCAATGAGGGCATGGGAGACACTCAGTGAGATGGATTGGCACAGTAGCAGCAACCATGAGCTTCAACATACTGGTGACTGTGAGGCTGACTCAAGGACTGGGAAACATTACATTCTTTTGTACATAAGGTCGCCATGAGTTGGAGTCAACGGGAGCTAAGAACAACAGCAACACATCATAGGAAGAGAATATTTATAATTCTGTGTTTCATGTAATAGTTCCTATTATCTAAGGGAAAAATATACAGATACTTAAATCCTTTTTAGTGTTGTCTCAGGCAAATGCCTCAGTTCTATCTTGCTCGCTGACATCATGTTCACCTTCTTGTGAGGAAAAGCACTTCCTTCTTTAAAAAATTCTTCATCTCCCATTAGGCTTAATGTTGCCCTAGACCCCTCTCCTGCCTTCGTCTGGTAACGGGGTCCGATAATTCCCAGCAGCCCATTTCCCTTTATTTGAGACTTCAAGTCTCCAATAACACCTCATGGCGGGGATTGGAGTATGCTTTGCAGAAGAGTCTAAGATGAGCTCTGGCAATCTATGAGTCTAGTAAAAATATCCAGGGTAGGTTTACAAACTTTCAGTCTGATCCCCTTCTAGCATCCATGCCAGAGAGAGATGAAGAATAAGAATTCTTCTTGGTCATCCAGTTGGTAACTATTGAATTCATATGCATACACACAAGTTCACTTATTCCTCAAAAAACACTAATTCTCAAAGACAGTAGTGTCTAGATCCATATTAAGCAGAAGAATATTTCACAAAGCACAACCCAATCTGCACAGTCTTCTGAATTTTGCATGGCAGGTTGAGGTGAGATTTCTCCCTGCCCTTGGCGTTTTTTATCCGCTAGCTCCAAGTTATGCCCTTGAATCTCCTGCTTAAGAAATACGTGAGAAACTGACTACATTACACTGAAGATTACACAGATACCCAGGAGCAGGTTTGACACGATCATTTTTTTTTTTGGTATATCTGGACAGGTCCTATTCCTAGGCAGAACATCTCCATTCTCTTTTCTTACGTGTAAGGAGAACAATTCATGTTATGATGGGGAGATGGGAAGGCAGTGTCAGCTCTTTCAATGCCTTTTTTTGCTCTAATCTGTGTAGAGCAACTTAGTCATTGTTTGCTTGTAGAAGGCTATTTAAATTTACATTATCAGCATAATTCTCATTCTCATGGCATACATTAATCTTTTTTTTTTTTTTGGTGAGTGTAGTGGAAGCAGAAATAACAATGCAAGAGAGAGAGAAGAGAGTCTCTTTCCTCCTATCTTTATGTATGGGCTTCTCAATTAAGGTTAGAGGCTATTAGCACCATGCAAGTTCCTAACCACATGGATTACATACATATTTTTAACAGACTAGAGTGGACCATTCTTTGGTCTAATCACAATTTAGCTGTAAGAGTCATCAGTTTTGTGGGTCCACACTAAAAAGAGTACAATTCAATTAGTGTTGAGTTTCCTAACATTATATTTGTCTTTAAAGTAAAAGACAGGAAGGAAAGTTGAACTTTAAGAATATATAAAAAAGTCATAGAATTTTAAATTTAGAAGGAACCCTTGAAATTGTCTAGAAACCACAAGTGGAAACAGTGGGCCAGAAAGATTAGATTAAGTGACTCTGTTGCGTATCTTTTGCAAACAGTTGTTAAATGAAAAGAACAGCAGTGCCGCAATGACCTTCATGCATCTCCAAATCCTAAATCAGTCAATTTAGGAGACATAAAGGAAAAACAAAACCAAAACAAACTGATAATATTTTAAAGCTTGTGATGAGACTATAATAGAATTACAAGCTGTGTAAACTTGAGCAAGTGACTTTCTTTGTCTCAGGGTCTTGGTTTGTAAAATGGGTATAATAATAGTACCTATATTAGAGGGTCATTGAGAAGATTAAACAAGTCAGTATAATTAATGCTCTTAGAACAGGCTCTGGTATACAGTAAGTGCTCGATAAGTATGGATAGTTCTTGTTTTGTACAGTTCCAATATGCAAGAATTTCAGTTAGTTTGTTAAATAACACCAGTCCCCCAACAATATGCTTCAAAATTCAGTCATCATGGTATATTAACTGTAAAATGCATAAAATGCAAACTTCACTGCTAGCTTTTCAGCCCACAAATCAAGATGTAAAGAGCAGAAGCCCATGACGATCAGTGACCAATCACAGCACTTCTTTCAAAATCTGCGGGTGATTGGTCACAGCACAACTGTGATTCAGTTTATGCACCTGAAGCAAAGCCTGTAGCTGTGTTGCCTCCTAGTCTCCCAGCGATAAACTCATACAACATTCTATAAAAATAGATAATCAAAAGAGATAATTGACCAATAAAGATGAACATGAAGCGAAGAAACAGCAAATAATAATGCTGGGAGTGAAACTGGATGTGATTAGCACATTTGAAAATGGCAACAGCAAAGCGAACCTAGGTTGAGATCTAGGCCTGCATGAACTAATTCATATGAAGCTATCTGCTGAAGCTAGTGCAGATAAAAATACTGCTCTGAACTTTACACCCAGATTTGAAGGATTCTTTAGGGAAGGTGGAGTCCCTAGATGGTGCAAATACTTATCCCGCTCAGCTGCTAATGGAAAGTATGGCAGTTCAAGCCTACCCACAGGCACCATGAAACAAAGGCCTGGTAATTTACTTCTGAAAAACTAACATTGAAAACCCTATGGAGCACAGTTCTACTCTGACACACATGGAGTTGCCGTAAGTTGGAATTGACTAGATGGCAGCTGGTTTTAAGGAAGGTAAGGTTATGATGATTGGCACATGTTTAATGATGATGAGACATGTTCTCTTTGGAAGGCAACCCCATGAAGAACATAGGCAATGAAGGACATAGGATCAGGGAGTGGCCATATAGGTGTTAAAAATAGATTAACCCTTACTAGAAGCAGCTCAGAGAATGACTTTCAATTTAAAACCTATGCTTATCTATCAGTCTTAGAGTCCAAGTGCATTAAAAAATCATGGCAAAGCATCTTTACCCATTATTTAGTCTGCAAATAAAAGGTTATGGGTTATAATAACATTGCTTCATGACTGGCTGTAATGGTTGTTTTGTTCGATGTTAGGCAAAATAATTTAACTTTTTAAACACTACAAACATTGGCTCAAGATCACCCTAATTCTCTTGGACACTTAAATGAAAACATGAAAATTTGCTTTTTACCGCCAAACACAACCTCATTAATACAATCAATGGACCAAGGAGTTATTTCTACTTTAAAGCCAATTATCTTAGATGGACTTTCAGACAAGCTATTGATGCTACAACTGGAGATAATGCAATTTCCTTAAAAAGTTTTATAAGAAATACGACATAAAGCATGAAGTTGAAAACAGTCCAGCATCATGGCAGGAAGTAACAGTGAGTAATATGCGTGTAATATGGCAGAAACTTGTACCACATTGTGCAAATAACTTTGCAGGATTAGAATGGATTATAGATGGAGTTATAGAGGAAATAGCAGACCGTGGAAATGTTGACACTTCCAGCATTTGAGAAACCTTAAATATGCAGCCTGGGGAACTTAGTGAACTTATGGACATAAATGAGGAAACCAACGAAAAGAATGAAGATGCCCAGTGGAGGTGATGCTAGCAAAAAATTCACATTAAAGAAACTCTTTGAGATATTTTGTGAAATTGAAAGCACAAAGGATAAAATGTTGGAAGCTGATCCAAACTTAGAAAGGAGTATAGCAATTCACCAAGGCACAGAAAAGATGCTTGCTCTGTATTTTAAGTTATATGAAAAGAAGAATGCAAACACTGTTCGGAAACCCTGGTGGACTGTTCCAACTATTCTTGATAAGGTTTTTACAAAGAAATAAAATATTTTAATTCTCAACATTCCTAATGTTTTAAATTCTAATTGTTGTTAACTGCCATTGAGTTGGCCCCAACTCATGGGGGACCCACGCACAATGGAAGGAAACACTGCCTGGTCCTGTGCCATCCTCAGGATGGGTTGTGGATTGGACCGTTGTGATTCATAGGGTTTTCACTGGTTGATTTTCAAAAGTAGATCGTCAGGTCTGTCTTTGTAGTCCGTCTTAGTCTGGAAGCTCCACTGAACCTGTTCAGAATCATAGCAACGTTCAAGCCTCCACTGAGAGATGCGTGGTAGTTGTGCACGAAATTGCATTGGCTGGAAATTGAACCTGAGTCTCCCACATGGAAGGCGAGAATTCTACCACTGAACAACCAGGCCTTCGATGTTTTAAATTACACTGTACTAAATAAATACTGGAGACCTGGTGGCGTAGTGGTTTAAGAGCTTGGCTGCTACCCAAAAGGTTGGCAGTTCAAATCCACCATCTGCTCCTTGAAAACCCTCTGGGGTAGTTCTACTCTGTTCAATAGGGTCACTCTGAGTCAGAATTGACTCATAATAAATATTAGTCTTATTATTTAAAAAATTTTATTATATACTTACAGCTAACAGAGCTTTTAATGCTTTGACAAAAAATTTTAAAGGCCATGGAACAATTGTAATCTTTTTCCCCATCAGGTATTAAGATCACTCTGCATAGTTTCAGCTCTTACAGTCATTTTTATGGTTCAGTACCACTGTGCAAAGTGAGGACAGATTGTTCTGTGCAAAACAAGGGCTACCTGAACTAGTTATCATTATCATTATTATTTTATTAGTGCATAGTAGGTATTCAGTGAATGTTGACTGGAGGAAGAAGTGTGAGTCACTGGTGTATATGGAGTATTTGGAAGACAAAGTATTTTAGGGAGGATTTCTTCTCTGCCCCAAAGAGGCAGTGGTAGAAACAATGCACTGTCTGAAATTTTATACAGATTTGAATATTGCTAAGGGATATGAACAAAAGTGAACAATGCCAGACAATCAGAATCTTAGACTACTTGAGTTGGTTCTGTTTCCGGTGATCACTCAACTCCTTTATTCTACAGAGTAGGCTCAAAATAGTTGAGTGGTCTGTCCAGTGTCACTCAATAACTTGGTAACAGACAAAGGACTAGAACTCAAATCTTTAGAATCTTCATACAGTGAAGTCTAATTTTTAGTCTTTTATGGAGGTGCTTTAGAGTTAGAGAGAGAAGGAGAAGCTTAGCCTTTAGCACTGGGACTCATTTTAATCAGCACATCTGGACTTACAATTGCTTTTGTTATTGGGATTCTAAGATTTCACTTAAGCAGGCTTTCACTATTTAAAAAATACTAGAGAAACTTTGTACTATAATATATACCCATTTATAGACTACAAATAACTTATTTGGCTTGCAAAATATGAATTACTCTTTTCTACACTCATTAGTATATTTCTTGTCCCTTGTAGTTATTCACATTTTATTTAATGATACCCTAAATAATTAGGCTTATAGACTTTCGCAGATGATACATTTCTCTACAACACTGCTTATGTTGCCAGCAATTTAGGCAAAAATAGAAACTTTTAAATAAAGAAATAATAAAAACTCTTGATTCTAACAAAAATCTATTAAAATATTTAAGACCGAATAACTTCTCATTAAATCCATAGGTAATTTTTATTTAATTTTTTCAGGTTTACTTTTGGTTGTGGGCACCAAGCTTTTTCATCTTTTTAAATGAGCTATTATTTTAAAAGGATGAGTTTTTTTTTTTATTGCTTTATTGTTGCAAAAATGTGTGCAACAAAACATTTGCCAATTCAGCATTTTTTACATGTACAGTTTAATGACATTGATTATGTTCATCATATTGTGCAATCATCACCACTGTTTGTTTCCAAATTATTTATTCCATCACCATTAACAGAAACTCAATACCCCCCAAGCAATGATTCCCCTTCCCCTCTCACTCCTATCCCTGGTAACCACTAATAAACTTTGGTCTCAATACGTTTGCCAATTTTAGATATTTCATATAAGCAGGATTATATAAGATTTTTCTTTTGTGACTGATTTATTTCATTCAGCCTAATGTTTTCAAAGTTCATTGGGATCATTTTTAGACACGAGGCAAAGTTCAGACATTGTGAATTGGGCATGAATACACAATCTATAAAGTTTGAAAAATGGTAATTGAGCACAATATGTTTGGGATTCCACTCTAGGTTATGAAGGGGCTATGTGGATTCTTCAATACAGTGTTACTTGTGTACCCAGTTCTCTGTGTTTCAGCAATTATGAGTGAGTTTTCTGTCATCATTCATAGGAGATAGAGCTCTTTAAGAGACCTGGAAATCAGAGGCAGGAGATTTTAGCCTGGAGAGAGTATATAGGAATCCATGTTCAGCAAATCCTCAAATTTTTAGCTTAATTTTTAGGACTCAAGATCTCATAATGATGCTGCTGGAAGGCTAAAAAGGACAAGGAAGTGAAGGAAAGAAGAGAAGAAGGCATTTTGAATTGTCTTCATTGTGTTTATGAAGACAGAACATCTGCTTTTTATCAGTAATTTTTTTTATTAATAAAGGAAGAGGCTCTAGATTTTAAACTGCCATGAGATCTAAAATAAGAATCTTCTAAATAGTGGTTATCACTGTATTTTCAGCTTCCAAGGGAAAAAGAAAATATACTTACCAAATTTCAGAATGTCGAGTAAGGTCATGTATTCTTTACTAAGGACATTTTCATCAGTTTTATCTAATAGCTTCAGCACTGGGGCTGAAATAGAAAAATCTATTTTAAATAGAAATAGAAATTGTTAAATAGAAAAACCTAATAGTTGATTATCAGCACCCAGTTGCTGAGTTTTGATTTATTGTCTTATTAAGCAAAATTATATTTAAGTAATAATACTTGGAGCTCTAGTGGTGCAGTGGTTAAGAGCTTGGCTGCCAACCGTTGGCAGTTCAAATCCACCAGCCATGTCTTGGAAACCCTATGAGGCAGTTCATGGAATTTTGAGTTTAAATCTATTTAACTTACGAAAAGGTTTTGCAGTTTTACCTAGTGTTTGTTCACATACCCTACATGTTGTTAAAATAAATTTGTTCTCCTTTCCAAGACAACTTTCTTTGTGTTTTTTTTTTTTGGGGGGGGTGGGTAGTTGGAAGGTCAAGAGATCTCTTAATTGAAAATTCAACATTGAAGCCTTGGGGGACTTGACATGATTGAGGACAGAATCTTCACTCTGACAGTTTAATGCATTTTACATTGTGAGGGCATTGCATGCTTCATTCACAGTTCCTAAAAAGCTTACATTACGTCTCAAAGTAGCTTCTTTTTCACTCTGTATTTCCAGATTGTCTCTTTTGCCCACATCAGCTCTCAGGGGATCCATTTGTGCAGGGGAGATAATTCTGCCACTTGGGAGGTATGTGGTTCTCTGTCTGTAGGTCATTGAGCAAAATTAAGAGATTGTACTGTTGTTATGGGTTGATTCGTGTCCCCCCCAAAATATATGTTCAAATTCTAACCACTGGTACCTGGGAATATGACCTTATTTGGAAATAGTGTCTTTGCAGACATTAATCAGTTAATATGAGGTCAAACTGGAGTAAGGTGGGCCCTAATCTATTACGACTTGTCGAAACAGGTTTGGTTTTTTTGGTATATGTACTTAAATACCTAAGTACCTAATCTAACATGTACTTATAAAAAGAGACGAGACACAGACACGAGGAAGACAACCACTTGAAGATGGAGGCAAAGATTGGAGTTACACTGCCAAGGAAGTTCTGGGGCTACCAGAAGCTGGAAGTGACAAAGAAGGATCTTCCCCTAGAGCCTTCTGAGAGAGCATGGCCATACTAACACCCTGATTTCAAACTACTAGCCTCCAGAACTGTGAGAGAATAAGTTTCTATTGGTTAGCCACCCAGTTTGGAAACTATTATACCTGTAGTGAAAGCCTTTTGTCCAGTTGGAAGATGAGTTCTCTGACTATAGTCAGGCTCATGGTTTCTTGTAGAAATTCTATGTGTAGGTGATCTGCTATTTCTTGATGTTGGAGGTAAGGAGATGGATATCAATCTCTCTGTCTCTCCTACCCCTTCCTTTGTATGTGAAAGAACACAAAGGTATCATAAGTGGTATGAGTTAGATATCTCATTTTACTAGGGACTAGAAAGAACAATCTAAACTCTGGCCTGGACTCTTCCATTTATTTGTTGTAAAATTTTGGATAAATAATTCAATATCTGAGTTTCAGTGGCCTTATCTTATAAGAGGGAAATCACAATATCACTTATTAAGTTCTTGTTATATATCTTGATTTATTTAAGTTCTTCACTTTAGTAATATTTACCTGAGAAATATATGTTACTAGTCCCATATTAGTCAGTTGCTGTTGAGTTGATTCTGACTCATGGTGACCCCATGTGTGTAGAATTTTGCTCCATAGGGTTTTCAAGGATTGATTATTCAGAAGTGGATCACCAGACCTTTCTTCTGAGGCACCTCTGGGTGGACTTGAACCTCTACCCTTTTGGTTAGCCACCGAGAACATTAACTGTGCCACCCAGGGATTCCTGTCCCATATTACTGATAAGAAACTAAGGCCCAGGGAAGTTAACTGAATTTCCCATGGTCTTTTAGCTAGTGAAAGACTTATGTTACTTTTGAACTCAGTTAATGTTTTACTTCAAAAGTAATAATATTTTGACTATACCACACAGCTACTAGAGAATACAAAATGTGGGGTGGTCTCAACTGCAGGGAGCCCTGGTAGTGCAGGGATTAAGACCCTGGCTGGTAACAAAAAGTCCAGCACTTTGAACCCACCAGCTGCTCCTTGGAAACTCTGTGGGGTAGTTCTACTCTGTCCTATAGGGTTGCTATGAGTTGGTATCGACTCAACGGCAATGGGTTTGTTTGTTTGTTTTTTTTTCCCTCAACTGCAGAACACTGTGAATAGACAAAACAATTTGTTATTTATTAATTTAATCATTCTGTTGTTATTAATAATGATACTCTGCTAGGACTAAAACGTCAGCATGTCTCAATCCCAGGCTCCAGCTAGCTTGAGCAGCTCAGATAGGCTTGTCTAGGAAGTACTCTGTATGATGTTACCAAAATTACTTAAAATTTTGGCAAATGTAACGGAGTGGGAAGAACAGACGTTCGTGTGTTTGACTTTGGCTGATAACCTCTTCTGGAATGGACTGTGCTAAACGGCATTTTTACTCCAAGTCAAATTATCTGTTTGATAACTGGTGAAGAGAGATGAATGTTGTTTGAGGCAGCCTCTTAACATTCTGGGGAAATTATTTGAGACTACTGGATAAATATTTCCAGGAAGTTGGGGGAATCTTAGTTATGAAGTGAAAAGAAAAGCAATGTAGTAACAATCTTTCTGCACTGCCTAAATCCAAAGTCAGTCAGTTTAGGGGAGCTAAAGGAAAAACTGATGATATTTTCAAGGTTATAGTAAGAGTGTGATAGAATTAGAATATCTGGCTGCTGATGATTTTAGCTGCTTCTCCAAATGCTACATATTTCACATTTTATCCTTTAGTACTAAATAACATGTGGAGCAGGAATTAAGTTTATTGTGATAACTTCTGATTTTTTTTGACCTGGGACAGCAAAGGCCATTGTAATTTGCATGGATTGCCTTGGCAGCTGTCTGGGTCAGGGCCCTGAAGAATTTGCACTAGTGTGATAAGAGGAATCTGGAATATAGTGATACGGCAGCTGCTCCCTCCCTTAGGATTTCGGACACTAAGTCAAAACCAGGCCTCCTACTTAGGAAGGAGGAGTTGATGAAAGGCAATTCAAAAGGACAGAACATTTCTGAGTTCAAACTCCCCCTCCTTAGGAAACTTCCCCTCCTCAGTAGACAGTCCCTTCTTCTGAATTCCAACAGTACAAATTGTACCTAATACAATGTACAATGCTGTTATTATTTCGTGTTTCTTATCTTTGTCTTCCCAATGAGATTACAGGTAACTTGGAGGCTGATTACTTTTCTGTGTTTCTCAAGATGTTTAGTGCAGGGTATGTAACGCATGTTTTAAAGTATTGATTGTTTAATTCATTAGTTGCATAACTTTTTTGTCTTTCATAAATCATAGTTGATCACATTTGGAGATATATTTTCAATTCTGTATATGATGTCAGTGATATACCTTTGGAAAATGAGATTTCTTTGTAAAAACCTTTGCAGAAGTATAGCAAGAATGGTTGCACAACCGGAAGACTGTGATCAATGTCACTAAAATTTACACGTAAAAATTGTTGAGATGGCAGACATTTTGTTATGGATATTTTCACCTCAATTAAAAAAAAAAACCCATTACAGATATGATTTATAACTTTAAAGTGCATACATTAAATCCAAAAGTGGTATCTCATAGATTTCCTTATTTAATCAAAAGAATGCAATTTATATTATTTGTGAATGGCAGGGTTCTGAAATTAAGTTTACTTGAAAATAGATGACTGTTTAAATATTTTTAACCCTTTAAAATATAATATAAAATGAAAAACAAACAAAAAAAAAAAACAATGAATACTTATTTGTGGTAAGAAAAAAAATTCCAGCAATAAAGAAGTATTTATTAAAAAGTGAAAGTCCCTCCTCACATTTTTCCCCATGTGGCAGGCAGAATTTTAACCCCTATGGCCTCCACCCTCTTGTGCTACACACATGATTTGTTACCTTACATGACAAAGAGACTTTGCAGGTGTAATTAAGTTGACTAGTCAGCAGACTTTAAAATATCTAGAGTATCCTGAATTATCCTGGTGGGCCAATGTAATCACATGAGTCCTTAAAAGTAGAACTTTCCCCTAGCTAAGAGCAAAAAAGACATTTGGAGAGATCTGAAGAGTAAGGAATACTTATGGGACATTGGCGACTTGAAGATGGAAAGAGTCATGTGCAAGGACAGCAGAGAGGCTCCTAGGAGACAAGGCCAGACCTCAGCTGGCAAACAGCAAAGAAACAGAGGCCTCAGCCCTACCAGTGCAAGGGATTGAAGTCAGCCAACAAGTTGAATGAGCTTGGAAATGGATTCATTCCTGGAGCTTCCAGAATAGAACACAGACCTAAGGACGCCTTGATTTTGACCCTGTGAGCTTCTAAGCAGAGGAACCAGCTGAACCACGTTGTAACTGGACTTCTGACCTACACAACTACAAGATAATAAATGGATGTGTTTTAGGCTGGTAAATTTGTTGTAATTTGTTACTTTAGCAATTGAAAACGAAACACCCCATGTCCACACCTGGGGAGTTAATTGTCTGATAAGATCCTTCGTGTGGTTTAATGTATTGAAGCATTTCTGATCGCAAGTCTTAGTACCGTATACCATACCAGTTGCCACCAAGTTGACACTGACTCATGGCTAGCCCATGTGTGTCAGAGTAGAACTATGCTCCATAGGGTTTTCAGTGGCTGATTTTTCAGAAGTTGACTGCGAAGCCTTCAATCTTTCAGTTAGCAGCCGAGCACGTCACCTGTTTGCACTACCCAGGGACTCCATTTGCACCATAATTAACCTTTCCCTGGGGGGTGCAAATGGTTAAGCACTTGACTATTAGCAGAAAGTTTGGTTGTTCGAACCTACCCAGAGCCTCCTCAGAGAGACAGCCCTGGTGATTTGTTTCTGAAAAGTACAGCCTTGAAAACGCTACAGAGCAGTTCTACTCTGCACACACAGGGTCACCATGAGTCAGGATAGCAACTAACAACAACAACATTATTATGAGAAAGCCTTGCCATGCAAAGCTAAACTTCTCTGATAATGCTAAATGTTCACAATTTCCAATTCTGAATGCATGAATTCACATTCTTAAGCAGTCCAACCAATGAGAATTTCAAGTATATAAAAATAATAATAAAAAATCAGATGGGAACTTGACTCATTTATAATTGTTTGCTTTGGATGTTTATACAATTTACTCCTCCTTTTATAAGTGAATATCTTGAGCCATTTAACTTCTATTCTGACTGTTTTCTGGCTTCCCTTGTGTCATAGATAGAATTGTGTCCCCCCCCCCCACCAGAATGTGTGTATCAATTTGTCTGGACCATCATTCCCGGCATTGTGTGATTGTCCATCATTTTGTCATCTGATGTGATTTTCTTGCGTGTTGTAAATCCTGCCCCTATGATGTTAATGAGTAGGGATGGGCAGCAGTTGTGTTGCTGAGGAAGGACTCAATCTACAGGATTGGATTGTGTCTTGAGCTGGTTTCTTTTGGGATATAAAAGAGAGAACAAGCAGAGAGATATGGGGGACCTCATACCACCAAGAAAGCAGTGCCGGGAGCAGAGCACATCCTTTGGACCCAGGGTTCCTGTGTGGAGAAGCTCCTAGTCCAGGGGAAGATTGATGAGAAGGACCTTCCTCCAGAGCCAACAGAGAGAGAAAGCCTTCCCCTGGAGCTAACACCGTGAATTTGGACTTTTAGCCTACTTTACAGTGAGGAAATAAATTTCTCTTTGTTAAAACCATCCATTTGTGGTATTTTTTTTTTTT
>NW_004443972.1:6079981-6090594 GCF_000243295.1 Trichechus manatus latirostris | reverse complement strand
GTCTTTTTGTTGTAGAGGTGTTGGATTTTCTTGTAGATTATGGAGATTAGACCTTTGTCTGATTTGTACTGTCCAAAAATTTTTTCCCAGTCCATTTGTGGTATTTTTGTTATAGCAACACTAGATAACTAAGACACTTGGTGACAGAAACTTTGACTTAAGGCCATAAGCTTTCACATCGAGGACAGAAGGATGCATATGGAACTCTTTCTGTAAACAACTCCAGTGACAATGTGATGCTTCATGCTCAGATTCAGGCTTTATTGTGGAATGCCTGTGCAGATGACTAAAAATAATAGTTTTTCATTACTATAAGGAAATAATAAAAAATAAAGGTGAATTTACTATGTTTTTGCTGTTGCTAGTTGCTTTCAGGTTGATTCCAACTCATGGCAACCCCATGTGTGCAAAGTAGAGCTGCTCCATGGGGTTTCCAAGGAGCAGCTGGTGGATTCAAACTGTTGACCTTTCGGTTTGCAACCCTGCTCTTAACCACTGTGTTACCAGGGCTCTGGAACTCAGTACAGTAATCCCTAAATTTTTCTCTTGGCCTTCCCTTTGATTCCAATGTGCAGGGCAAGCTTCTGTGTTAAATTTAGGCAGCATTTCTTCAGTCTTTAAACTAAAGTTATTTGTTTATCCACTCGTGTGTTGCTGCAGGGTTTATCACTATAGGTTAGTACCACAGTAACTGATGGGCTGGACTCTAGGCTCCATTTGGCCTAATTGCAAGTAGAGTGGTAATGGAAACTTAGCTAGCGGAAAGATAGCATCTAGGCTGGAGACCCAGCAATTGTATACAAATGTTTCTCAATCCTGTGGCATTTTTAGCTTTCTGTTTCCTATCTATCTACCTACCTATCATCTATTTATGTTGTTGTTAGCTGTCTTCAAGTTGACTCAAACTCATGAGGACCCCATGTACAAAAGAACAAAACATTGTCTGGTCCTGTGCCAGCTTCACAATCATTGTAATGCCCTAGTCCATTGTTGTGGCCACTATGTATTTTGAGGGCCTTCCAACCTAGGGGGCTCATCTTCCAGTACTGTATCAGACAATTCTGCTGTGATTCATACGGTTTTCACCAGCTAATTTTTGGGAATAGATAGCTAGGCCTTTCTTCCTAGTCTGTCTTAGTCTGGAAGCGCCACTGAAACCTGTCCACCATGGGTGACATTGCTGGTATTTGAAATACTGGTGGCATAGTTTCCAGCATCATAGCAATACCCAAGCAACCACAGTATTGGCCTACAGGTGGTGTGTGTGTATGTGTTTTGAGTGCATATATATATATGTATATGTATATATATTTATGGATATACGCCATTCCATCTACCTATTTATCCAGTCATACAGGTAGGGAGAGGGTAGAAATGCCTAGTATAACGGTAATACAGACATATCTGGGCCTACTGGATGAACTGGTGAGACAGGTTTTTTTGTATGAGGGCTGAGGAGCTTTCTGGAAGAGGTGTATGCTGAGGGAGAAGGAACCCAAGAGTGATGACTTTGACTCAGTAAGAAAGACCTGGTCACCAGTGAGGAATGATGATTCTGAGCAGAAAGAACACCCCCTGACATTGAAACAAATGCTGCCTGGTTTGGCATCGAGGGCTTCATTTCCGCAATGGTGATGCCTGGGGTAGGTATGCAGCAGCAGCCCAGGCAGGAGAATTGTGCAGTGTGACAGTGGTGGCACCCCTTCTAGGAACTGCCAGAAATGCTGAGGATGAGAGAAGACTTCTAGGAATTTGGAATATCTAGTCAGTGCTTGGGGCAAGAACTAGTGAAGTCTGAAATACCAATGTGACTTTGACTTTGACTTTGTGAGTGAGGCCTAGGGAGACTCCATTACTATTGTAGTAGCCAGCTTCCAAAATGGCCCCTAATGATCCCTGCTTCCTGGTATTCATGCCCTTTGGTAGACCCCTCACACATTAAATAGGGCTGATCTGTGAAACCAATAGGTTATTATAGAAATGATGGCGTGTGACTTCCAAGGCCAGGTCACAGGTCATAATAGGTACTGCAGCTTCTACCTTTCCTGTCTCTTGGATCACTTGCTCTGGGGAAAGTAGTGTCCATGTTGTGAAGATGCTCAAGCAGCTCTATGGAGAGACCCGTGTGGTGAGGAATTAAGGCTCCTGTCATCAGCCATGTGAGTGAGCCATCATAGAAGCAAATCCTATCAGCCTAGTCAAGCCTCTACATGATTGCAGCCCCAGCTGATGTCCTGACTTTAACCTCATGAGAGACCCTGGGGCAGAACTACCCAGCTAAGCCATTCTAAATTCTTGACTCTCAGAAACTGTGTGATAATAGATGTTTGTTGTTTTAAGCCACTAAGTTTGGGGTAATTTGTTATGCAGAAACAGAATACACACACACACACACCTTACCACCAAAAAACCCAAACCCACTGCCATAGAGTCAATTCCAACTCATAGCAACCCTATACGATGAGCAGAATTGCCCCATAGGGTTTCCAAGGCTGTAAATCTTTATGGAAACAGACTGTTGCATCTTTCTCCCATGGAGAGACTAGTGGGTTTGAACCACTGACATTTCAGTTAGCAGCCAAGAGCTTTAACCACTGCACCAGCACGCACACACACACAGAAATAAGTACATTCTCTGTCTCTCTATCTATCTAGCAAACTATAGATATGTAAGTTCCATTTCCCAATACCAGTTCTTTGAGGACGGCATCTGTATCTGATTCATCTTTTTTATACTCCACAGTTCCAAACACAATGCCTAACACATTCTTTTTAATATATTTAAAATAAAAGTCTGAGTTGCCTTGGATATATCTCATATTTTCCAATCTCTTAAATAGTAGCTAAACTAGAGTAAAATATTTGATCGTGGTAATGATTGCCACTAGAAATGCCTTGTCAGTGATATACATAGTCGATGCTTATTATTCACAGATTCTGCATTTATAAGTTTGCCTACTTGCTAAAATTTATTTGTAATCCCCAAATCAATATTTGGGGTGCTTTCCTGATTATTCGCCAACATATGCGTGCTCAGAGCCCAATGCACACATTCCTAGCTGAGGTCAAAGGAGGCTTGTTGTGGTATTCACTTAATCAGTGTTCACAGTGACTTTATAGAGCATAACTTCAGTGGAATAACAAGTATTGATGATCGGCATCCACAGAAGAGGAGTGGAACTGGGCCGAGTAAGAAGGTAAGGAAGGAAAACCAAGGCAGTGATTTTCTTTTTTTCAGATTTCTCGCTTGTTTCTATTGCTCTTATAGCTTTAGTTACAACTTCCTAACCATGGGCTCAAAATAATCGCAGTTGTGGTGAAAACAAAAGAAAACACATACAGCTGATTTTCATTATTAGTGGAGTCAGTTTATGAATTCTTACTTACTAAGATTTATTTGTAATCCCAAAATTAATACTTGCAGAGCATTTGTGGTATTTTATGAACATATGAGTGCACAGACAAAGGGAAAATTTGAGTCTCTTGATGCATAGGACTAGTTCAGTATTTGCTAATTCAGTGTTCATGAGGATTTTCTAGGACACAACTACCGTGAACAATGAGAATTGACTTACCTATTTATCTCTATCGATCTATCCACCCAGGTATTGAGGAAAAATTATTTTGCCGACTGCCATGACCTATAGTTTTCTTTATCAGTAACATACTGGTGACAAGATGTTTTGAGCTTTCACTTTAACACTCTTATTAGTATCTGTCTCTCCGTCTATTATTTATCTACTTGCTGCATACTTATAACTTTGACAGCAGCTTTCTGACATTGACATTTAACATGATATTTTATAATTCTAGGGGAACAACGAGAGATCAGAAATGAAAATACTTATTATTTGTTAATTTAAACACTCACCTCCTTCTTATATTCACTAATATAGCCACTAAATGATTCTCAAAACAATCTCGTGAGTGATGAGATTGCATTACCATCATTTTATTAATAAAGGATTTGAAACCTGGAGTAGTTTTGAGGCTTTACAAAAGGAAAATTAGTTAAAAGGTGAGGTATGAGTAAAATCCAGATTTTAAACTAAGCCAAATATGTTACAAATATAGTCGGCCCTCAGAATCCAAGAGTTCTGCATCCTCGGATTCAATCAGCCTTGGATTGTTTGTTTGAACATTGTTCGCATTGTGTCTGTTTTGTTTGCTACTTGTGTTGTGTGCATCCTTTTTTTTCTCCTTGTCATTATTCCCTAAACAATACAGTGTAACAACTATTTACACTGTATTAGGTATTATAACTAACCTAGAGATGATTTAAAGTATACAGGAGGATGTGCGTAGGTTATATGAAATAGTAAGCTATTTTATACAAGAGTCTTGAGCATCCTCGGATTTGGTATGGTGGAGGGGATCCTGGAACCAATCACTCAAGAATACCAAAGGATGACTGTAGGCCGTTCTGGTCACTGGTAATTTTGAAGCCTCTTTTTTCCTGACTTTCCTATTGTGCATCATTAGTTCTATGCATACTTAAGGAAAATTCAGTGGTAGGCTTATTAAATGTCATTTTTTCTACTTTGCAACATCAACTATGTTTGTTTTAAAGAAGAAAAATACTATGCTAGGCTTATTAAATCTTGGAGTTCTTTTAGAAATGTTTTTATACTGGGAAAATGAGATGGAAGAAGTGAAAGCATCAAATTTTCCCAAAGTGGTCTGATCTATAGAAAGTGTCACTAATAGACCCTAGTTCATCATCATCATCACCATCATGATAATGATGGTGATGATGGGATAATAGCAATAATTATAACAGATATAACAGAAAGAATCCAAATCTGAGCCTAATCAGTGTTTACCCACGTATTTAGACATCTCCGGAATGTCTGGAATGGGAGGGGGCGTCTATTAGTATGAGAGACCATGGAGCCTCCAGGGAAAGAATATACCCTGATGGAAGACAGACGGGTTGTACAAAATTGGTCCAAAAACAATAGGCTAAATAAGAAGAGGAAGATGACTCTGCATGCCACTTGGGATGTGAGTCGCAGGCTGAGGTGTGTGCAATGCAGGAAGTAACTAACCCAAGAGGCCTGCGTATCTGTGCTCTCTGATGTACTGTGGATGTGTCAAGAGTCAGCAGCGTTAGTGCCAGTAGCTCCTGCAGGCACAGGAAATGGCATTCTCCTTAGATGCCTCAGTGCTGAGACAGCAGGCATTAGTGGCCTCTGCGCAGATTTGTTGGGGATTAGCAGTGGCACAAGTAGCCCTGGTGATGCAATGGTTAAGCGTTTGGCTGAAAGGTTGGCAGTTGGAACCCACCCAGTCACTCTGTGGGACAAAGGCCTAGCAATCTGCTTCCATAAAGATTACGGCAAAGAAAACCCTCTGGGGCAGTTCTACTCTGTCACATGAAGTTGCTCTGAGTTGGAATCGTCTTGACGGCGTCTCACAACAACAAAGCAGTGGCACAGGTCCCTCTAGTTGGTGCCCGCAGCAGCAGTGGTGTCATCAATGGACATTAGCCAGATAGCTGATATTGAGGTAGTAACCACAGCAAGCTGGAGAAGGAGTAGAGAAAATGACTGATGCTATGGAGAAGCAAGATGGTTCCTAGAAACACACGTGAGATGCTGCTTGGGGATTCCCAGAGCTATTTGGGAGAAGTCTGAGGGAAAGAAGAGACTCTAAATTTGGAACCAGATGTCATCAAATTGATTCCAGCTCGTGGCAACATCATGTGTGTCAGAATAGAACTGTGCTCCCTGGGGTTTTTATTATTATTATTGTACTTTAGAGGAAGGTTTAAAGAACAAACTAGCTTCTCATTAAACAGTTAGTACACATATTGTTTTATAACATTGTTTACCAACACCACGACATGTCAACACTCTCCCTTCTCGACCTTGGGTTCCCTGTTACCAGCTTTTCTGTCCCCTCCTGCCTTCTAGTCCTTGCCCCTGGGCTGGTGTGCCTCTTTAGTCTCATTTTGTTTTATGGGGCTGTCTAATCTTTGACTGAAGGGTGAACCTCAGGAATGACTTAATTACTGAGCTAAAAGGGTATCTGAGGGCCATACTCTCGGGGTTTCTCCGGTCTCTGTCAGGCCAGTAAGTCTGGTCTGTTTTTGTGAGTTAGAATTTTGTTCTATATTTTTCTCCAGCTCTGGCCAGGACCCTCTACTGTCAGAGCAGTCGGTAGTGGTAGCCGGGCATCATCTAGTTGTACTGGACTCAGTCTGGTGGAGGCTCTGGTAGTTGTGGTCCATTAGTCCTTTGGACTAATCTTTCACTTGTGTCTTTAGTTTTCTTCATTCTCCCTTGCTCCCGAAAGGGCGAAACCCGTGGAGTATCTTAGATGGCTGCTCACAGGTTTTTAAGATGCCAGATGCTACTCACCAAAGTAGAATGTAGAACATTTTCTTTATAAACTATGTTATGCCAATTGAGCTAGATGTTCCCTGAGACCATAGTCCCCATAGCCCTCAGCCCAGCAATTTGGTCCCCCAGGGAGTTTGGATGTGTCCATGACCTTTCCTTGGACAAATTGTGCTGGCTTCCCCAGTATTGTGTACTGTCTTATCCTTCACCAAAGCTACCACTTATCTATTGTCTATTTAGTGGTTTTCCATCCCCACCCCTCCCTCATAACCATCAGATTGTTTCTTTTTGTGTGTAAACCTTTTCATGAGTTTTTATAGTAGGTCTCATACAATATTTGTCCTTTTAAAACTGACTTATTTCACTCAGCATAATGCCCTGCAGTCATCCATATTGCGAGATGCTTTGCAGATTCATCATTGTTCTTTGTCATTGCATAGTACTCCACTTCGTGTATGTACCATAGTTTGTTTATCTATTCATCTGTTGATGGGCATCTAGGTTGTTTCCATCTTTTTGCTATTGTGAACAACGCTGCAATGAACATGGGTGTGCATATGTCTATTTGTGTGATGGCTTTTATTTCTCTAGGATATATTCCTAGGCATAGGATTGCTGGATCACATGGTATTTCTATTTCTAGCTTTCTAAGGAAGTGCCATATCGTTTTCCAAAATGGTTGTACCATTTTGCGTTCCCACCAGCAGTGCATAAGAGTTCCTCCATAGGGTTTTTAATGGCTAACTTTTCAGAAGTAGATAACCATGCCTTTCTTTTGAAGTGCCTCTGAGTGAACTTGAATCTCTTGTCTTTCAGTTAGCAGCAAACCACATTAACCGTTTACACTACTCAGGCACTCCCCACAATTTGGGACGTGTGGTAAAAGGAGAGACATACTGTTTTCCTGATTCTTGCTGTGATGCTGTTTTTGTTTATCTGTTTGCTTTTGTTTTGTTTTTTTTTTTAGTCAAGACAGTGTGGGTCTACTGTAGGACTTGAAGTAATTGTTGGAGAAATAATCATCTCAATTCTGTCTAGCCCTTTATATTCTTGCCTTGATCCAGGAATGTTAAGATGGCTACTGAAAATGCATTCACCTCAAAAGACCTCAATAATTAAAATAAATATAACACAAGGTATCCAACTTGAAGAAACAATCTAATACCTTATTTCCTGTCAATTCAATGAGCATGCTTTAAACTTTGTAATATACCCAGTTGTGTAGGAAAATCTATTTCTTGCCCCTTGGCATGCTGATGGCTCTTTGGCTCTCTTCCCAGCTCTTCCTTTTCAGGTGAGATTAGAATGGGTCTCATAATAGGAAAATTAAAAAAAAAAAAAAATCCACCTTCAGGATCTAAATTACATCCCTTTCTGGATACTGTAGGATGCCAAGTAAAAGCAATCATATGCAACTTCTGTCTAGCCACAATTAGACTGAGAATATGAAATTCCTATGACTTCCTCAGGGCTGAGGACCACTCTAGTATAATAATTATGAACATGGCATTGCAACCAAACTATTTTCCTTCAAATACCAGCTCTACCAGTTTGGAGCTATATGATAAATGGGCAAAATGACTAACTGCTCTGTGCTTCAGTTCCCTCTTCTTTAGAATCAAGATATTTTTATTACTTGCCTCATAAGGTTGTTATAAATATTGAGTGAATTCATATAGATAAACTTTGAACAGTGCCTGTTTCATGGCAAACATTCTATAAATGTTAGTTTTATTACTAATTTTATCCTTATTCATTGGCCAGGTTAGCTTGGGCTGCTGTTGGTGAAAACCTTGTTTTAGGAAACGGAGGGCCAGGGAAGCTCTTAGGTCTCAACAGCAGGAATTTGTGAACAATCTCACGGGAGCTTTCATTAATGAGAGTCAAGTCCAAAAAATTCCAGTTTCTATGTTTCTTCTCTTCTTTTCAAAATGTCCAAGAGAAAGAGCAAATGATCTAACTTGAATCAAATGTTCACCTTTAGCTTAATTAGCTTTGGTCAGGATCATCTATCAAAGACCCAGAAACTGGGGCCTGTCCCTGTGGCGCCAATCTCAGCCAAGGTGGAGGTGTGGCAAGCTGGTGACCATCCCACCAGTATCTGTTTTAAATAAGCTACATTAGTTTTCTAGGGCTGGGTAGCTTATAAGAACTGAAATTTATTGTCTCACAGTTCTGGAGGTTAGAAGTCCAAATCAACGTGTTGACCGGGCCATGCTCCCTCTGAAGTCTCTAGGCAACTTTCTTGTCTTTCCCAGCTTCTGGTAGCCCCACGTGCTCCTTGGCTTGTAGATGCATCTTCATATGGCTGTCTTTCTTTTGTCTGTCCCTCTGTGTCTCTTCTCCTCTTTTATAAGGATAACAATCAGATTGCATTAGGACCCACTGTACTTTAATATGACCTTATGTTAACTGATAATGTCTTCAAAGACCCTATTTCCAAATAACATCATGTTCACAGGTGTTAGGACTTCAGCTTATCTTTTCTGGGGATACAATTCAATCCATAATGTAACCTACTAATAGTACTGTTAGTCTGAGTTTTTGTAAATGTGTGTGTATGTACATGTGTGCAAATTGTCAAACAATATAGACAAGCCTTATAACTGACATAATTTGTCATTTAATAAAACTGCTGGTTGGACTGAAAACTTGTACAGACATCTTGAAGAGCAATTTCTTAACTCCTTGCAATAATCTTAAAATTTTATATATTTTTTGACTCAACCATTTCACTTCTAGAAATTCATTCTTAGGAAATAATCATGGAAGCTGCAAAGATACTGTCATAAAAATATTCATCAATATATATTTATAATATAAAAATGGAAAGAGCATGAATATTCAGCTATAAGTGAATGGCTGAATAGGTATTGATACTTCTATGAAATGTTTATTCTCAACAGTCACTGGAAATGCTGTAGAATATTTAATAGTATATAAATTTTGTTAAATATAAAAAAAAACATAACATAGTGGTATGTAGTATGATTCCATTTTTGTGAAAAAGAATGAAAGGGGACATGTGCATAGACACAAATTCTGACAACATACAACAAAATGTTAACAGTGGCCGTCTTGGAATAGTGAGAGTACAAATAATTTTTATGTTCTTTTTACTTAGCAGAGTTTTCAATTTTTCTCCAATTATTATGTTTTCCATTTGCAATAAGAAAAAATGTATAAATTAGTGTGACTCCGTGAGCCACTGATTTGACTGTAAGCTTTCTAGTATCCAACACCAAGACAGGAATATACTGGGTTCCTGATTCACTCTGCCCATAAAATAAAACCAAATCTAATTACCTGCAGGGAGACATGGCTCTTTCTGGCATTCAGACCTATGAGATATTTATCCTATGGGTCCTCTCAAAGAGATTGCTGGGAACAGTATTTGACGATATCCTTAGAGTAAATACAGTCATCAGTTTTATAGGACTATTTTTCATATTGTCACTCTTAATATGCTGATGAAAGATTGTTAAAGCACATTCAGAAAAATAGCAATTTAACCAGGAACCAAAATGATGCTATTCAATTATATAATTTGTTCATCTGGCTTAATCCTGCAAAGATTTTTAAATAGCTAAAAGGATAGATGAATTACATATTCTTCAGTATTCTACTGAGGAACAAAGAATTTGAGGTTATTTTCCCTGACAAGTAGCCAGGGTCTGCAATTTAATCTTGTCTGTGACCACGTACAGTATTATCCTCTGTTAGTTAGCTGAGCTAGATCTGTGATGGCAGGGGGAACCCTCATCCTTTATGTTAGGAGCCTGACAAGGAAACATGCTGTCTTAGTCATCTTGTGCTGCTCTAACAGAAATACCACAAGTGGATGGCTTTAATAAAGAGAAATTTATTATCTCACAGTCCAGTAGGCTAGAGGTCCAAATTCAGGGCATCACCTCCAGGGGAAGGCTTTCTCTCTCTGTCGGCTCTGGAGGAAGGTCCTCATCATCATCAGTCTTCCCCTGGACTAGGAGCTTCAGCGCACAGGGACCCCTTGTCCAAAGGACACGCTCTGCTCCTGGCACTGCTTTCTTGGTGGTATGAGGTCCCCCAATTCTCTGCTTGCTTCCGTTTCCTTTTATCTCTTGTAAGGTAAAAGGTGGTGCAGGCCACACCCTAGGGAAACTCCCTTTACACTGGATCAGGGATGTGACCTGGGTAAGGGTGGTATTACAATCCCACCCTAATCCTCTTTAACATAAAATTACAATCACAAAATGGAGGACAACCACACAATTCTGGGAATTGTGGCCC
>NW_004443972.1:6035123-6079881 GCF_000243295.1 Trichechus manatus latirostris | reverse complement strand
TAAAATTACAATCACAAAATGGAGGACAACCACACAATTCTGGGAATTGTGGCCCAGCCAAATTGATATACACATTTTTGGGGGGATATAATTCAAACCATGACACATGCCTAGCCAGAAAACTCTGGGCAAAGCATGGCCAAGATTATCCACAGAAAGTAATTTTTGAACCACTGTAACCCACAGTCACATGGGCATAAGAAGCCCCAATATTCTCTTCATAGAGCAGCAATGCGATGAGGTTTAGGTGATTTTTATAGCAGATGTGTAAAAATACTCACTTCATCTATTAAGACTAAGCAAAACCAAATAATAGCAGCCCCATTAAGAATCCGTAAAACATTGACATTGATTAGTATAATTTCTTGGCATAGACTTCAAGACACAATGACTATACATCTGATTTAAAAGAAATGTATGGTTGGGCAACTGAAGGAGTTGAATTACTTAGTTTTAGGTCAATTAGACAATAGAAGATATTTACCAAAAAAGGATGTGCTGTTTCAAAGTTATTGATTTATGGTCTTTATTTTTGGGGTTGATTAGATGGTGAGTCAGCAGGCTTTAAGACCATTCCCAGTTCCTCACAATAACACTGTGTTATCTATAGGATAACCACTCATCTCTCAGTTTGTTGTACTGTGGTGGCTTGTGTGTTGCTATGATGCTGGAAGGTATGCCACTGGTATTTCAAATACCAGCAGGGTCACCTATGGTGGGCAGGTTTCAGCAGATCTTCCAGATTAAGACAGAGTAAGAAGAAAGGCCTGGTAATCTACTTTCAAAAATTAGCCAATGAAAACCTTATGAATCATAAGAGATTACTATCCAGTATAGTGCTGGAAGATGAGCCCCCTAGGTTGCAAGACACTCAGAATACACAGTGTCACAACAATGGACTCAAGCATACCAACAATTGGGAAATGGCGCAGGACTGGGCAGCGTTTCATTCTGTTGTACCTGGAGTCACCATGAGTCAGAGCTGACTTGACAGCAACGAACAACAACAATATCTACAGGAAAGTAGACATGGATCTCTCTGTGACCAGGTGGTGATGGTAACAGTGCTGGTGGTGCAGAGGAGAGGGTGTCTGCTATGACCGTTAGGGAAATATCACCTGATGTATTTTCCATCTTTCTTATTCTGCCATTCAAAACCAGATTCATATTAACACAGAGAATTCTGTGTTATATCCTGATCAAAAAGGTAAACTTCCAATGAAGTAGGCCCTAAACTGTTTCTCATCTCCAAATTAGCTTTACACATAAGCAGTGGCAAAAGTGACAGCTGATTTTTCCCATGGTCAAAAGAATGCAAGGAGTAGAACACGGCATCATTCATCATTAGTGGGTTTCCTTGGACATATTCTTGATACGTCTATCCTTGGTGCTTATCAATTAAGTTTAGTAACTGTGTCTCTTGCAAAAATAAAAATGCTTGCAGAATTGATTGACTGACCGTATGAATCACGTACTGCAGGAATACTTGGAAACTTAGTGAATTTCTCCATGAAAATTATGGCTAAAATGCTCATGTCATGGGGTGTGTGAAAAATCCCAATGTTGGATGAGGCAGTCTGGCACGGGACGGTCAGATGCCCATTGGCTCAAGCAGGGGAGTTGCATACTTTCCGTCAATTACACTTAAACTTTTATCCGTGGAGAGGATGAAATCTGGCAGGTATGCATTTGAATTGGAACTTAGTAAATTACATTTAGGAGCCCTGGTAGCACAGAGGTTAAGCGCTCAGCTGCTAACTTAAAGGTCGGCAGTTCGAACCCACCAGCCACTCTGTGGGAGAAAGATGTGGCGGTCTGCTTCCATAAGGATTTACAGCCTTGGAAACCCTATGGGGAAGTTCTACTCTGTCCTATACAGCCTCTATGAGTCGAAATCGACTTAACAGCAATGAGGATTTTTTTTTTTCTGGTTTAAATTATATTTGTATAAACTATACAGATATAAGCTTCATATGACCTCACCTATTAAGGCTTGCCTGGATTACTCCAGCAGTCTACTAATTTGTCTCCCTGTTCCTGGTCTCGTCCTCTTGCAGTTGAGCCTCTGCATGAAGCCAGAGGAATCAATTGAAAATGCAAACTCTAATGATCTTTCAGTGGCTTGTCATTGTCCTCAGGATAATATCTATACTTCCTCACATGCTTTAAAAGGCCTGTCCTGACCTGGCTTCTCCTTACATCTCAGCCTTACCTCCCAGTTTTGCTGCTACCCCGTTCAATCTCTTGCTCTGGCCATGAGTCTTTGAAACTAGAATGCCACCTTACCCCCTGGGCTGTTTATGAGCTAATTCCCAACCCATAGCCAACTCCAGCACCCAGCCTTTTTTCTGGCTAAATGCCTGCATATTAGTCTTCATCAGGGCTCCCAGATCCTGAAGTCTGAGTTAGGAGACCTTCTTACATCTCCTGTACCAGCCCCAAAGCCCTCTGCCCACTTTAGGACTATAGTAATTGGCTAGACTAACTTCCATGGTAGAGAGTCAGTGAAAGAGAGGAAGATCTTCAATGAGATAGATTGATACGGTGGCTGCAACAATGAGTTCAAGCATAGCAACGGTTATGAGGATCTTGCAGGACCAGGCAGTGTTTCATTCTATTGTAAATAGGGTCACTATGAGTCAGAACTGACTCCACCACACCTAACAAGTTCCCTGAGGACAGATTCCAAGTCAACTTTGTTTAAAGTTATTTCTAACACCTGCTTCAGTGCCTGGCACATATTTGGTGACTGATGCAATGATTTATTGGATGAATATTTAGCGGAAGCTATAGGAAGTACACAGAGAGCAAGATGCTGTTCCTGGCCACAGGAGCTGCTGAAGACACATTCATATGTCAGGTAATATAATGTAGATTGGGATAGTGCAACAGTGTGCTCTGGTGCTTCACAGGCGGGAGAAAGTACAACTGTGGGCATTAGAAAGGGCTTCAAGGCAAAGGAGGTTTTCAAATTGGGCTGTGAATGACAAAATATTTTGAATGGGGAGGGAATGTGTTTGAAAACATAGGAAATGGAAAGTAAGACTGAGAGCTAGGGAAAGCAGCAGTGTTTGGAGAGAAATGGTGTGTCGTTCAGTCTGATTGAACTTTAGGGAGGGAGAAGGGATTGCTGGAGAATGTGCTGCAAAGGGACGTCACACCAAATTGTGGATGCCAAAAAAGCCAGCTCATGAAGAACATGGACCGCAAGCTGAGTTGGTGGCAATGTTCATGTTTATTTTAAAAGATTAAACATTAGTGAGGAGAGATAAAAGAATGTGGTCTTTTCTTCATTCTCTCGTATCCTTCACTATCACTCTCAGGGATACGTGTTGGTATAAGTGTTGTCCTTATTTTCACAGGAAGTTTTATAAAACTTTCATTTATGGAATTGGTGGAAAGCGTGAAGTTTTATGTTTCTGCTGGAGTCATGCCTTGTATATTGCTGACTCTCAATGCATTTTAAATACTAGTACTCAAAACTCTCTCTAGAGTGAGATCGGATATGAACAAATAAAATATTGAATAATATGCAATTGTTGAATAATAAAGGTGAACATAGCTGTAAAATCAGTGTTGCTGGTTTAGAGAGTTAGTCCTTGTCAGTAGAGTTACGGCCATTGAGAGGAACTATTTTATTCTGCTACAGCCAGCTTTTTACCAGAGACATGCTAGGAGCTTGAAACTCTATCTGAAGACAGATGCAGGGTGGAGAGTTTGGATAATGTCCAGAGAAAAGCAATAAAAATGATTAATAGCTTGCAAAATAAGACCTCAGAGGGATGTTTAAAGAAACTGAGAATCATTGATAGCAAAAGAATGGCTTAACTGTCTTGAATCATAGTGTAGGTGCTTTTGCTCTTCTTCACCTTCAGAGAGAATACAGAAAGAAGTGGGTTTAACTCGCCCCAAGAAAATTCGTATTAGGCCAAGCAGGACAAAATACCCACAAACACCAATACTGGTTTAACACTAACAGGTGCAGACTGAAGCTATGGATTGTCTATTTAGAATCGTGTAGATACGTGTCTGAAATGTTTAGGCTAGTCCTCAGTGAAGGGCCTCTGAATTTCCAATGATTCTTTCATCAGGGTTTTGTTGGCGTTTAGTAACATAAATGTCTTGGTGATTTTATATGTGTTACAATTGGATTCCCCAGAGGCAGACACTGAGGCAGAGTTAGGTGTGCAAAGTATTTATTGGGGAGTAAACCTGTGGATGGAAAAGGAAGGAAGCAGGAAAGGGCAAGAGGAGCTATCAGTGCGTGACACCAACTGACAGCCTCTGCCAGTCCAGTGGGGCACTCCAGAGCACAGCCTGCCCGTCAGAGAAGCCCCGTGTTGCAGGGGAAATGGCTAGGCTGCCCTTGCTCAGCCATTGGCTTGAGGCTGCTTCGAGAAGAGTATGCCTTTGGCTACCACCGCCTTGCTTGGTTATTGGCCAGGGGCCACCCTACAAGTGTGACCTTGGTTGGAAAGCTGAAGCACACCCTGAAAGACTAACAGCTGGAGGCCGTCAGCTAGCCACACTCCTCACAGCTGGGCAGTGAATCATTGCTTGAAGGGGGATCTGAGGGGACTATCTCTGTGTCTGCCACATTATGAATAATACACTCCTCTTTAATTGCAATTTAAATTAATATAAAATAGCAGGCTTTTATGTGCAAATGCAATCTACAAGTTATTATTGAAATTTCCACTTTTTTTTTGATACAGAATTATATGAAGTAGCCAAATACACCTAATATGGTTTCTCAGATTTACATAATGAAAGACGATAGCCTGGGAATAAAGGTAGACATTAAAAGAATGTCTGCCCTGAACACTGCTCTTCTAAGAATTATCTATATGGGATCAGATTGAGAACAGCAACTCAAAAGATTAGATAGGAAGCTTAAGGGGCAGTAAGTTTATGCTAATAGAGGAGGAATAATTGGGGAAAGGAGGGTGAGAATGGTTGCACCGCTTTGAAGAATGTAATCTATGCCACTGAAACGTACAAGGAGAAATGACTGAACTTGTGTATGTTCTATTGTGTATTGTATATTCTCAACAACAAAAGTAAAATAAATTATAAAAAAAGGCATTTTACCCACTTTTTTGTAACCTTATAACAACTTTTCAAGATATATACTGTAATTCAAGTTTTCAGTTGAGGAAGCTGCAGTCACATTGTTAGATTTTTTTCTGGGTCTTACGATTGGTAAGAGGCAGAACAGAGATGTTAAATGTTTGTATTATTCTAAAGGCGCTTTTGCATTGCGCCGGGTGACTGACACAAAAATTACAAACAGGAACATAACTGTCCAGCTTGCATTTTGTCAAAATAATTCAATTCTTCTGTACTCTGGGCCGGATTCTGGGGATATTTGATATGGACTTTATCGCATTAAAAAAAAGTATGGATTTTGGCATGCATTCAACAGGGTGGAATTAACTTTGAACTTGATTCTTTGTAATGCTTGAGCAGCTGTAGAGTACATATGTGTATAAGTTAAGTCACCACATTTACTGAGTTATGACTCCTTTCCACAGGACCTTAAGGTTTATAGATTGCCTTTTTATTTCTAGCTTTATACATCATTTACTAATCTATTTTAAAAATAAAATAATACCACAGTCAAAATACTAAGTTCAATAAGACAATGACCTCAACTATAAGGAATTGCTGAATATAAAAGAATAATCTTCCCACCTGTATCTTTTTCAATATTTTGTATATGAGAACATGTGGTACGCATCTCAGTAATAATAGTTACCTAATTTTTTAACTGATGAAGTTGATTTCTCTTTTTTACTTAAATGCCATCAAAATCAGCTTCATAATCGCCGTCTACCTCTAGGGCTGGAAAAATGATATTACATCTTGTTCAGATACTTATTGATGGGTACACTTAACAACAGCACAGTTCCTCATCAATTCTGGCTTAGATCATTCAGATTGCCTAAGAATCAGCCCTAGATGAGGTTAAATGAGGTTTATGAAATAAAATAATCATGGGAAGAAGTTGGAAGGAGTAGGATATTTAACCACATAAAAGAACAAAGTTTTCTGAAGAATTCTAGCATGTGAAGTTGGTTTGATAGTGATGTTACTAAATAGCTATTGTCTTTTGATAAAGACGGAGAGACCATCACATGTCTAATTACACCTTAGGAAGCACTGATTTCTACTGTATTTGTCCCTGAAAGAGTTTCCAAAAACCACTATAATACGTGGTGTGTGTGTGTGTGCACATGCATGTGTGTGTACATGTGTAGACAATCCAGGATGCTGTTATTACAACAATTTTTCCTCATCCTCACAGCTAGAGAGAACTGGAGATGAAGCCTGTACCGCACTCCCTTGGCCCATCAACTATAGCTGATCAGCTGCCGATGAATGTTACCCTCCCTAATGCTCCATCCTCGCTTATCCTAGGCAACCTAGGTTGTACTATCAGAGATTTTGTTTTTAATTTTATTTTGGTAAAATACATACAACAAAAAATATGCCATTTTAACCATTTTTAAGTGTACAATTCAGTGACGTTAATTACATTCACCGTGTTGTACTATTGTCAGCACTATCCATTTCCAAAAGTTTGACATCACCCCAAACAGAAACTTTCAATGGTAACTTCCATTCCCTCCTCCCCACCAGACCCTGGTAACCACGAACAAACTTTGGTCTCTATGGATTTGTTTATCCTATACGTTTCATACAAATGGGATTATACAGTATTTGTCCTTTTGTGTGTCAAAAGGTTGGCAGTTTGAAAGCACCAGTGGCTCTGCAGGGGAAAGATCTGGCAGTCTGCTTCTGTAGAGATTTACAGCCTTGGAAACCCTATGGGGTCGCTATGAGCCAGAATCAACTTGACGGCAGTGGGTTTCTGGGTGTGTATGTGACTTATTTGTTTTCAAGGTTCATCCATGTTGTGGCATGCATCAGGACTTCGTTTCTCTTTATGGGTGAATTTACACTTCTGATGCCACCTACCCGTATGTATTTCTTTGCCCTGCATGTTTTCAATATTTCCCTACTAAAAATACAGAAAGTGGAAAATACAAAATTAACTTCATGATAATCATTTTTAGGGATACCTGATATAGGAAGTAGAGGTGTTAATACCTGAATTTTATAACAATACTCTGGTGCTAGGGACACATTTCATGCTAGGATGTCTTCTGCCTTTAGTTAAGCAGCTGGAAGACTCATTTTTGTAAGGGGCGGTTTCAAGTGTATACTTGACAAACTTTCTGATATTCATTCATTCATTCATAGTGAACTACTGAATCTCAGTAATACTATCTATGAAGTTCAGAACCCAAACAGTCGCCATGACGTAGAAATATACCAGAATAGGGATTACTAAGTGAGAGTCCTCTTGTGTCTCATTTTAAGGACTTTGAAGGCTGCACGGAGCATGGGCAGCCCATGAATCTCCATTGCTAACACAGAAATGACAGTGATACCAGGGCCACCAGTCAAAGATAATCCTTCTAACAGAGGGTGTTCTGCATACTGTGATGTGGTCTCTCTGCCTTCTAGGTTGGGTTCTGGCAAGCAGTTTTGACTAAAATGACTGAGAAAATGCAAATGTTGGCCATAGATCGGCTGGAAAACAAAACCCAAAAAACCAAAAGAACTGCTTGAAAATAAAGCACAAGTTTTACAGTAGCTTCATGTACTTTCAAGGAAATGCTTCAGGAAATACAGGGGAAAGATCGGCAGACAGCCAGGGACTGATAAAAATCCACTAGTGTTACGACGGGCGTCGTCAGCATCTTTGCAGCCTGTAAACATTGATCTACAACTACATGAAGAAAAGCCATTAAAAAACCAAAAAAAAAAAAAAACCAAAAAAAACCCACACACCTAGAAATACGTCACAGTCTGAGTGTATTTGAGGGGAAGGGATAGGTGATTTCAATGTACTGGTGTACAAGTGGTCAGGTGACCTTGGAAACAGGTAGGGATGCTGGGAGCCCTGATAATGCTCCAGTTTCCAGGAACACACAGCCCATTGGACAAAGGATGTTCACAGCACATGCTGGAGGGTTGTTGGCTCAAGGATAATTGTCCACTTATACACTTCAGTTCTACTCCCTTGATGTCCCTGTCCCCATCTGGGGTAACTAAATCTTCTGCCCTCTGTCCAGGTGGCTTATGGGCGTCTAAACAACAACAACAACAAAAAACCCATTGCCATCCAGTAGATTCTGACTCCTCGCAACCCTATATGACAGAGTAGAACTGCCCCATAGGGTGTCCAAGGAGCCACTGGTGGCTTCGAGCTGCCGACCTTTTTGGTTAGCAGCAGAGCTCTTAACCACTCTGCCACCACGAGTGTCTAGCACCCTTCGAAACCATTTTGGCCACAGGTGATGAATGAATCCTCTCTCCAGGCCAGCTGTTGCTCAGAGAAGCTCCCTTTCACTCTGCTCTTTGAGAGGGATGGTTTACCCCCTTTCCTTATCTATGGCTATACACCATCCTCCTTCTAGCAAAGTTGCTATCTGAGTTTCTTTTTCCCCTTTCTCCAGACCCAGTCTTTTCTAGACTTTTAATGGGAAAAACCAGCTCTGTAGCTCTGCCTCCTGTGGATATTGGAATAACTTCCTACCTTCCTCTCTGCCCCTCTACACGGTCTATTTTGTGTAGATCTGAGTTTCTGACCTAGGTGCGGTAAGACTCTGGTCAAGTCTTTGCTCTGGAGGGGAGGCTGTTGTTATGGAGAGCACTCTGGGATATTTCAAAATGGTTACTCTTTTCTTCCTCCTGACACATATACAGAAGATGTTCCTTGGCTCTTTACTGTGAGAACCTGGTAGGTTTCCTGGAGGTGTAATCCATGAGTGTGGGGGCCTCCCAAGACTGAGGCCCCAGGAATTTCTCCCTGAAATGCTAGTGCACACTCGGTTTCCAGCAATTTGTCAAAATTACCATTTAAGTGTTCTGCTAGTTCATGCCTCCAGCTGCTTCTGCTCCATGTAAGCAGAGCTAAGCTGTGACTTTCTGGAAGTGACTGCATCTTCCATTTCAGGGTGGTGGTTTGTCCTGAGACCTTGGTTTTCTGCCGTGTCCAAGAAAAGTCATTGATTTTCAGCTTATTCCACTCTTTTCTTGTTTTAAGGACAGAAGTGATGACTTCCAAGTTCTTTATATGCTAGAGGTGAAACTAGAAGTCTCCCCGCAGCCAATTTTGAACACAAAAGCCTGAGAAATTTCTGTAATTGAAGGTAGATCACATTGCTCCTCTGCTCAAAATCCTTCAATGGCTTCCAGCTTGTCTTGGAATAAAAGCCAGAGTCCTTCCATTGGCTACGGGCCTCTATGATCTGTCACTTTCTGCTCCCCTTGGAGATCTCTTCTGCTCTTATTCTTCTCACTCACGCTGCTCCAGCCACATTGCCTCCTCGATGGTCCTCGAATACCTAGGTGTTTTATGAACATCAGCAAGCTCCTACCACAGGAACTTTGCGCTTGCTGGAAATGTTTCTTTCCCCAGGTTCTCTCTCATTCCCTCAAGTCCCTGCACAAAAGTCACAGTTACCTAGTGAGGCCTTCCCTGACCACCCTATTTAAAGTACAAACTCCACAGTCCACTCCCACTTCCTCACCCTGCTTTATTTATTTATTTCCATAGCACTTTTCACCACATGACATACGTCACACAGTATTTTCCTACTTTTTTCTGTTTATTATCTCTTTCTCCCACTAGCTGGTAAGCTCCACGAGAGCAAAGATTTTTGCTTGCTTTGTTCCTTGATATATTCACCAGAACTGTAAGGAAATTATTGATTTTCCATTGGTGTCAAAACCATTTGGTGAATGGTTGTTGGTGAACTGAACACTTGTATAATGCCAAAGCAACATCACACACATAACTTTCTGACTGTAAAGGGGGAACATTACTATTAAATAGAGAAATCAAAGTGTCACTACCCTGATCCAGTGGTTAATCTTAGTGTCATTAATGGTGGGTCACCAGATACTACATGTTTTCTTGTGTGATGCAATATGAAGTTGGTTACATCACTTATGTTATAGTCCAGCCAAAAATGTTTAACCTGAATCCATAGAGCTTTTAGATATAACTCAGTTTACAAAGGACTGGACAAGCTAAAATTCACCACAGGGAAGCAACCAGACAAATTCAGAAATAGAGACATCCAGTAAGGTAACAACATTTCAGGTTCATTAAAACAAAAGATCTGTTCTGGATGAAAAGAGACCTAAGGGATGACACAACCAGGTGTAGTGTGTGGCCTTGGATTGACTATGGTTCGTGGAAATCAGCTTTAAAGGGAATATCTGGGTCCACAGGGAAAATCTGACTAAAGTCTAATACTAGGTGAGATGAATATTTTCTGAAACAGAGATGGAGCATGCAGACTGGAAAAAAAAAACAGCTTTCAGAAGAATCTGTAGGGAATGATTTCACTTTGGGAAAACAAAAAAAGTGTTTCGCTGCTCAGTAAAACAGTTAAACACAGTATACTGTACAATTAAGTGCTATGGCTGCTAACCAAAAGTTCAGCAGTTCGAATCCACCAGGCGCTCCTTGGAAACTCTGAGGGGCAGTTCTACTCTGTCCTGTAGGGTTGCTATGAGTTGGAATTGACTCGATGGCAACGGGATACAGTATGATATTAAAGAGAAATATATAAATACTCATAGATTTTTTAAAACTCTTTTATTACCATTGGCAGAAATGGTATGCCAGCCACTTGTTATGCCTTTGGACCTCAGAGGTAAGGAATTATTCCAGTTCTAATGGTTTTGGCATCAAGGTGCGTCCCTTTTGAAATGTCTGAAGCTCAGCCACTGAAGTTGGAGCCTCATTTTTGTGTAGGTTGAACATTCTATTAGGTGATATTTCCTGGATGTGTTAGTTTTGTAAACTTCTGCCTTTTTTTTCCCTTTATTTCTGTGAGATAAGGCTTGCAAGCATAATATGGCTTTCCTGTGTGATAGTCAGGGAGCACTCCCTGATGGGTTTGTTTTGGTTTTTCTGCGTCGTATTTGGAAAACCAGAGGTTCCGCATGTAACCTAATGGAAAGGCGCCTGCAGTGAATATCTAGCTCTCATTGGTGTATAGTCATACCACAGACTGGTGGCACCAGAGTGCCACTTGCCTCATTGGTGGCTTGTATTACCAGATCGTTATTTCTCAAAATCCATATTACCAACCAAAAGTTTAAACACACTCAATTAGTAAGCATGCATTCCAATACTGAAAACACATGCCATCAAAAAAAAAAAAAAAAAAAAATTAAGAGAAAAAATGTACTAACGTAAGGGTTTTAATCTGACACTTAGCTCATGGGTTTCTTTGAATTTCTGTTTCTGTTTCAGTCTGGATAGGGGGAAGGAAAATTGCCCTAGGGGTACAAGTGAGAGAGAAGGGGGGATACGCAGAGACCCGCTTGCTTCATATTTCAGAATATAAACCAGTCACACACATAAGGTAAACTGTTTGCTCTGGTCAGTTTGAATACTCGTAGGCACAGACTGTTTTATAATTGCACACCTTTAAGTACTCAGAATTTCTGGATTCATTTAATTCAAACTGACCTTCCCGCAATTGATTTAAATTAGTGAACTTTTGTTAAATCATATCAAACCCGGCCCGATTTGTTTATCATGTAAGGGTTTCAAAAATGAAGACATTTCTCCTTTGATCTGTTTTTTTGATTTAAATGACTGTATCTTGGAAGATGAAGTGTCAGTTATGGGTCTGGAGTTGTAGGCTTTAGATGGTTTCCTTTCCTCCCTCCCTTCCTTCCTCTTTCCTTTCTTCATCTCTCTTTCTCTTCTCCCCTTACTCCCTCCTTCTCTTTCTTTCCACCACCAACTAACACCACATTCATTTCAGATTATTTATTTTAAGAAAAAAGTTCAAGGGTCTTCCCTAACACAATTCTCCTGATTTCATTCATATCTGTCCCTCTCCAGAGAGAAATCTTATCCTGATTTATTTTAAAATTCGTGCTTTTATTTATGTAGTATTTTTGCATGTTTTCAAACTTTATATGTATATTATACTGTACTAATGCTTCTGCAACTTTCTTTTCTTAATATTATGTTTTTGAGATTTATCCATGTTGCTACAAATATATTTGTTCATTTTAGCTTCTGTATAGTGTTTTATTTTTATGGATATATCAAAATATATTCTTTCTTTTATTTAAATATATTTGAGTTTCCACTGTTTTGCTTTTATAAACAAGATTACAGCGAACATTTTGTATCTATGATTGTGTGCGTATTAAAGGGTTTCTTTTAGACAGACAGGCAGTCTCTGGGTTACAAACGAGATTTGTTCCCTAACTATGTCTTTAAGAATTTATAGGTTAAGTTACAACAGTGCATTCAGTTCTTATTTAGCCTTCCTTTAGTGCAAGAAGGAACCCTGGTGGTGTAGTGGTTAAGAGCTACAGCTGCTAACCAAAAGGTGGGTAGTTTGAATCCACCAGCCACTCCTTGAAAACCCTATGGGGCAGTTCTACTCTGTCCTATAGGGTCAAAGGCTCAAAGCCTATTCAATGATTTAAAAGCTACACGTATAACAGGTAAAGGCGATTGTGGGGAAGAATTTGTTTTCAGTAGGAGTTGGTTCAATCTTTTCAAAGTGAGGGCAAATTTACATAACTTTAAAGGGCAAGTAGGAGTTGTAAGTCGGACGTTTGTAACCCAGGGACTGCCTATATACATAGGAGCAGAACTGCTAGATCTTAGGTGATGCCCATCTTCAAAATTACTGGATATTGCCAAATTGTGCTCCAGAGTAATTATTCCAATTCCACCAGTGATAAATGAGAATTCCTGTTGCTTTACATACTGGCAACACTAGGTATTTTCATACTTTTTAAATCTGTCAGTTTGATAAATGTGAAATGATGTCACATTGCTTTAATTTTACTTCCCTTTTCTTATTACTATTAAGATTAAAAATATTTTTGTATATTTACTATTCAGTGAATTTCTTTTTCTGTCAATGGCACATTTTTCAGTTAGGTTATTGACTTCTATGCACTCTTTATATATCCCAGGTACTAATCCTTTTGTTAGACCCTTGGTGGCACAGTGGTTAAGTGCTCAGCTGCTAACTGAAAGGTCGGTGGTTTGAACCCATCAGCCGCTCCATGGGAGAGAGATGTGGCAGTCTGGTTTCCTAAAGATTACAGCCTCGGAAACCCTATGGGGCAGTTCTTCTCTGTCCTATAGGGTCACTATGAGTGGGAATCGACTCGATGGTAATGGGTAATCCTGTTGTTAGTTATACTTGTTGCAAGATTTTCTCCAAGTCTGTGACTTGTCTTTTCACTTTTGTGTTGTGTTTTGTTAAATATTAGCTTTAGTTTTAATATAGTTAATCTATTAACCTTTCATTGTGTCATTTGTGCTGTTCTAAGTTTTATTTAAGATCTTCTTCCATACCTCAAAATCATTAAGGATCCTTTATTTTCTTCTAAAATGTTTAATGTTTTGCTTTTTAATCTTCCTGGAACATTTTTCATGTATCTAAAGTATAAAGTAGATAATCAAACTTTGTTTTCCATATAGATATCTTATTTTCCGATCATTATTAATTGATTATTCTTTCTCCCTTCATTTGTAATTGCACTTCTGTCATATATCAAGTATCCGTACATAATGATTCTGCTTCAGTTTCACTGATCAGTTTATCTCTGAGTCACTACCATATTCTTTCATTGCTTTGGCTTTACAATAAGACTTGCTATTTGACAGACCAATTTACTATATCCTAGTCTTCAAATTATCTCAGCTGTTTTTGGCAATACCATATGAATTTGGGGGATATGTATTTAAATTCCATAAAACTTTGATTGGCATTTCCTTGTATTTATAGATTAATTTGGTGAAAATTGACATCTTTATGACATGAAGCCTTTACATTTATGATATGGTATAATCTTTCTGGTATTTTATATTTATAAACATCCTTAAGTAATGTTTTACAATGATCGAAATCAGCACTTTTCAAACTTGGTATTATTGACATTTGGTTCTGGATAATTCTTTCTTGTGGGAGGCTGTCCCGTGTATTTTAGGACGTTTAGCAGCATCTTTGATCTCTACTCCATAACGCCAGTAATACCTCGTAGTCATCACAATAAAAAATGTCTCCAGACATTGTCAAATGTCCCCGGTGTGGGAGGAGGGAGCCAAATCATCCCTGATTGATAATCACTGGTCTAAATAAATGTCTTATGCCTCTTGTACATTATCATTTTTATTGTTATTGTCAACGGGATCTTTTTTTTTGGTACTATATTCTCTAATTAGTTATTACTGGTACATGGACAGTTACTAGTTTTTTTCTTTTTAATTTTTTTTTTTGGTGAAAATATATACACAGCAAATCATACACTCATTCAACAATGTCTACATATTTCAGTGACACTTGTTACATCCTTCACATTGTGTCAATGTTCTCACTATTTCTATCCTAATTATCTCTCCACCATTAACTTAGACTTGCTGCTCCCTAAACTTCCCATCCGTGCTTTAGAGTTAACTATTGTCAATTTGATTTGAAAACTGTTCAAAAAAAGCAATGTTTAAGGTAAACATTTTTTACCGATTGAGCTAAACTGTTATTTGGTTTAAAGATGACTTCAGGGAGTAATTTCAGTCCAAGGTTTAAAGATTATCTCAAGGCAATAGATTTAGGGGTTCCTTCAGTTTCAGTGGGTCCACCAAGTCTGGACTGCATGTTGTGATTGTTTTTAGGTGCCGTTGAGCTGGTTCCAACAGAATGAAATATTGCCCATTCCTGTGCCATCCTCACAATCGTTGTTATGCTTGAGCCCATTGCAGCCACTGTGTCAATCCACCTCATTGAGGGTCTTGCTCTGTTTTGCTGACCCTCTGCTCTACCGAGCATGATGTCCTTCTCCAGGGACTGGTCTCTCTTCACTTCATAACATGTCCAAAGTGTATGAGATGAAGTCTCACCATCCTTGCTTCTAATGAGCATTCTGGCTCTACTTCTTCCAAGATAGATTTGTTTGTTCTTCTAGCGGTCCAAGGTATATTCACTATTCTTCTCCAACACCATAATTCAAAGACATCAATTTTTCTTTGATCTTCCTTATTTATTGTCCTATTCAATTGTGGATTGCATGGAAATTTGAAATTCTGTTCTACATTTTCTCCCTTTTGATCAGGAACCATCTATTGAGTCCTTGATCAAAATGTTCAGTAATGGTAGCAGGGCACCATCCAGTTTTGTTCTCATGGCATATGAGGCAGTAGTTCAGGCAGGCAGATAGATCTGCAGTCCATTTCCTTCTCTGATTCCTAGATCTCCTCAGTTACCCCATTTTGTATGATGATCTTGTATTTGTCAATCTTACTGAACTCTTTCATTAATAGTTTTATTAATGACTAAGATGAAGAAGCCTAGAGGCTACTTTCAACTGTACCACTAACTAGTTGTGTGATGTTAATGAAGTTATAGGCAAAACTAAGCTTCAGTGTTCTGTTTGAAAAAAGGAAGATCATAATATCTAATTCGCAAGGTAGGGTTGTTGTGAGGTTAAATAAGAAAGTGAACGTAGTCAAGAGTGTAGCACAAAGTTAAGACCCCCAAAATGCTAGCTCCTTTATAAAAAAATGATTTCTGTAAAATTGTCTGACAAATAGTAGATGCTTAGTAATAATTTAAGAAAACCCAAACCTGTTGCTGTTGAGTCGATTCCGACTCATAGCAACCCTATAGGACAGAGTAGAGCTGCTCCATAGAGTCTCCAAGGACCGCCTGGTGGATTCGAACTGCCAACTTTTTGGTTAGCAGCCATAGCACTTAACCACTACGCCACCAGGGTTTCCAGATGCTTAATAAAGGGTAATTAAATGTTACACATACACACGTATGCACACGGAAGACCTTTCTTGCCATCCAAAGCCCCAGCTTACACGAGGGCATTGCATTAGTTATCTAGTCACAAGCTTGATTTGTTTTCTCTTCCTGAATGAGTACACACAACCCCTTTCATTAAAGAAATCTGAAACATTAGGCTGGGGGAAAACTAAGCCAGGAAAGATAATCACTTGGAGAGCACAATTATCTTTGGTTTTCAGGTAAGATATGTGTGGTTTACATGATTCGTTATAGATATTAAAGATGTCAGAGGAAAAATGGCATCACAATTATGTGATTTTAAAGTATTTTCTAAAAGAGCCATATCTGTCATCAGTTATGAGAGCTGACCAAATGCGCCCAATGACAGACAGACAGCTGGTTCTCATTCATATTAAGTTCCTCGCAAACAAAAGGAATGTTAAAGGCAATCTGGCCCCATGTTATGTTGATTCCAGAGTAATTACATTTGTTCTTTCCAAGCTATGCAGTACATCAAGTTGTGGCAAGTAGGTGGATATTTTGCAGAAGTAGTTTCAGAGACCATTAAATATGATCACGTGTCTCATTGAACTCTCTTTTGCCTGAAGATGAATAATGTCCAGTCTAGGTGAGGGGGAGAGGACAGGATGAAAAGGAAACTTCTTTTCTTACAAAGACAGGAAAACCCTGTGTTTTTACATGCAGAAGCAAAATTTATAAGAAACAAAGAAGTCCAGCTAAGGCATTTGGGGGTCAAATTGGAAAAACTGCCTCTCATGCAAGAGATTCATTATCTCTCTGTTCTCAGTCCAAAGGCTGCCAAGTCCAGCTGCTTCCCAGGCTGTCATGTACTCCCTCTAAACACACCTGCTATCCCAGCCCTTCACTCTGTGTGCGGTGGGGTGGGCTGGTCATTCATTAATGTCCACAGCACAGGGGTTTATGACCCGTCTGATTTCATTAGACTCAGAAACTCTGTAGAGCTCACTCTCACTCACATAAAGGCCAAATGCTTTCAAAATCCTTTGATAAACCGATTGCCTTAAGGCTAAGGCAATCTAACTAGGAAAGGGTTCTAACTAATATAAACACTAAATGATCATTTTATTGTCTAAAAGTCTCTGTTCAAAACGGACAACATTCTCCTTTTAGCCTCTGGTCTGACCTCCGATTAAAGCCCGTTTCCTATAGTGTTATCGGATGCAAGAATAAAGAAAATAAAAACAAATCTGAGTTTAAAGGGCCTCCTCGTCTTAAACACAGATTTGCCTAAGAATAAAATTACAACCCACCTTGTTTGTTGCTGTCCACTAGACTCCGACTCATGGCAACCTTATGTATAACAGAAAGAAATGTTGCCAGGTCCTGTGCCGTAAGACCCATGGACTCTAATATTTTTTCCTATAGACACCAGAGATTTATTAGCAGTTGCTCAATGCATTTTAAAGAATAGGGGAATAAAAAATCTGGAACAGTTTAGGGGAAAACTGCCTGAAGGCCCTAGAGAAAGATGACCTCTGGAAGCCCTTTCCAGCCCTGTACACCATTTCTTGAGCAAGCACCCAAAATGAATCCATGTGTGCTGGAGGTGGCGAAAGAAGATATTATAGATTGTACTGTGTCACCCCAAAATACATGATGCTAATCCTAACCACTATACCTCTGTTGGCGCAGTGGTTAAGAGCTTGACTGCTAACCAAGAGGTCGGCAGTTCGAATCTACCAGCTGCTCCTTGGAAACCCTATGGAGGAGTTCTACTCTGTCCTATCTGGTCGCTGTGAGTCGGAATTAACTCAACGGCAACAGATTAGGTATACCTGTGGTAGGAATCCTGGTGGCATAGTGGTTAAGCGCTCAGCTGCTAACTGAAAGGTCAGTGGTTCGAACTCACTAGCTGTCTGAGGGAGAAAGATGTGGCAGTCTGCTTCCTTGAAAAACCTATGGGGCAGTTCTACTCTGTCCTATACAGTCACTTTGAGTTGGAATCGACCTGAAGGCAATGGGTATATTTATGGTTATAATCCCACTTGGGAATGGGTTTTCTTTGTTATGCTATTGAGGCAGTATTAGTATACGGCGTGTCTTAAATCAATCTCTTTTGCGATATGAAAGAACAGATTAAGCAAACAAGCAAGCAGAGATGGGGGAAGATAGATGTCACCCCATATGAAGATCACCAAGAAGCCAAGGAACAGAAGCTGAAAAGAGACAAGGACTTTTCTCCAGGGCTAACAGAGAGAGAGAACTTTCCCCTAGAGCTGGCACTCTCAATTCAGATTTCTAGCCTTTTAAACTGTGAGAAAATAAAGTTCTGTATGTTAAAGCCACTGACTTGTGAAACTTCTGTTATAGCAGTACTAGATAACTAAGACAGAAGGCATGGCTCTTGATCGATTGGAGGCCACTTGGTTTCAGCTGCTGTGAAGGAATCCAACCCAGTAAAGAATATTTTCACTTCAAATCTGCTAAAAGAAATTGGGCCCTTCTCAGTTCGTTCCTGTAATGTAGGGTTTTAAATTGACCAGCAATTTTCAAAGTTGCTTAACTTATGTTGTTGCTGCCATTGAGTCAGCACCCAGCTCATGGTATCTGCATCTGATGTAATCCATAGAGTTTTCATTGGCTGATTTTTGGAAGTAAATATCCAGGCCTTTCTTCCTGGTCTGTCTTAGTCTGGAAGCTCCACTGAGACCTGTTCTACATCACAGGAACATGTAAATCTCCACTGACAGATGAGTGGTGGCTGCACATGAGGTGCATTGACTAGAATCAAACCAGGTATCCCATATGAAAAGCAAGTGTTCTACCCCTGAACCACCACTAGCCCATTGGGCTTCATTCACGGGACCTGAAATTAGAAGTGACACAAATGTACAATCAAATAGGAAAAAAAGATGTATTTTTTTTCCAGAACGCTTTATTTTTCATCATAATATGGTGCTATCTGGTAAAACGTTCATTTTGGGAGGATTCCACAAGAAGAAAACAAATTAAGGAAAAGTAATCAGTAAAAGAACTTCCACTTCTTATGAAAAAATTATATTAGCCCATCAAAACACAGTGAAAATGTAGATGAAGCTGTTTTAGATTAATTTACTTCATCTTCTCTGTTTTATATTTCAAAAGTGGGCCAGAGACAACTTATAGAAGAAGTGGATTTTTGTTTCCTTATTTTTGGCAACAGTAGAAACTCCAGAACATTCACTAAGTAAAGTTATTGTTGTTGTTAGCTGCTGTTGAGTCAACTCCAGTTCACAGAGACTTTATATACAGAACGAAATCTTGCCTGGTCCAAAGTTAGAGGGAAAAAAAGGTAAGGTATGTTTGATTATGTAAACGGAAATAAAATAAATATATAAATATTTTTATACAATGCATACGTGTATGTAGCTGCCTTTAGCAGGTCCAGAATACAGATAATGTGGAAAGTTCTGTGAGGAAAAGAGGAATAGGGGAGAACATTACAAAATGGCATACAGTGATGAGTGAGAACCAGTCACAACACTTTTCTTACTTTATTTTCTTGGCAAGAAGGTATTACAAGTATCTAATCAACACTGGGGGTGCTAGCATGCTGCTCTCTGAAGCCCCCAATCCCAGTTGTGCCTGAAGTAGATTCCATGTACCCATTTCCCCAACCTGGGGACATCAGACTCTCTGTGGCAGTAGTCTCAGCTGGTTGGGCATCCAGATTCTCATGCTAGTTTTCCCACTAACCACCTGTGTAACCTTGGTAACCTCATTCCACCTCTTGAACCCTCGGTTTCCTCATTTGCTTGGCACAAAGTAGTTGTTCAATAAGTTTTCTTTAATTAATGAGAATGAGTTTGACTAGGATCTTGGAGCTTTAAGACTGGGAAGCAGCTGGACTTGGCAGCATTTGGACTGAGCTTTTAAGGCCCACTTCCTCTGTTCCATTTAATAATTGTATGTTACTGTTTTTTCCTCAGAAAAACCAATAGATTTTAGTATCTTGGCTAACAAGATGGTATATCAACTTGGATTTTTCTAATTATGTCAAGAAAGATGAAGTTGAATATTAGTATCAAATACTGAAATTTTAGTTTCAGCCTTGAGATGTTGAACTTAGGTAGTAACAAGTACTGTTGGTCATTGGAGTCCCTGGATGGTGCAAATGGTTAATGCGCTCAGCTGCTAACAGAAAGGTTGGAGGTTTCAGCTCACCCAGAGGCACCTTGGAAGACAGGCCTATTGATCTACTTCTGAAAAATCAGCCACTGGAAACTCTATGAAACAGTTCTACTCTGACTCACATGGGATCACTATGAATTAGAATTGGCTCTGTGGCAATTGGTGGTTGGTATTGGTCATTACACATATGGCATCTTTGCATAAATTACAAAATGATTTAAACAATGTACTCCTTCACCCAGGAAGATGGCACCCTATTCTGAGGCACATGGTTTGGGAAGCAGAGCACAAGTTGGATTTCAGCCTTATTCCCCCTCCCCTGCTCAACTGGGTAACACTTTAGGGCATTGTTATGAAGGGTACTTGTAAAACAATATGTGGTGGTCCAAGTAGTATTGTGTATGTGACAACCCCAGGTCTTGTATAAACCCTGCACCATCCAGGAAGAGACGGTGCCACCTTCAAATCACTAATAAGGTGATCTATTTATAATGATGCAGAAAAAAATACAATAGTTAACTTATATCAGCATTACAATAAAAAAATTAAGGTTTACTAATTTTTAACATATAAATCAACACTGGTATTCACCCATTACATGTCCATATGTCAACTGGTGTAGAAGGTATCTTGTAGGAAGAGTAGGAGTTCCAACCCAGGGAGTGGTTGATAGTGGTGTCCTCACCTGATCAATTACTCACAATGTATTGCAATGTATTATAGTTCAAATGTCCCTTTAAGTGGATTTTTGGATCGTATTATTTAATTTTAACTACATTAACCTTCACAATGTAGAACAAATGACTGATAAAGTATCTTGCACAGAAAATACAAATAAAGAAAAGAATAATGCAAGCTGAAGGTAATAATAAGAGGATGGTAGAGTCGACACTCCTTCTCTTAGTAGGAGCTCTTTGTCAGCCACATTGAGAGCATCTGACAAGAATTAAGTAAACATTCCCAAATATCAATGCAACTACTTGATAATATGGATTTTCATCTACAGTACTATGATTAACAGTGAATCAAACTCTAAGTATACATTGTGCCTTAGAATACTAGCTGATGATAATATGGTGGTCTGATAATTTGTAAGACATTTAAGACTATTTTATATTTATTACATCATTTTAAATGATTTTTAAAATTTTTTTTAATAATTTTTAAAATTATAAAGTAGATTTATATCACATACATAAATTGACATTTATGTAACCAATTGCCGTTGAGTCGGTTCTGACATATGGCAACCCCATGTGTGTCAGAGCAGAACTGTGCTCCACAGGATTTTCAGTGGCTGAGTTTTCAGAGGCAGATTGTCAGGCCTTTCTTCTGAGGTACCTATAGGTGGACTTGAACTCCAATCTTTCAGTCAGCAGCCTAGTGTATTAACCTTTTGGAACACCCAGGGACTCCAACATTTATATAACCAACACTGATTGGGGATGCATCCTCCAATTTTTTTTTAATCAATGGGTAGTTCACAAAGTCTGGATACCACTGTAAAGTTACAGACATGGTTCAGTGGATCAGCTTTGTTGATTAGGAAACTGGTAAACTTTTATGCCTAGAGTTTCTTCTCCTTTTAAAAATGTAACATTGATTTGGCTCCTGTCTGCTTGGCAAAAAATTTTTGTTCCTCAATGGATGACGGCAAAGGCAGAAGATTGGCCCATTTTGCTTTACTATTTATGTGAGAACAAGTGCAGTATTTTCATCTGTATTTATACAGAGTGAGTAATCTTTGGGACAAAGCAATTATAACCCCAAGAAACTGACTTGAAAATACACTAGCTGAGTTGAGTGACAAAACCATTCTGAACCTGAGTTGCATTAATAGAGAAGACAATTTTCTCAACAGCAAAACTAGATAATCAGTCACGTTGAATCTGGGTTTCTCATTGAGCCATGCTAAGGCAACTCAGTTATTATTCAAGCTTAGAGATTTGCTGAGGTCCTTGTTTACCCAGACCTTCTCCCACTTGTGATCCTTCTGCCCATTTCACTGCTCATTAACACGTCTATGAAAAGTGAACAACGGCAGGGATGGGAAATCCCTTGACATTTGCATCAGCATGAAATTTTTGGATTATTCCTGAATTTTCTTTATCCAGAAGGATCTTGACTTCAGACTCGCATGTAATCAACTACCAATTAAAGCTACTTTCAAAATGATCATCATAAAACCAAGACAAACTTTTCTAGTCATGCTTCTGATAGCCATAGCTGTAGTCACTGATGAGAAAACCTGGAATTTTGATTTGATTTTGATAATATACTTATGCACTTCTTTGAAACTAGAAGGGCAGCAAAGCCAGACTAGACAATGAAAATATTTTCCACACCAGACAGCCTGGAGTTAATAGAGAAGATAACTTTCAGTTGGTGATTATCCACTTCATTTAAAATCTGCAAGTTGGGCTGGGTTTAAAGAATCATGGAGTTAAAAGGTAACTTAAAGGACACTCTACCTATGGTACTAAGCTCAAGGTTAGGGCAGAGTTGGTGGAATGCTTCCCTTACAGACCAGCTTCTGAAGGAGAGTCATCCTGAAGACAGTCTATGGATATTTGGAGCCAAGGAAAAGAGATGAAAATGTAGCTGGGAGAACGCAATGATTGAAATTCAATAGAAATTAGAATTTGCCTCAAGCTGGAAGGACGAGCTAATGGTAGAGTGTATGGGTTGAAAAAAGTAAGAGACAAGAGAATAGTGACCATAGAGTAAGGAATGAGAGGCTGAACAGAGAGGTTAGTTGGTTCAGGGACTGTGTCCACCAACACTTGGCCTGTGGTAGAGTGCTCCTTTAACATGGAACCCTTCCCATCTTGCCAAGATGGACGTTCTGCTTCTTCTCACCTCACATTTCTAACTCTGCTACCCAGTTTGAAATACTTATTGTTAACTACTTCAATTTTGGGGATCCATTAAAATGTTCCCGAATTGGCTTATGATCTCCTTGTCCCCTAGGACCTTGCTTCTTCTCTAAATTTGTAGTTACCTGAAATACAAAACTAAAAATTTTCCTTTTCCAGAGGGAGTGTTAGCTCTCTCAACACAGGATTGCCCGCTACAACATCTCTGACAGATTTCCTTTTTCGTTTTTTCCAGATTGCCATGTCTACTTGACTATTTCTGGTGATGGGAGCCTTCTACACTAGAAAGCAGATTGCCAACACCTTGAACTGTCCATCTTCGCTGGCCAACTTCTTCCCTTATCCCATCCATCTGCTCCTCTGGCTCTCTCTCTTTCCCCACAACAAATCAGCTTTTTGGCTTTACAAATCCTCGAGGTTCATGACCTTTCCATTTTTCTCTCAGTCTGCAAGCCATTTCTAGCTTTAAATACCCTTCTCTACTCACTCAGGATCTCATAGTCTATCTCCTCAGCTTCTATCTTAACAACAGCTTCAACTTCCCTAGTCCTTTTGCTGTGCTCATCCTGCAAATTCCCGGTGTTCAGTTCCTGACACCATTGTATAATCAGGTCCCTGTTATCAGAGAAATCTGCTCACTCATAAGACCAAAATAAGACAGCCTCTTATGTCCAACATGTAACATAGCCTTTTCCCATGCCCCTCAAGATTTGTAGTACTTTCTGATATCTTTGTCAACTTGTGACATTGTCCAAAGATGCAACCTTGAAAAGTGAGGCTTCTGGACATTGAACTTCCATTTGGGGATACAGAGAGCTATGTAGAGTATTGCTCTTACCGTTTCAACAATAAAAGAAACAGCCAGGCAAACTGTATCTTCACTACTTTTCTTGACCATAACAGAGAGGAGGGAAGGTTCAGGACAACCAACTAGTATGAAATCTAAGAACAGACATCCTCCTGCTTGGTGAGATGGGGTACAAGCCCTTGCTTACTTGGAGTAGATGCAGCCAGATGTTGTAAGAAGAATTCAGCTGGAATAAGTAATGAATTTGTGGAGGCCGAGTCTTGGCTAGCAAGAGAGTGTGGAGCCCCAGGTAGTTGCAAATATATGGGGAGGTCACACTTTCTTGTAGGCTTTTTCTCCATCTATCCCAGAGCTCTGAGAAAGCAACTTTCTTGGTGTAGGCCTGGGAGGGGAAGAGCAACCCTAATGGAGTGGAGTCGGGGAGCATGAAACTCCACTAGGACCCTTTTTCTTGATCTCCCTTATAGAACAAAAGCTACAATTTGTGAGAGTGAGGGGACAAGCAAGGGAAGGTCAACAAACACTATTGTTCTTAGGGCACTGGAGAAAACCTATTTCACCAAGAGGAAGGGAACAGAAAAATATATCCTCTACTCCTGGGCAAGGACCAGGCATATGAGCTGGGCGATGACATACAGCTTGGGGAAGGGCATGAGCATTAATAACGCCACACACTCCAAACCTAGCAACACCGTGCCTACCTAAGCCTGAGGCTTAACAACTTCCTTCCTCCAACCATCAAGCCAACAAGTCTTTTTTTTTTCATTGTACTTTAGATGAAGTTTTACATAACAAATTATCTTCTCATTAAACAATTAGTATACATATTATTTTGTGACATTGGTTGCCAACTGCACGACATGTCAACACTCTCCCTTTCTCGACCTTGGGTTCTCTATTAACAGCTTTCCTGTCCCCTCCTGCCTTCTCGTCCTAGCTCCTGGGCTGGTGTGTCCATTTAGTCTCATTTTGTTTATGGGCCTGTCTAATCTTTGACTGAAGGGTGAACCTCAGGAGTGACTTTATTGCTGAGCTAGAAGGGTGTCCAGGGCCATACTTCTAGGGTTTCTCCAGTCTCTGTCAGACCAGAACCAACAAGTATTAATACTAAAAACAGTGGAATATATTCTGAGAAAATTTTAAGAACATGGTGACAGACCTCCTCTGAGGCGCAGTGCAGAAGAAAGACCTAAAGCTGATTAGAGCAGACATTGAGAAAAATGCTCTGACGTACCAGCTCTCACCCTAAACTCAAAGTATTGTTGAGGAATTTGAAGCTTGTGTCACCCTAGGGGTAACCATAGTAACAACAAGCCTAAAACCTAGCCCAACTCCTGACCAAAGCCAATATCAAACCCGTTGCCGTCAAGCCAGTTCTGTCGCATAGTGACCCTGTAGGACAGAGTAGAACTGGCCTAAAGGGTTTCTAGGGAGTGTCTGGTGGATTCGAACTGCTGACCTTTTGGTTAGCAGCCTGAGCTCTTAACCACTGCGCCACCAGAAATCAACTGTGGTAAATAGTTTGTATGATTGGAAATGGGCATGGCTTTTCTTCTGTGAGGACTTTAGTGCAGGGATTTGAGTTACTCTGGTCAGGAGCTGGGGCCCTGGTGGCACAGTGGTTAGGAGGTATGGCTGCTAACCAAAAGGTTGGCAGTTCAAATCTAGTAGCCACTCCTTGGAAACTCTGTGGGGCAGTTCTACTCTGTCCTATAGGATCACTATGAGTCAGAATTGACTCAATGGCAACATGTATGGTTTTTGTTTTTGGTATATTCTTTTTTAATAAGTTACGTGGCTTTCAAAAAAAATTAGAAAATTTTCTTGGAAGAAAAAGGCAAGAAAAAAGCAACACACTGGCAAGAGAGAAAGCAGTCATCAGTACCAGACTCAGATATGAGCCAAATGTTGGAACTATGTAAAAGGGCATTTAAAATAACAATAATCAATATGTTAAAAGCGCTAAGGCAAAGATTGGAACTTTTTCTGTAAATGGCCAGATACTAAATATTTTAGGTTTGCAGGCCGCATATGGTCTCTGTTACACATTCTTACTTGTTTTTTTATTATTTTTGGATAACCCTTTAAAAACATAAAAACCATTCCTATGTCATAGGCTGTTTGAAAACAGTCTGCTATCTAAATTTTGCCCATAGATCATAGTTTTTTGACCCAATTGTAATGGAGAAGATGAAAATGTGCTAGATGAGATGAGTTCTTTCAGCAGAGAAATGGAAAATGTAAGAAAGACTCTAATGGAAATGCTAGAAACAAACAAAAAACAATAACAGAGATGAAGAGTGCTTTGATGGGCTAATCAGTAGCCATGATGCAGCTAAAGAAACAATCAATGAACTTGAAGATAGGTCAGTATAAATTACCCAGACTGATGGGAAAGGAGCAGTGGAGTTCAAAATTGACCAGTGAAGGCAGTAGCACATTTAAAGAAAACATATAACTGAGACACCTTGAAACATTTTCAGAATAGCTTGATTAACTGTCTGTAGGTCAATAACAAAGAAGCCACTTTTTTTTTTTGGTAAATCTATCTAAAACAAACCAAACCACATCCATTGCCATTGATTCGATCCCAACTCATAGTGACCCTATAAGACAGAGTAGAACTGCTCCATAGGGTTTCCAAGGAGTGGCTGGTGGATACGAACCGCTGACTTTTTGGTTAGCAGCCGAGCTCTTTCACCACTGTGCAACGAGGACTATAGGGTCACTATGAGTCAGAATTCAACTAGACAGCAATGGGGTTTAATCTATCTAAGTTACAGAAAAGATGGCCAGACTCTGACCGAGTGACAACATGTCGGCAACGGTGGTAGAGAGTCCAAGAAGACCCAGAATAAACAGCCACACGTGATCTTGGTCACAGGCATTATATCATATCTGTTTTGTTTGACTTAAAAGAGAAAGTGAGAGCAGAAAGAATGCTTCAGCAGTACCCCAGATCTTGGAAGTAAGTTGTCCACAGTCATAACTAATCAGGGTTTCTCTGTTTCCTGTTTAGAAAGCAGGCGCTGAGTCAGGAATCTGGGCTTCCAAGACAGGTATTTAGTGTACTTTGACATAGACCAGACTCCACAGCTGGTTTTTCTTTTCTGGGTTGAGGGCAAAACCTGCACTGTGCTTGGCAAGAATCTCTCATAGATGGCGGGTGAACAGGGACATCCCAGGCTCTGGACCTACTTCATAGTCTGCTCTCTCTCATCTCCTACCAGTGCATCTGAACCCGGAGGTGCCACAGTGCTTAATAATACCCCTAACAGTGTATGGTCTCCAACCAGCCAGAGCCAGAACGTTGTCTGCTCCCATTTTACTGGTTATTGTTCTCCTCCCTCTCACGTTTCCCAGAGCAGCTATTCAAATCCTTTAATATTATTCAATTTCATTACCCCACTATATCCACTTCACTCTTCACAGACAATCATGCTTCCTACTTCACAAAAATCAGAGACCATCACCGCTCAGATAATAAGAAAAAGTTATCAGGTATAGCATCTCTTATATACCAGACACCGCTTTTGTTCTGTTTACAAATGATCTCATTAACATTTATATCACTCTTATGTGGACTTATTATTCCCTCCTTTCAAGACGAAGATATGGAGTCTTGGAAAAGTTACACGTTTTCCCAGTGCTACCCAGGAAGTAACAGGCAGAGGAAGGGTTCAGACCTAGGTCTCAGGAATCTCCAGCTTCTGCTCTTATTATTTTATGCTCCCTCTAGAAGAACAAAACAAATAAAAACAAAGACAAATCCAAACCGTCCAAACCAAATACTCTTTCTAACCTGCTTTAGATATCTTTTAATAAAGAGAAAGAACTTTACAGTTTAAAAATCCTTGGGCAAGGTAAAGGTTGAACTGAAATTTCATTCAAGTGTAAAGAGCAGATTTGAATGAAGGTGGCAGGTATGGGGTGGGGGAGGGGATGGGAAAAAGATGGGCACTGGGAGAGACTTATAGGGAGGCCCCACCACGTGAAAAGAGGAAACATGGGGGAACGAAACGCAAACATTGACTACTTTACGATTTTACTTCATATTGGCCTTGTCTGTCTGTAATTGAATATAGAGGACAATTTAAGGAAGAAAATAATAACAAAGGCATTACATCTAAGAAAGGAACAATGGCAGAAAATTTAGACTATCTTATGTTAAACATATATATAAGAGGTAGTCACTTTTTCTGAAGGTAGCCTGTCATCTTAAATAGTATCTTTGCTGAAGTAATAGCCAAGATTTTATAGTAATAACAAAACCAACCAACATATTCATTCACAGCTTGTGGCAATAGTAGGGTGGGATGGGGTGGAGGGTGCCCTCAACTCCTAGACAGCAGCTTGGCCAGATTTAAGGACAACTTTGTTTGGTTTCTAGAGGGAATGTTTTCCCATTTTTTTTTTAACTTGCTGAATTGTGGAACCATTCATTCTCTAGAGGCTCAAGTAAGAAAAACAAATAATATTTAAATGAACACTTGGCGTTTGGGTCAGCAAACTCAGGTGACCTGGAGACATTTTAAAAACCTTACATTTTCTCAGGAGAAGGAGCTGTCTTTCTGTGGACTAAATGCAGGTCCAATTTCTCACTCAACTCTTGACTTAAATTGAATAAATCCTTATTGAAAGTAGACTGCTTGGCTGTGTGTCTCCTGTAATCTCCCTTCTCCAGAACCCAAATATTCTCAGCTAATGAATGAGATGCCTTCTTGTTATTGCATGTAAAGTCACTAATATTTTCCTGAGGGTCTAGGTATAAAATTTATGTTAACTACATATTCACCCACAGAATAACTTGAGTAGCTATTTTCTCATTAAAGCAACTCTTATCTAATGTATTATAGCAGAAGTTTTATTTTAGAGGGTAACCTCTGGTCATTGGCAATCTGAGTTTTTTTAAAATTTAATTTCGTACAAACCAATTGGTTGTTTATAAACTTTTTATAGATTGTTAGTACCACCATTTGTAGCTTTAATTAAGAAATGCATTACATCAGTTGTCAAGAAAGTGTGAGTAGGTAATATAAGTCTTTGGAGAGTGTGAATGTGAGATCTGGAGATTTTTTAGAGAGAGACTCTCCTGTTTCTCTCAGTAAGCATCTGTTTTGCTTTGTGTGACTATTTTTCTGCTCTTTTTGAAGCACAGGACCAAAGTAAAGAGGCTGGCTGTGGCTCAGAGTTAATCCTGTATCCAGGGAACACACTTAAGTTAATTGTTCCACCAGGGGTTTGAACCGATGACCTAGGCCTCATTACATCAGACTCTAACCAACTGAGCTAACTAACAAGGAAGAAACCCAGAAGAAGAGCCTGATGTCAAGTCTAAAGCAATATACAGACTACAGCACCCCAGCATCACTGCTTCTATTCTCACTTTAACCAAAGGAATTTTGAAATAATCTCTTTAGGAAAAGTTTCTGATATACCTCATAAAGTTAGAGAATTCTTTACAATTCAGCAACATGGATTTGGTGTCATATTAAAACCATAAAGAATGACAATACTCTCTGAACTTAACAAAATGATTGGTGGTAATTTCCAGAACAGAAGGAAAAGGTTTTTTGTCTGCTATACATGTCACAATGAGAAAATACCACAAGATATTGGAACTATTATCATCATCATTTACTTCCAGAGGAAAGGTGAGAATTGAATTGACTTCCTATGACTCTTCATTGCTAGGCATATTGGAAATGTGTTATACATTCATTCAGTCATTTAATCAAAGAGTTTCTTTGTGGCAGGAAATGTCATGAGCAATGGGGAATACAGAGATGAACAAGACAGACAAGACCTGGTGTTCACGGAGACTGTATCATAGCAGGGGAATCTAGTCAATAAATACATAAGCAAATAAATGAGCAAACACTGAGCATTAAATGCTGATAGCCCACAATTTCTCAAACTTTTAAGAATTTATTCTTAGTGGCACAATGTGCTGAAAATTATAGATATGGTGCTGTGGATGTAGGCTGTTATATTGCCTGAGATGAAAGCCATCTACAATATCATAATTGAAATATTCTCAGCATTTTTGTAGTTTTTATCAAGGGGTGATGCTTTGAAATCATGCACGCTTGTATTTGAATCCTGCCTCCTCTACTTTTTAACTTTGTGATCTTAGGAGAGTTTTTTAACCTCTCTGAATCTCAGTTTCCTAGTCTGTAAAATGTTGCAGATTTGCTATATTTAATAGGACAATATAAGTAAAATATATGGCACTTGGCAGGTCCTGAAGAAATATTAGTTCTCATTTCCCAAGAAAGGGAACAATGCCTCCTTCTTGCTTACAATAACCAAGTATATCTTATTTTGACTGTTAGGTCTACAACTTCTAGAAATTCAGTAAAGTATTTGAGCTATGCTACTTTGCAGAATGATTTTATTAAAATACATTTAATTCCCTCAAGAATATTGTTGGCTTTAGACATTAAAGGCAGTTCCATCACAACCCTGCTTTCTAAGACAAGATGAACTTTGGCTAAATCATATTGAAATGTTCGCTGGTGATTTACAACAGTCTCTATCCGAGGGTGTTTTTCTTCCAACGTTTCCGAGTTGAGGATGGGAGCAGACAACAGGTTAAGGAAAGAACTGCATATTTAACTTAAAACTTTTCATCTTGGTGCTCTGATCAAAGCATTCCTTTTTTCAGGTAGAGATTTGGTATTTGAGAAGCAAAGGAATCAAATTTCTTGGCACTCCGTAGCCTGAAACATTTATCAAAATAAACCCCAGGAGCTAGGGCCTCATCAGCCTTTGGAGAGATGAGAAGAAAGCTGCACATCCGGCCAGGGGTGTGAAAGAGGGAAGGAGATTGCTCCCTCGTGAAGGGCTTTCAGGAGGCTGTTCTCTGCCGCCAGCCCTGCTGTCTCTCTGTTAGTAACAAAAGAGTTCCCTTCTCAGCCCTAGGCACCTGGCTTCATCCCCAGATGCTGCTCTGAGACCAGAGTTGAATACAGAGAAAAATATCTGGGTGTTTTAGACTCAATAACACTTGGGATAGTAATAATAATGAAAATAATGAAAAAAAAAACACCAAACCCGGTGCTGTTGAGGCGATTCCGACTCATAGTGACCCTATAGGACAGAGTAGAACCGCCCGATAGGGTTTCCAGGGAGCGGCTGGTGGATTCTAACTGCCGACCTTTTGGTTAGCAGTCAAGCTCTTAACGATGGCACCACCAGGGCTCCAGATATTACATAATATCGGATATTTTATAATATTGTTTCTATAATAATTATATAAAATTCAGTACTAATTATTTTTATCGTGATAAGTACTATTATCTGAAAAATAATATTTTGATGTACTAAGAACTCCACACACATCACCTCTTTGAAACTCCAACCAACATATTTAGATTCAGTTACTGTTATTTCCCCATTTCACAGAAGAGAAAACTGAGACTCAGGAAAGTAAAGTAACGTCCCCCAATCCATCTAACAGGTAAGTAAAGGAGCTAGCATATGAACCCAGGCAGTAAAACTTTGAAGTCAAAGCTGTCTCACACACACATTGACAAATCTATATTCGGCTTCATTTTCTTTTGTTGATCAGATGGTATGAAACATAAGCAGCATGATCAATAGTGATCAATAATGCCAAAATGGCAATAGGAACTTCTGAGTCACTCTGTCTTCCCCACGTGAAAGATGGAGGATGAACCTTTCCCCTCCATCCTGACTGGTGCTGCATGCTTGGATGAGGCTCTAATTCAATCAGCAAATGCAGTAAATCAATTAAGTAAAAATGGGGAAGCGTTTGTGATTTGGAGAGAGAATTTGTATCATTGGCCTTTTGAAGCCAAAATAGCTGTTTTATTTTCCTTTTTGATGTCAATTCATATTTTAGTCCTTGTGACTTTTCGTTTTTCAAGTAAATGACTCCATGACTGGTTTCCTTCTGTGCTCGCAGACCCAAAGCCCAAATAATTTCAGACATAACCTTCCCAACCTTTGGATGTTTTTTTGGCCAATCGCTGAGCTTTGAAGAAGTCTTTCAGGTTCGTTTGCTGCTAGACTCCGAGGTGAGAGTTTGCACCTTCTGATTTTTTTTTTACAAAAACCCGCTTTCATCCAAAATAATGCCCTGCCTTCCAAAACCACTACGACGGGGTTATCTTAACTTCAAAGGACTCATGGGAGGCAAGGCTTTTCTTCTGCGGGCACGTGCAGTGGATGAATTGTCGTAAGCTAAAGTTACAGGTCATTGACTTGGCAGCCTCTTTTAACAATATCACCGGAAGCAACAAAGGCTGAGTTCTATTTTTGAAAAAGCAATGCCTGTACTTCTCCAGGTCACTAGGATAAATACCCCTCAAACATTCTTGTTGGTTTAATATCATCTTCTTGTGGTTTTAATGGATTTCTGTACTTATTAATGAATCAGGAGTTCTGACTGGGAATTCAGGGCCTAAATGGACTTATTGGCTTAATAACTTGACGGTACTCAAGTTAATTCAGTGCATTCCAATCTGCCTCATTCACTAATACATCTCTAGTTTATTCTAATTTTATATCAGTCTGGGAGATGAGACTAAAGGATGGTGGGAAGAAGAATGTAAAAAAGAAACTAGCTGAAATCCTGCTTTCTTGCCTCAAACTTTTAGCTCAAAGAGCTAAAATAATTCATTTATTCATCGAAAAATACTTGCTATGTCCTGAGCACCGTGACAGGAGATGCTGCTGTGAATACAACCTATATGGTCCTTCCCTCATAGATAACATCTAGAGGCAGAGATACACCAGCAATTACAATAAAGTGTGAAAAATAGCACAATAGAAGGATTTAACTCTTGAAGGATTTAATTTGGCCAAGAGATATGGCTCATTATTTATGCTTTCAAGGGCAAGAATTAAGTGCAATGGTCAGGCATATAAAATGCAGACTTCTGCTGTGTTAAGAGTGGTTTAACGGTGAACATTCTAAAGTCGTGAGCTTCTTGTCACTGGAAGGAATTAAATTGAGGCCTCTTATCTGAAGGTTTACTTGGAGGTTTCTGCTTGGAAAAACCACTGCAGTGGATGCTTGTGAAGCTTCCTCGCAACCTGGAAATGCTCCAGTTTCACAAGTTCAGTGTTTTACTTTTCCCGGTCTTCACAAGGAAACTAAGACCCAAAGCTACACCTCTTGACTGGAAGCCCTGACGTAGGAATGAAGGCAATAAAACAGATTTGAAGACTTCTGACTTTTACAATTAGTGTGTCATGTACTGGGCCCTGCTGGCACAGTGGTTAAACACTCAGCTGCTAACTGAAATGTCGGCGGTAGGAACCCATCCGCTGCTCCTCAGAAGAAAGATGTGGCAGTCTGCTTCCATAAAGATTACAGCCTTGGAAACCCTATGAGGCAGTTCACCGGGTCACTGTGAGTCTGAATCGACTCAATAGCAGTGACTCCCGGTGTCATATATTACCTCAGTTTGAGCATAAGAGTAGAATGTCTTACTGTAATTAAAATTCCTCTAAGGAAAACAAACTAAGGCCTCCCCCATTACAATATAAAGAAGATAATATGTTTCAGTTTGAGAGAGTAGTGTTTTCAAATGTGTCATATTTTTCAATGCCTTCTCCTGCACTGAAATGTTCCTCTTGCACCAAAATGTTCCTCTTCCTTTCTTATTTAACAACTGGGACTTGAAAGGCGATGGCCTTTTCCCAGTCACGAAATCTCAGCTCCTCTGCATAAAGGTTATAAAAACCCACAAGTGTGCTTATTAACACAGATGTACTAACGTAAGCATGCACAGAACCCTTGTACGTATCTGAATCTGCTTGCAAGAGGATGTAGGAATAGTTCCTTGATGTTGCTGTAAACAATTACTACAAGTACTTTATATTAAAATGTTCTTCCTACTGACAAATGACGTTGGCTTTTGCTATGACTTTCAGTCTCACAGAACAACTAAGATGTGTCTGACACATATGCTGGATTCCAAGATCATGAGAATCATGCTCCACTCCACCTCCCTGTATTCTTTTTTTTTTCTCTTTTGTTTCTCTTAATAATAGCAAGATTTCTGCTTATTTTTCCCAATAATTATTCTGTCTTCCTGCTTTTTATTAGTGAATTTTAATTATTGACTATTACAGAAGTAGTCCTCATTGATGTTAATTGAGCCGCTATTATATGCCAGGCACTGTCTTAGTCACAATTATCTCAAGTTAGGAGACATCTAGACATTCTTCATTAACAGTGCTGAATACTGCTCAAAGAAGACCACCGCAAACAACCCATAAGGAAAGATGTTACTTACCATGGCCCTAACAGCTTTAAGTTAGTCTTGATAAAAACAAGTAAAGGTTTCCTCAAGAGAGAACTGCATCATAAAATGGAAAACAAAGCAAAATTCTTAAGCTCTTAAATCCCAGGTGATTTTAAAATGAAAGAAAAAAGAAGCATAGCAAAGTTTATTTGAAAACACTTTAGGTATCTACATAAAGGGGACTCTTCATTGAGCACTATTAAAAACCTCTTATTTGAGTAGGCAACCTTTACACCTTTTTAGAGCCTTGGTGGTACCATGGTTGAGAGCTGCGGATGCTAACCCAAAAGGTCTGTGGTTTGAATCCACCAGCTGCTCTGTGGCAGTCTGCCCCCGTAAAGATTACAGCCTTGGAAACCCTATGGGGCTGTTCTGCTCTGTCCTACAGGGTGAGGTGGAGTTAACTTGACAGCAATGGGTTTAGCCCTTTTGATATATTTGAGTTTTTTGGCGTGTGTTTCTGCTTTGAGGAATTAAACTTTTGCTGCAGTTGTGGAAAGATCCATCCTCGTTGCACAAGAAATGCTGTGAAGGTTGAGAGGTAAGAGAGAGTGGTTGATTGCCAATCCCAAACTGAAAATTCAAGTGTTCAAATGTTTGTCAGTACTAACTAAGCCCAAGTTATCTGTAAGAATTTTTTTGTGAATCATTCATGGATAATTTCTCAATCATTTGCAAAGAGAATATTTTTTTTGGAGGCATATGCAGCACACGTGGCAGTTTTAGCCTTCCTAATGTTAATAGTACTCCCACAGAAACAGTATTGCATTTCACTGTACCCTGAGCAATCAGAAAATATCCCCTTTCTTGTGTGTGCGTACACTTGGAAACAGTATGTTTGCTCTGAATGCGAATTTGCGCGGAGTTGCCGTGGCTATATCAATCAAAACTTTTTCAATTGGCGAACAGTTATTGAGTATTGTTTTAGGCTTTATGAGGAAGGTATAGTTTCTGTCTTCAAAATGCTTACAGTGTAATTGAGTAGAGAGAAACTGAAGTGAAAGACAGTTATGTATTGCCAGTGAGTGCTGTCGGACTTTGGAGAAAGCCCTAGCTCATGGGAATGAGTGTGTGTTGCAGTGTGTTCCACGGAAGCCATTTTAATTGTTTCCTAATTAGTTTATGAATTCCTTAATGACAGAAATAGTGTTTTGTAAGTATTTATATACCCTACAGCATTTAGTACACTTTTGTCGATTGATGTTTAGGATCTTGGAGAAATTACTTCTCCCTCTCTGTGAATTTTCTCCTATTGTCTAGGGTCTTTAAGAGAACACCTGGTGTTTTCCATACTGTGGCAGTCTATGAATAGGTGACATATCACTTTTCTTATGATAAGTTGATGATATGGCATTATCTAACTAGAGACTCTTAGGAAGGAAAGTGGCTTTGGATAATCATCAAATCATCCCCTGTCCCAAAGCAGAAGTGCAACAGTATATTCCTGCTCTGTCACCTTCTTGAATGGCTGATCATACCCTGGTTGCGTAGTGGTTAAGGGCCCGGCTGCTAACCAAAAGGTCAACAGCTGCTCCCTGGAAACCCTGCGGGGCAGTTCTACTCTGTCCTACAGGGTCACTATGAGTCAGAATTCACTCAACGGCAACGAGTTTGGTTTTTTTGTTGAACAAAATCCTGCATATAAGGGGCTGGCCCCAGGCTTTGTTACTGACTTATTCACTGCTGGTGGAGCTGAAGTAAGATCTCTATCTGTCAGGGCTGAGTCACAAATATCTGAGCCATTACGGCTGGATCAGCATGAGTGAATGACTGGCAAAGCAGTTCAGATCAGCAGCCTTTAGTGTTTCACGATATCAACAAATAGTAAACCCTTCCAGGATAATAAACAAAGTTGTAAAAAGAGGAGAGAGGCTTTGAGGAAACAGACAGGGTTAGCAATAAGACGGAAATGGCCTAGGACGAGGCACCCAGTATCTTCCTGAACAATGATAACCTTTTCCCCAAGTCCTCCATTGTTACCTGTTTACATGGCTACTCAGAAATTGATGCCGATACACACTTCGATGTCATGACCAGTGTATTAATGTTGGCTTTTAATTGTAGAATTAAAGAAAACTAAGACTCGGAATTAATTTTTAAAATTAAAAAAGACTTTTATTATCAATTATGCAAACTTGTCTCAATGCAGCTCTTACATACAAGCTGCCGGAATAGTATTTTGGTCAATAGGTATTAACTCTTTTAAAATTTAACGTAAGCTACTGCTTAATAGAATTCTTCCAAGAGAAATCAGAAAATGAACTATAGGAATCCTCTTAACCTTATTATAAATTTCTGACTGTATAGGGTCAGCATTAACCGGACATGGATAAGGATCCATGTGGAAGAAATCTATGCCATAAATATCTCTTGAAATATTGTGACTATTGAAGTTAAAAACTGAACCCCATTGCCGTCGAGTTGGTTCTGATTCATAGCGACCCTATAGGACAAAGAGTTTCCAAGGAATGGCCGGTGGATTTGAACTGCTGCCCTTTCGGTTAGCAGCCTGAGCTCTAATGAATAAATCATAGGCATATAAGTTGTTATTGCTCAGGTGATAGATTCTTATTTCTGATTTATGAGTTAATATTTTATTTTTCTGCTATGTAGGAGGAAATGATAGCTATCTGAACAAAAATCAACTTAACTTGTCAGATGCTGTCACAGGATCACCTGTTTTAGTGTCAATTGGCCAAAATTGAGAAATCCAGCTTGGGTAAAATTATACCCTGATGGATAGCCCTATAAATATTGCTAAAAAAAAAAATCAAAAGTATCAAGGGACCATCGGTGGACCATGGAGATGACTCCCAGTCAGTTAATAATTACAAGGCCTAGGAGAGTGAGACAAAGTCTTTTCATCTTGCCCCTAACTGGGCACAGGGCAACTCCTGACCTCATCAAGAGATCAGTTTGTTCCAGATGTAAAATGATAGACTATCGAAGCCTCAAGGTCATCTGTTTTAAAATTCTCTCCAGGGACTTCTGATTCCAGCTATGATGGAGTAGCTCTTACCAGACTTATCTGCTTGAAGGCTGAATGAAATGCAACACAAGCAAACAAACCATCTGTTTGGAGACATTGCGAACAAACCAGACAGCCAGAACTTGAGGGGCTAAGATCTCATAGAGAAACAAAATGTATTGATGTGAGTTCTACATTCACTGCTGATTTTTCCTATTGAGACATGGTACACTGGCTGGAAAGAAAGCAGAATCTTAGAGCTCTGGCAGCTTTAAATGAGCAAGAGATTGAAAAAAAAAAAGGAATTTAGAGCTGCTAAGACAATTATTTAAACAAAAGGTTGGAGGTTCAAGTCTGTCCAGAGGCACCTTGGAAGAAATGCCTGGTAATCTATTTCCAAAAAAATCAGCCATTGAAAACTCTATGGTGCACAGTTCTACTCTGACACACATGGAGTTGTCAGGAATTGAAATAGACTTGATGGCAACTGGAAAAGACAGCTAGGACCTGAAAGCGCATTGTGCTGAGAAGAGAAATCTGCAAAGAATTAAACCCTGCACTCTGGGTACAGTTCCCCCTTCCACTTCTAAGCTGTATGTGCGCAGGATGAGACACATAGAAACCTAGCAGAACACAGTTGCTGAGAGGCTAAAAAGCTAAGCGGCTGATATTTCGACAATCTAACGGTACTTGGAAAGAACTAGAGCTCAAGCTTGCTAAACAGGATTTCTTATAAATACCCTAGACTTTCAGCTGAGATTCCTAAAGTGCCATGCCCTAAGAGAAAAGACAAAGAATGGAAAAAGGAGGAACACCTCCCAACTCATTTTATGAGGTCAGCAAAACCTTGACACCAAAACCTAGCAAGGATATTTCAAAAAGGAAAAGTTAAAGACCAATTTCTTATATAAACATAGGTTCAAAAATCTTAAATAAAATATTAGCAAATCAAATACATCATAACCATGTTGAGTTTATTCTAGGAATGTGTTGTTGATTCAATATTAAAATTTCAGTCATCATAATATACCACAGTAAAAGAATATGAGGAAACTACATGATAGTGTCAACAGGTACAGAAAAAGCATTTGATAAAATCCAACACCCTTTCAAAATAAAACCTCTTAGGAGCTAGAAATAGAAAGAAACTTCCTTGAACCATTAAAGAACATTTCTAAAAAAACTTATATCTAGCTATTTAATGGGGAAATAGTAAAGACAAGGATATTTAGTATCTTCACTTCTGTTCAGTATTCTACAGGAAGTCTTAGTGCAATAGGAGACAAACAAAACAATATAAAATGAAAAAAGAAAGGCATAAGAATTAGAAATTTAAAAAAAGTTATTTTTTTAATATAATATGATTATGTATATAGAAAATCCAAAAGAATCCACAGACAAAATATCAGGCTTGTTAAGTGAATTAGCAAGATCACTAAATATAGGTAAATATACCAAAAAGCCATTGTTTTTCTAAATAATAGCAATAAGCACGTAAGTAAACTCAAACTCCTTGCTGCTGAGTTGATTTTGACTCTCAACCTCATATGTGACAGAGTATAACTGCTCCACAGGGTTTTCTTGGCTGTAATCTTTACGGAAGCAGATCACCAGGCCTTTCTTCCCCAGTGCTACTGCCAACGTTTAGTTTAGCAGCCAATCACACACTGCTTACACCAGTCAGGGACCTAAGCATGTAAATAAGTGCATTTTAAAAAATGATATGCTTTACAAGGACATCAAAAGCATTAAACATCTAGGAATAAATCTATCCAACGTTGAAAACTACAAAATAAAAGACAATCTTGAAGAAGATCAAAGTTGGGGGACTTATGCCACCAGATATCAATACTTACCATAAAGCTTTATAATTAAAGCAATATGGTACTGGCACAAGATAGACAAGTAAACCTATGAGCAGAATAACAAGTGCAGAAACAAATGTACCTATATACAGTCACTTGACTTCTAGCAAAGTTGAAATTTTAATGCATTTAAGAAAATAATTTTAAAAAGTAAGTTGAGCTGGATTAATTGAACTTGATTAATAGAATATATACATGGGGAAAAAAATGAACCTTGGACTAATCGGAGACCAGAACCAATGGATGAATGTTTACTTCTTTCATCTTGTGAGTCGATGGCTCTGATCCGCATTCCGTGAGGCTCCTTAGAAGAACCCGCAGAACTGAGCAGCAGCCCCCATAGTGAGGACAATTCAATAGCACATCTGTGTTTTGGCTTTCCCTGCCTGCTTCCCTGTTTAACTTCTCTTCCTTACTCTGACACCCAAGGATCACTTTCCAAATAAACTTCTTTCATGCCAGTCTTTTCCACTGTCTCTGTTTTGAGAGAAACCTAGGTTAGGCACCTTTACTTATATCATTTTTTTAATTACCTAATTTTAAAAAGACCCTTTGATTATGAAATATGTAAAAAACTGTCTGGCGGTGCAGTGGTTAAGAGCTCAGGCTGCTAACTAAAGGATCAGTGGTTGAAATCCACCAGCTGCTGCTTGGAAACACTATGGGGCAGTTCTACTCTGTCCTATAGGGTCGCTATGAGTCGACTCGACGGCAACAGGTTGGTTTTAGACAGGGAATTGTTGAACAAATGACAATATCACAGTTCTGGAAATGCTGTTTGTCATTTCTACTTCAAATATTTGGCATGGGCTTATAATTTGGTGATTTATCCACTTTTTCATCTATAACAGTGACAACTCTTTAGGGCATCTGTGCTATTACAGCATCTTAATTCTATTATTAAGGTGACCAACTTCATACTTGAATACCAGGGAACCCCAATGCTTATTACCTGTTAATAAAGGTGCAAGTGAGAAAAAAAAAAAATCAATAATTAGCAGCCAAAAGCATCACGAGTCCTTAATTTACTATTTACTCCCTCAAACTACATTGAACCATATTTAAGGATCTGGTTTGGTTAGTGCTGTGAATTGATGAGATGACACTGGCATCTTTGCTAGTAATGAAGGGCATAGTTGGAAGAATTTCATATTTTTTTTATAAACTATTGATCATGTTATTTCGAAGAAATTATGTAGGGTCATAGTCACTAAATAGCCATAGTTTTTGTTTGTTGGTTTAAAAGACCCTAAAATTAAGCAGAATATTGTCTCCCAATTACCCAAAATGAACTGTAGCAGGCAAAACACACACACATTCGCAAAGCCAAATTCAACCAAACTCTGATGCCCCCAAACCAAGCCAAACTCACTCAACTCCTTGAAGCTAAGCTAGAGCCACATCCTTACCAAACTGGATCCTTGCCTAAGCTGTCAAGACCAGTTCGGAACCACCACAAGTCTTCTGAGAAACAAACTAAACATCAAGTCTTGGATTATGTTTAAAGCTGCTTGTAGAATATATCACTGAAGACTAGCCATTATAAATAAAAATAAAAGACCTATTTTGTTCTTTATAAATTGAAGGGCTGTAATAAAGATGACAGGAACCCCTGGTGGCACAGTGGTTAAGCTCTCAGCTGCTAACTGGAAGGTTGGTTGTTCGAACCCACCAGTTGCTCCACAGGAGAAAGATGTAGCAGTTTGCTTCCATAAAGATTACAACCTTGGAAACCCTATAGGACAGTTTTACTCTGTCCTATAGGGTCGCTATGAGTCAGAATCAACTCGATAACAAGTTTGAGTTTTTTTTTTTTTTTGGCAGGGGTAATAAAGATGATACCAACAACTTCAGCCTGCATTCCAAGTAATAAATAGGGTGTTAATTTCCCTGTAATTCCAGACTACATGTGCATGGGTGCCAAGTGGATTTTCATGGGGTCCCATGCTGCAACATCAGAGAATCTCAGCCACAGGAGTGAGAGGTACTTGGGGCAGGCTGGAGTGAGATGCTGTCAGGTGACACCTGTAGGAAGCTGACCAAGGGAAAGCAGGACCGATTGCTGCAGCAGTGGCTGGAGTAAGGAATGGGGATGAGAAGATTTGAAGAGGCATGGGAAATCTGTCTGATAACAAAGTTTTCATCATTAAAACTGTACTACTTAGGACTTTTAAAAAATACAAGTAATTGAAATCCAATTCAAACTGCCTTAAGCCCAAAGGAAATTTTTATATAAAAATTGGAGGAGGAAATGGAATGTGTGGCTAACTGCCTCCATGAACAACTAACTGCCCCTTTGCCATGAGACCAGAAGAACTGGATGGTTCCCGGCTACCATTACTGAATATTTTGATCAAAGATTCTATAGGAGAATCTTTGATCAAAATGAGGAAAATGCAGAACAGAATTTCAAATTCTTGTGGATTCTAGACTGTCTGGAGCCATGGAGGCTAGATGAATCCCTGAAACTATTGCCCTGAGATAATCTTTAAATCTTAAACCAAAAATATTCCCTGAAGTCTTCTTAAAACCAAACAGTACTTTAGCTTAACTAGTAAAGAATGTCTGCCTTGAACATTGTGCTCTTTCAAGGTCTATCCTTATGGGATCAAATTGACAATAGCAACTCAAAAAATTAGATAGGAACCTTTGGGGGTGTCTTAGTTATCTAATGCTGCCACAACAGAAATACCACAGAAGGATTGCTTTAACAAACAGAAGTTTATCCTCTCACACTTTAGGAGGCTAGAAGTCCAAATTCATAGTGCCAGTTCCAGGCGAAGGCTTTCTCTCTTTGTTGGCTCAGGAGAAAGAAAGGTCCTTGTCATCGATCTTCACCTGGTCTGAGAGCTTGGGTCTAAAGGACATGCTCTGCTCCCGGTGTTGCTTTCTTGGTGATATGAGGTCCCAGTGTCTCTCTACTCCCTTCTCTCATTTATATCGCAAAAGAGATTGATTTAAGACACAGTCTAATCTTGTAGATTGAGTCCTGCCTCATTAACGTGACCGCTGCTAATCCCCTCGCATTAACATCATAGAAGTAGAATTTACAACACATAGTAAAATCACATCAGATGACAAAATGGTGGACAATCACAAAATACTGGAAATCATGGCCTAGCCAAGTTGACACATATTTTTGGTGGAAGTAATTCAATCCATGACAGGAGGCATTGAGTTTATGTTAATGGGGGAGGAACAACTCGGAAAAGGAGGGTGAGAATGGTTGCACAACTCGGAAAATGTATTAGTGTCACTGAATTGTGCGTGTAGAAGTTGTTGAATTGTATGTTCTGCAGTGTATATTCTCAAGAACAACAACAAAAATAAACTATTAAAAAAAAGAAAAAATTACAGTCATGAACAGTGTTCATGACAGTGTACAACCTCTGGATTCAGACATCTTGGGCTCAAACTCCAGCCTTTCCACTTACTAGCTATGTAACACTGTGTGAATTACTTATCATTCTGGAATGCAGTTTCCTCATCTGTAAAGCTGGATAATAATATTTGCCTAATAGGTTTGTTGTGGGGATTAAATGAGTTTATACATGGAAGGTGCTAAGAAGAGTACTTGGCTCACAGTATTATCATCAGTGTCTTTGTCACACTCTTCATTATTGTTATCATCATCAGAGCTCCCATCATTCAGAGGTATAAATGATGTTACAAGGGCTCTTTTTCTTCCCCTCTTTGATAGGTTTTCTCCTATGGCAGATTTACATGCAGCCTAGCAGCTTGACACTTAAGTGAAAGAAAGCCTTTTCTGGTAAACAGGCTTGGGGAGGACACTAGTCAGCCTGCTTAGGGTCACATGCTGAAATCTGAAATAATCATGGTAGTTAAGGTTATGGGCTCTCTATTGGCCAGATCTGAATTGTTAATCCATCACCGTGCGTGGGAGTTGGAGTTGGGGGAGGATAAGGTCAAAACTCCTCAGTCATACAGTCCACAGATAAGAGAAGGTTTATAACTAGATGATTGTAGTAAGTTCACTGCGCGGGCAAAACAGCAAATATCTACAAACAACAGTATTTTAAATTTATTTTAACTCTTCTAGGGTATTATTGCAGAAGCTTATGACACTACAAGCTCATGGGCAGATTGTGACCTGGACAGAAAAGAATGTATTTTATGCCTCTTTCTAGTCTCCATAGTGTTGTTGTGTGCCACCAAGTTGATTCTGACTCATAGTGACCCTATATGATGATTAGAACTGCCCCATAGGGTTTTCTAGGCTGTAATCTTTATGGGAGCAGATCACCAGGTCTTTTCTCCCATGGAGCTGCTGGGTGGGTTCAAACCACTGACTTCGTTTAGCTGCTGAGGGCTTAGCCATTGTGCCACCAGGACTCCGTGGTCTCCATAGTAGACACTCATTAACTCTTTGCTAAGTATATCATTGAAAACCTTAGTAATCAGAGATCTAAATATTAGTGACAAAGAATTCCAGTTGATAGAATATCATATAACAGAGAATGCTTCATATTTTATTACAACGTTTATAGATAACTTTTTGAGATTTTTATTTAGACTTCTTAGCAGTTCACCTTTCCCCCTATACAACAAAGACAATTGCTCTCACACTTTTTTTTTTTTTTTAACACAAACATAATTCAGGCTTCTTATTAAAGCAAGCAAACAATAAAACTGTAAAAATCGACAGCCCCTTTTTACTTCCTTTCCAGAAGTAGTCAATAATATCAATAATAACGATTCAGGGCAAATACCAAAACCATTATTTCCCCCATTTGTTAAAAAAAAATATTTATACATATACATAAATTTCAGTTTCCACACATTGGCAGTGAATCCTCCCTTATCATCAGATTCTGTAAAATCATGACATAAGTCTGGTTATAATTTCTTCCAGGCCCCATTCACTCAAAGATTGGCCAGTCCTCCTAAGCTGAATGACATTTACGATAACCTTCATAATGACAAAGAATTCCTATCAATTGCTAAGTGCCTACCAATATTTACCCTTGTTTCCTCAATAATTTCCCTCAAGATCCTTAGCACAACTGTAAAATTGGCACTTTTCCTATTCTTAGAATTTTTGCAGTATATCCAATATTACAATTTATATGCTAACTGTCTACCAATATGGATCAAAACTGTTCACGAGAATACGAACTAACGATAGAAAGAAAATATATTCAATGTTAGCTAATTGCTGCTGATATACATATGCCTATTCATATATGTTGTTGTTGTTGTCAGCTGCCATCGAGTCGCTTCTGTCTCATAGCAACTCTATGTACAAACAGAACGAAACACTGCCTGGTCCCTTCGCCATCCTCACAATTGTTGTTATGCTTGAACCCATCGTTGCAACCACTAGGTCAATCCACCTCATTAAGGGTCTTCCTCTTTTTCACTGATCATCTACTTTACCAAGCATGATGCCTTTCTCCAGGGACTAGTCCCTCCTGACAACATGTCCAAGTACTTGAGATGAGGTCTTCCCATCCTTACTTCTAATGAGTATTCTGGCTGTACTCCTTAAGACAGATTTATTCACTCTTCTGGTGGTCCATAGTATATTCAATATTATTTGCCAACACCATAATGCAAAGGCATCAATTCTTCTTCAGTCTTCCTTATTCATTGTCCAGCTTTTGAATGTGTTGTTTTTGTTAGACGCCATCAAGTTGGTTCCAACTCACTGCGACCCCATGAATAACAGAAGGAAACATTGCCCGTCCTATGCCATCCTCACAATCATTGCTACATTTAAGCCCATTTTTGGAGCCACTGTGTCAATCCATCTTGTCGAGGGTCTCCTCTTTTTGCTGACCCTCTGGTGGTACAGTGGTTAAGAACTCAGCTGCTAACCAAAATGTCAGTACTTCGAATCTACTAGCTGCTCCTTGGAAACCCTATGGGGCAGTTCTACTCTGTCCTGTAGGGTCGCTGTGAGTTGGAATCAACTCGATGGCAACAGAA
>NW_004443972.1:6024016-6035023 GCF_000243295.1 Trichechus manatus latirostris | reverse complement strand
TTTTTTTTTTTTTTTTTTTTTTTTTGTAGTTTGTTTGTTTATATATGTACAGATCTGTCAATTTTAAATTCTGGAGAAGGATGTGGAGTATGGGGGACTTTCTTACATTGCTTGTTGCAAAGTAAGTTGGTACAACTATTTTGGAAAATAGCAGTATCAACTAAAGTAAACTTACACCCAGCCAGGCAAAACTTTAGTTTGTAAGGTGCATGGTTACTTGGTAAATTAAAACATGAAAGTGATTTACAATAAAATCTGTATACAGGTTATCTCTGAGGGAGGGAGTTGTGGTTAGGAATAAAAACAAAACAAACCCTACTGCCTTTGAGTCAATTCTGACTCATAGCAACCCTACAGGACAGAGTAGAACTGCCCCATAGGGTTTCCAAGATTGAAATCTTTACAGAAGCAGACTGCTATATCTTTTTCCCGCAGAGCAACTGGTGAGTTCGAACCGCTGACCTTTCGGTTAGCAGCTGATCACTTTGATCGCTGTGCCACAGTGACTGGGAATAGGATCATATTTATTTCTTGGACGGGATGGTGGTTACATAAATGTTCTCTGTATATTAATGTCTCTTGTGCTTCTCTGTTTATGTGAATATTTTACAGTAAAAATTTAATTGAAAGAACACATTCAATAGGTAACAAAGGTAATTAACTATTAAAATAAATGCACAAGAATGAATATCTAATTAAGACACATTATGTGGTTCAGCTCTGAAAACTATTTTTTGTCAAAATAATATAATCACGATATTTTGATTTAATAAAAAATTGTGACGTATCTATTTTGAGAGGAATATGGGGCAATCATAAGTGGTATTAGTGGTCTAAGAGAACTACATTCCTTTCTTCTATAAAAGAAAGTAAATAATATCTACTATTGGAAATATATAGAAATAGCAATATAAACCTTGTATGTAAATATGGAGAAGAAACAGCTAAGGGGGTCGGAAGCTGTTACTCCTGTGAAACAAAGCTTGGGAAAGGAGTGGGATTACGGAAGACGCTGACTTCTTTTTGGTTTTAATAAACCTATTAAACTATGCAAGTTTTATTTGATACAAATAAAAATTAAATTTTAAAAATAGTAAAGAAAGACAACGGAAGAGTGAACAGATTGTGAACAAATATTTTTCTAAGGACATCACGGTATAGCTTTGCTCAGTGCCTGAAAGGGTAGCCAAGGACTCAATGTATAACAATACTCATTAAAAACAAACAAACAAGCAAACGAACAAAAAACCCAAACCTGTTGCTGTCGAGTGGATTCCAACTCATAGCAACCTTATAGGACAGAGTAGAACCACTTCATAGGGTTTCCAAGGAGTGCCTAGTGAATTCGAACTGCCAGACTTTTGGTTAACCGCTACTCCACCAGGGTTTCCGTAACAATACTCAACAGCTTGTTATAAATGAAAACAAATACTGTTTCTCAGTAAAATGCACACATATATATCCAAAAACCAAGCCAGAATCATTGCCGTCACGTGGATTCTGACTCATAGCAACTCTAAAGGACATAGTAGAACTGCCCCATAGGGTTTCCAAGGCTGTAATCTGTTTGGAAGCAGACTGCCACACCTTTCTCTCGCAGAGCAGCTGATGGGTTTGAACCACCGACCTTTCAGTTAGCAGAAGAGCACTTAACCACTGTGCCACCAGGGCTCCATATAAGTATATGTGAATATATATATATATAATTTGTGTTATTCTGATGGGTATGCAGTAGTGTCTCATTGTGGTTTAATTTGTATTTCCTGCATCATCAATAATGATCTAAGTGTCATTAAAAGCCATGCTAAATTAAGTATGTGTGTACATACACACACTCACAGACATACACACACATACACTATCCTTTTTGAAAAAAAAATTACTACTAGAGATTTCATGACTGTTGGGGATCAGGTTCAACTTGGCTCCAACTCCAATCCCATGATCTGTAGCAGTTCAAAGCTGCCCCATGAATTGAGCCTTTTACGTCCTTCAAAATGCTTTATCTATGTGCAAAGCTTATTCCCCTCGCAGTTTTCCTCCAAAAAAGCCAATCATACTTCAAATTCCTGAGCTTAGAAACCTCCCTGAAGAAGAGAGAAGTCATAATAAATGATATCATCATTCCTCACTTCTCACTTGGTCCTCTGCCATCTCACTGGCTCCCTTCTCATGCTCCACAGCTTGCCAAGCCCAGCTGCCTCCATCCAGCTTGATGCTCCTCATTCTGCTCATGGCTTGGCAGTCACATTAACAGTCTAGTCGCGTCTCTCAAGCCAACTGCTTCTCTTGGGAGGTGTGCCCTTCCCAGTTTGGCCTGCTCCCTTAACTTCCTTGGAATTCTGGTATATACAGTTTTCTCCACCTTAATGTATATATAGAGGTTCCCGGGTGGTGCAAATAATTTGTGTTCAATCACTAACTTAAAGGTTGGCAGTTTGAACTCACCCGGTGTACCACAGAAGAAAGACCTGGCAATCTGCTTCTCTAAAGATTACAGCCAAGGAAACCGTATGGAGCAGTTCTACTCTGTAACACTTGGGGTTGCCATGAGTTGGAGTTGACTTGATGGCAATGGGTTAATGCATATATGTGTACAATATTTCTTTATACCTCCAAGCTATGAGACTGCGGATTTTCCTTACTCTCTTACCAGCTCTTGATATTATCAATCTCATTAATGTTTACCAAGCCAAAGTGTTAAGAAAATGGTATTTTATTGATTTAATATACGTTTTTCTGAGACACAGTAAGGATGAGCATGTTTTTTATACATTTACTGTGCATTGGTATTTCTTTTATGAATTATGCCCTTTTCTACCTTTGCTTTATTTCTATTGGGTTGTTGTTTTTCTCACATAAATATAGAAATTGGAACTCTTTATAGGCTTTGAATATTAAATAATTGTCCATTGTACATGCATACTTGTTTTTCCTCTCTACCATTCAACGTGTGTTATAGAGCTTTTTCTTGAAGAGAAGCTTTAAATTTTTAAGTATCAGTTTTGGTGGTCTTTCCTTCTATGTGTCTTGGCTTGCTTTCACTATTCTCACTAACCCCAGGGTGATGCTAAAGATTATACCATATTTATTGCTACTAATTTGATCATTTTAAGGTTTGTATTTTTAATCTACCTGAAATCTATTCGTTTATTCATATTTCTATGGTGTAAAAGAAGTGTCTAGGAGCCCTGGTGGCTCAGTGGTTAAGCGTTCTGCTGCTAACCAAAATGTGGGCAGTTCGAATCCATCAGTGGCTCCTTGGAAACCCTATGGGCAGTTCTGCTCTGTCCTATAGTGTTGCTGTGAGTAGGAGTAGACTCGACGGCAGTGGGTTTAGGTGACACAAATGGTTTGCTCTCGATCGCTAACCTAAAGGGTGGCTGTTGGAACCCACCAAGCAATACCTCGGAAGAAAAGTCCTGATGATCTGCTTCCATTAAGATTACAGCAGAGAAAACCTTATGCACCAGTTCTGCTCTGTAACATGTGAGGTCACCGTGAGTTGCAACCTACTTGAGGGCAACTAACATCAACCACAATATCCAATTGACCCAATGGTTTTTACTGAACGCCAATCCTTTTTCCTGATTTAAAATATTCTCTATATCATGCATTAAATCCCTCTGTGTGTGTGTATTTACACATGTACTTCTGTTTCTGTTCTTTCTATTTTGCTCATTAATCCCACAGAATTTCACTAGAACTAGAGCAAAATGGAAATCACCCATAGAGCCTGGGCAGATGGAAAACACGAGGGGGTGAGGAGAGACGGAAATGTTTCAGTGTGGACATTTTAATGTATTTTTTAGAGTTAAACTATACGAATGTGTTACAAATTTTGAAAGTTAAAGTAAAATGATAAATCTCACAGCCAATTGAAGTTACAATGCTACTTTGATTAACTTTTTTCTGTTTCTCCAATGTTTATTTTTAATTTTTGATTTCTTCTTGAGAACTTCAGAATTATTCCTTTAAAAATGCTGTGCACGTATGTGTGTTGGCACATGGCATTTGAAAGTGGAAAGTTAAGTACAAATAGACATTTCCAAAAGTCATTGTTTAGATTTCTGATGTTTACTTATTAATCATTTTCCAGTTTTGAAGTAATGGAATATTTTTAGGGTGATTTGCTTCTCACGTTTGAGAAAAAATTGTTACTGGAATTGTCTGTTGTGGTTTTCACTTCCCATAGAGCTCGCTTTCATTTGCATATTGCCTCAGGGAATCAAGGAATTTAACTACAATCAATCAAATTTAACTACAGGAGGTTTGACCCACCTCGCATGGGCCATCTGGGAGAGAGGCTTCACTAGTCAGTCACTCCTTGACTGAAATACTAGAAGCCAAGGAACACGAGAATAGATTTACATTGAATCTCTAACATGGGTCTAACCCAGACTGAGGAATCTTTACAAATGTGCAGTGTATTCTGTTATTATAAAAATAATGGGTTTTCTAATTTCAGAATCACTTTCACTCATGTAACTCTGGGTTCTACATATAGTTTATAATATTCCAACTGTTTTAATTAGCTAGTACTGCTATAAAGTAGTCCTGGTTGTGGAGTGGTGAAAGCACTTGGCTGCTAACTGAAAGGTCAGTGGTTCAAACCTACCGTTCGCTCCACAGGAGAAAGATGTGGCAGTCTGCTTCTGTAAAGATTTACAGCCTTGGAAACCCTGTGGGGCAGTTACACCCTATTTTACAGAGTTGCTATGAGTTGAAATTGACTCAGTGGCAATGGGTTTTTGGTTTTAGTGCTGCTATAACACAAATACCACAAATGGGTGGCTTTAAAGAATAGAAATTTATTTTTTCACAGTTTAGGAGGCTAGATAGAAGTCCAAATTCAGTGCACCAGCTATAGGGGAAGGCTCTCTCTTTGTTGGTTCTGGAGAAAGATCCTTGTCTCATCTTCTGAAGTTCTGGCGTTTCTTGGTTCCTTGGTGATCGACATGTGGCATCTATCTTCCCTGTGTCTAATCTGCTCTTTTGATAACTCAGAAGTGATTAGGTTTAGGACATTCCCTACGCAAGTATGGACTCATTAACATAACATTAAATTTCATTTCGGAAGGGAACTACATTATATTACATTACATCCACAGGTATTCCAATACGTATTTTTGAGGGACACAATTCAATCCATAACACCAACTTATAAAGTTTTGTATCTAATAAAATTTTGAGAATGAGAAATTATATACTTATTGTGCCACAGGTTCATATCACTAGTCTCCATGCTGCCTCTCATCTAGGTAAATATTAGTTTCAGATGGGTAGATGATCGGTAGGATAGCTTAGTCATAAAAAATATTGCTTATCAAACTAGAATTTACTTTGATACTTACTCTAGTAAAATTGAACTAGAGCATGTAATTTACAGGAGAGTGTAAAGAGAGAAAAGAAGGGATATTAATACATCAGAAAAAAGTAGGGATTTCTGTGAAAATTTAAGAGAAAGGAGAGAGAATGTACTAACTTATTTAAAATTCTGCTTATTTCAGTAATGTTTAATGAGCATCCTCTCTATATCTACCAGTATTCTAGATTTGACTCCTGGATATATTTTAGACATATTTATACAACTAAGAGTATATTTATAGAAATCTGTTTTCTTTCTGCTTCATTTCACTAATATATAGGTATTCTGTTGATTATGGACAATGCAAACAATTACAATTCTTTAATATAGGGAGAGAGCAGATCCTAAGATTACTTTAACATTTTTGCCACCTCGATATTTATGTGTGGTTGTTGTTGTTAGGTGCCATTGAGTCAGTTCCAACTCATAGCAACACTATGTACAACAGAACGAAACACTGTCTGGTCCCGCGATATCTTCACAATCGTTGCTATCTTTGAACCCATTGTTGCAGCCACTGTGTCAATCCATCTTGTTGAGGGTCTTCCTCTTTTTCGCTGACCCTCTACTTTACCAAGTATGATGTCCTTCTCCAGGGAGCCACCACAGTACTACAAACTGACAGAAGCATGGTGGTAATATGTATGTACTACCTACACTGTGCTAAGAGTCCAGGTGGTGCAAATGGTTAAAATACTTGGTGGTTTACTGAAAGATAGAAGGTTCGAATCCAACTAGAGTTGCCTTGGAAGAAAGTCCTGGTGATATACTTCCTGAAAATATGCCATTGAAAACCCAAAGGATCACGGTTCTATTCTGGCACGCATGGAGTCGCCATGAGTCAGAATTGGCTTGATGACAACTGGTCTGGTCTGCTCAATATAGTGGTAAAACGACTAAATTTTCTACACAATTTTTTGTAATTGTTACCAATTCCTTTCCATATTAGTTTTTGTTTGTTTGTTACTTTAGACTAAAATCTGTGTGCTCTAACCATGATGTGAACTTCCTGTTCTGCTCTGTACCCTAGGTGGGCACAACCCTCCTGGGGAACATAAGAGCAGACTACCTCATACAGGGCACGTGGAGTGTGCTTCTTCTGCCTTTTCCCACATGCAGGCAGTGGTACAGAGCTATGGACCCAGTGGAGTGGATATGCAGCTACCTGCTTTATTGCTCAACTGATTGGTCAATAGTCAAGGGAAAATCACATTGTCAGTAGGACCCAGAAGCCCTCTCAACTGTGCAGGCTCGTGATAATGCTTGGATACACAGCTAGAATTATTTCTGTCAGTACCTCTCGATCTGCCTCACAAACCCCTCCCAAACTCTTACCCTGTCTTGTCTCCAAGGGACAGATAAGTAGACCACTTGAGATTCTACCTCTTATTACCATTTGCTTTATTTCTATATAGATTATTTACTTTTCTGGCATCAGTGGGAATCTGGCTGCCAGGAAAACTGGGAGTAGCACATGCATAGTTCTGCCACTGTTTTGATCCTTTCTTCCATTTGGTCAAACTTCAACTATGTTTTTGGTTCACTCTTGGAAATGCAGCTTGGTTCAGCTTCCTCATCTTTTGTCTGTCTCTCCATGAGTTGTAGGTGAACTCCCAACCCACATTCCCCTGAAACCACTGGCTTCAGCCAACCTATTTATACTACACCCTGACGCCTTCAATTCCTGGGGCAGCATATTTTGTCCCTGAGCAAAACTGTCCATTTGGTACCATCACTCTAGCCTCAAATCTCAGCTCTTTCCCATCAGAACTATTGCCAGTTTTTTTTTTATTTTTTCTATTTTCTCCTGCATATTCCTAACAAATTATTTCTCTTAAAACATGTCTTTGATTATATTACTTTCCAAGGACCTAAACAGTTCCCTGTTGGTCATCAAATTAAGACTTAATTCCTGAGCATCAAGGCTTGGCGTGACTTCTGTGCTCGGGCCAGTCCAGCCTATTTAGTGTTCCCTAACCTCTCCCTGGAGCCCTGGTGGTGCAGTGGTTAAGAGCTCAGCTGCTAACCAAAAGGTTGGCAGTTCCAGTCCACCAACCACTCCTTGGAAACCCTATGGGATAGTTCTACTCTGTCCTATAGGGTCACTATGAGTCAGAATTGACTCGACGGGAATGGGTTTGGTTTGTTTTTGATTTGGTAACCTCTCCCCATTCACCTATATCTTTAAAACATCCTCCTACTTTTTGTCAAGATAAATCCTACATGTGTTTAATCAAGTCTTAGCCCACTCATATCTTTCATGATATTTTTTTAATTCTTAAATCTTCAGCCATAGCCTTTCCCATTGTCTCAACTGTAAAAGATTGAGAGTCTGTAACACACAGTTTAACCCTTTTAGCTTCCAATGGTTATTTTGTATTTTGTGCTGTATCTATTAGTAAGTGCGTTTGGTCACTTATCTGAGACCTGAATACAGTGGTTTAAACAAGACAGGTGTTTATTTATTTATCGTCATGTAATGAGATGTTAGGAGGTAGGGAGTCCACAGCTGCCACAGGGGCTCCTTGTGGCACTCCTTTCTAGGGTCTGGTCCTCAATTTCACGATATAAAATGTTACTGTAGCTTTAGCAAGAAGGAGGAAGGACAAAAACAACCACACTTTTTTTTTTTTTTTTTTTAAAAAAAAAGCTTTTCTGAAAGCCTTGCAGCCTTTTCTGCAACGGAAACTGGAAAATGTAAACTATAAGGCATTTGCATCACTCCTCGCCAAATATATAGAGATTCTGTTAGTAGGGGGGATGATTACTGTGGGACAACTCAGAGTCTCTTTGACACATGCGTATACACGAGGCTTCCACGTCCAGGTAGTTGCAGGGCAGAGCAAGTGTCTGCTTTGTTTTCCTGAGCAGTGGTGATGTGAGTAAACCATGAATGTTTGACAAATTAGGATGCACTCCTTAGGTCATACTTTTTATTCTTCTTCTAGCAATATATAGAAAAGGAAATAGACGTTTTAAATAAGATGTAAAAGAGAAAAACTTGCAAATTATTTACATTTATGAAGATTATGTTTTGTTCTGTTGACAAAATAATTACTATAGGTGCATCTGGATATTGATGCTAGAGTGCTAGGTTACAATATTCAACAAATGTCTAATAAACACTCTTAGGACATGGCACACAATTCCAGGTTTATGTAACATACATATTTTTGTCATCCATCTTGAATTTGCAAGCTTTGGGGGCAATGAATTGCAATGGTTGATTAATCCAAGTCAACTGGCTCTGTATTCTTATCAGAATTTAACATTTCCATAATATGCGTGATGAACATTTGCCATTGTCTGTGATGCTGTTGTGGATGGCCATTCACCACATGTCTGCTTCGATTTAAGGGGGTTTTTCTACTTTTGTCAGACAAAAAGCAAGCCTCCTTTTGTTTCCTGATCGCAGCTCTAATTTTCCCAGCTGGATGAATTCACCAAGTTGAGAATCTGAGAGATCTTGACATTTGCAGGATCTACAAAGTGCCAGAGGGTTACAAATTCCGAATGAGGAGCGTTCGCTCTCCAAGCTTGGCAGTGCGGTTGCCACAGCTACCACAGCTACTGATTTCTCTGCTGTGTGCTCACGTGGCAAGAGAAGCTCTCAAGGTGACAGGGGCGTCATTATAATAATTTGATATCCCCATTTTAATCTACCCTACCTAGTCTTAAATAGGACTTTTTGTTGAGATTACTCAGACTAGGTGGGGAATGGGTACCCAAAGTTTTATTCTGAGAACAATTAGGACCACAGATCATAAAGTGAATGAATCCATAATTATGATTTCTCCCTGGACTTTGCCATCATTCACTTTGGCTTGAGCAGATGTCGGGGGCTGTATTACTGCATCTGTCACAAAGAGAATACAAGGCCATTGATTTATATGACTTATATATACATACCATATGCATCAATTTTAAAAGTGCAATTAAGATAAAATCACATCAGCCTGACTCCTTAGTGAAGTTTAGATATCCGTGTATAATTAACTGACAAATTATTCTGAAGCCTTAAAGTTCTACACTTCATTTAATGATCTTTAAGCATTATCTATAAAATATTAATTGCAGATGGGTAATTTTGCTGTGACTAAATCATATACATAATATAATTGACATGTGACCTTTTCTAGGGGAAATTGCATAGTGAGAGATATAGGAGAATGTGTTAATAGTGGGTTTACATTTTACGTAGATCCATTTCTTTTCATATGTATTGAGTTATCAATGATTTTTAAAAAAGTCTGTACTTGTTTTGTTCCCAATCCCCATTTTTAAGAGAATGTAAGAGTTTTGTGTCTTCTCTTTGATGAAATGTCATTATCAACAGCGAAGTACTGGATTCTTCAGGTTAAGAAGGAGCAGCTGAAGCACTGTTTATAGAATTTAAGTTTTCTGTGTTCAGAGGAAGCCTGGTTGTCCACTCTTGCGGTTCTGTAACAGCTATCAGGCCTTTAGAGTGGGGAGGGAGCAATTTTTTTGAGCATCTATTATGTTTCTCTCTTGCTTTCCATCCATTATCTTATTTAATTATTAATATAGCCATATTAAGTAAATATTATTCACTTTATCTTACAGATAAGGCTAAGAGAATCATTTTCATACCCACAATCACAAAGCAAATAAAGTAAATAGCAGAGACCTAATGGGAATTTGGGAAACCCTGGTGGCGCTGTGGTTAAGAGCTACGGCTGCTAACCAAAAAGTCGGCGGTTAGAATCCACAATGTGCTCCTTGGAAACTCTATGGGACAGTTCTAATCTGTCCTAGAGGGTCACTATGAGTCAGAATTGACTTGATGGCAGCGGGTTTGGTTTAAAGGGAATTTGAAGAGCCCTTGTGGCACAGTAGTTAAGTGCTTGGCTGCTAACCAAAGTCTGACAGTTCTAAGCCACCAGTGCTCTGCAAAGGGAAGCTGTGGCAGTCTGCATCCGTAAGGATTACAGCCTTGGAAATCCTATGGGGCAGTTCTACTCTGTCCTATAGTATCGCTGTGAGTAGGAATCGACTTGATAGCTATGGACATACTAGTAATAAGATTCAAATTATTTCTTCAAGGGTAAGTGAACAGTTTACACTTTTCAAAAGAATACCTTTTTAAAAAATGTATAAACAGAGATCTCTGAAGAAAAGTCTTGGCGAGAAGGCACAAGGGGTCATGGGATGATGTTTGGAAAGACCCATGGCCAAATTCCCATAAGAGCCTAAGATACTATCATAACACTTGCTGAACAATCACTGAATTTTTTCTCCGTTAGGAAACAAAGAAGTCAAAATTAGGAAAACTATGACAAATAGAAGCCTGTTGCCGCCGAGTGGGTTCCAACTCATAGCGACCTTATGGGGCAGAGTAGAACTGCCCCCTAGGGTTCCCAGGGAGTGACTGGTGGGTTTCAACTGCCAACCTTTTGGTTAGCAGCCTGAGCATTTAACCACTGCACCACCAGGGCCCCACTATGATAAATAAGTCACAATAATTATCTGCATCCCTATCTTTAAACAACAAATGCCACATGTAATAACAAATGAAACACAAAACGCTCACAAAACTTTTTTTTTTTTTTTAATATTTTATTGTACTTCAGGTGAAGGCTTACAGAACAGATAGTTTCTCATGTAACAGTAACACACAT
>NW_004443972.1:5949968-6016068 GCF_000243295.1 Trichechus manatus latirostris | reverse complement strand
GGGTTTCAGGATTGTTGATTCTCTGTTTGGCTTAGTTTTTCGGATCTTTGTTGTGAAGGGACGGCGTGGTGCTTCTGCCTAGACCGCCATCTTGCTGGAGTCCTCCGCTCACAAAACTTTTGCGAGAGGTTTCACTCCTTGGAGACTCAGCTTCCTTTCCAATGCTGCTGCTTAAGAGAGGGGAGCACCTGCTTGTTGAATTCTCTCCAGTGACAGAATGGAGCTAAAACTGGACCTCACCATGGCCAATATTTCTGTTCCAGGAGAGGTTGTCACAAAGTTCACAACACTTTCACTCTTTCATCTGCTTATAGGAAAAACTTTCTTTGTTTACCCCCAAAATGTGAGTGGACACTTGAAAGCAGCAGTTCTTACATGCAAACGGCTGAATCCAATAACTAAATCTTAATATTCTAAGTGAAGAATTAAGCGGCTGTCAAACAGCAACAACAAAATTTTAAAATATCTTTGAATAGCCTCTCTGTACTGAAACTTGCATTTGCTTTATATCTTGTTTATTTTCATTTTTTGAATAGGAGATGCTTTTATATGATTAAACATACAATACGAAATGGTATACAATAAAAAGTTTTGTTCCCTCTTCCACCCTCATCAGCCCCATTCTCCTCCATTACAACGAATAACACTATTATTAATTACTGAGTATCCTTCCAGAATTTCTGTATGCAAAAACATATAAATGCCCAAATACATTGTTATTTTCCTTCTTTCTTTCGAAAAATGTAGCATACTATAGACTCTTTCCTACACTTTGACGTTGTCACCTCATGATATTTCTTAGAGCTCTTTCCTTATCAATACATCGAGAGCTTTGTCATTTCTTTCTTACATCTTCGTAGTATTTCGCAGCATGCACGTATGGTTAAATAAACCAACCCCTATTGCTGGAAAGTTGGACTATTTCCAGTCTTTCACTACTACACATGGTGCTCATGATAACTTTTACATATGTTGTTTCATGCATGTTCATGGCTTATTTTCAAATAATCAAGATAAAGCCAAACCCTAACAGGAGAGTCATCCTCAATTTTGGCAAGCTTCCAAATCGGAGAGCTCATGTAGGTTATTTTTACTACCTAAAGTTACTAATTTATTTCTTTACTATATATCTTAATTAGCCGAGAAATGTGGCTTTCATTTATAAATAAATGCCGGCTACCCAAGTATTTGGAAGGAAAGGACATCATTGTCTTGTATATATCACAGGGCCATCCTCGGGCCTTTGCAGAAACGTTGCTTTCCAACAAAAATAATGGAGGAAAGGGCCATGTCCGTGTGGTTGCTGTTGTTGGTTGTTGTCGAGTCCATTCTGACTCATGGCAACCATTTCCATAACAGGCACAAAAATAATACATCAGAACGCCAGAAAATCCTTGTGTTCTCCACCTGGACCTCTATTTCTAATCGGCTATTCAATTCTGAGGATTTTTCTCCTGAATTGATTCTCACATGAATTCCTTCCTTTCTATTCCCTTTTCTAGCATCTAAATTCTCCAAAATGGCTGCTCAGTCACCAGTGTGCTTTTTATTCCATCCTGTCTGCATTTTGCTGCTATGTATCTCTTTTAACTATTCTTTTTGTTATATAACACCTGTATCAATTCTTCTTTGTCACTGCCGTTGTTATTGTTGTTTTCTCAGTGAATTTTTGGGTAATTATTTTAAAGGAATTTGGTTTTTGATGATTTATTCGCCCTACAAGCACTTACTGGGATATTTAAAACATGGAAAAGATTTTGTTTTATTTGATTATTCGTCTTTTTTAGTTGCAAACTTGAAGAATGTAAATTAAGTTAACATTTTAAATTAATATACTTTTGTAAGACGGTATCTTCATAAGAGGCCAATATTTCCAAATCCAGCCATAGTCTGATCTCTGAATACTCCCCTCACTGATAACAGTGGCATGTAGGAGAGTCCCTTGAGTCTCCTTTCCTGCTTCCAGTTGTAGCATCCTCGCCAATTCTTCCCAGACTCCCCAGTGACTCCATCATCTGTGACATGCTCTCTACTGGTCATGCAATCCTTTGGATTATTGTAAAACCTACAGTTCATGCCTTCGGTATTGCTTTGAAAAGTGTGAGCGGGGACTGGGAGATACACTGTTTTCTTTTCTCAGAAATGCTATATATTTTGTTGCTTCATCCATCATCATTTTCTTGTTTTCTCTTAATGCCTGTGTCTTTATGTACGGTCGCTATGAGTTGGAACCGACTCTATGGCAAATAACAACAATAACAGCCTAATTCTTTGCTCACTAGTGAGTAAATTTCAGCCCACTGTGGGTCTTTGTGCAAGCAGTATCTTCTGCCACTGTCTTTATCTGCCTTCCAGAATTCTGAAAGCAAAGTTCCTCAAAATGTGAAAGATCTACTAGTAGACTGGGAATAGTTTATTGGCTTAGGTTGTTTAATTATAGTTAGAGGTAAGTCAACATTACTGCAATCCCTTTTTAAAAAATATGTTAAAACTTCAGTTGGTTTGGGATGGTTCTAAATAATTCTTCAGTCATTTGTGAGCGGCTAACAGCTCGGCTGCTAACCAAAAGGTCAGCAATTCGATTCCACCTGTTGTTCCTTGGAAACCCGATAGGGCAGTTCTACTCAGTCCTATAGCGTTGCTGTGAGTCAGAATCAACTCAGTGGCAATGGATTTTTTGTCAGTACCTTTATAATAGAAATTAAGAAGTCTCATTTTGTATTTGTGTGATTTTGTGTGCGTATTAATACAGTAAAACCTGCAAAAGCTGCAAACTTTGGAAGGCAGAAACCTGCCAGAGAAGGAAAATGGAAATATTTTCCACTAAAACGAGCAATAAAAAAGTGGTAAGACTGTACCTGTCAAAGGCGGAAAACTTGTGAGGCCTGGAAAAACAAGGCAGTCCCATGGAATTCCGGGTCTCACAGATGTCACTGTTACAAAGATGTACTTACTGAAATCTATAGAGGTTGTTTGTTTTCACAGCGCTGCAAAGGGTAACACTATTAATTTATGAATTCAAACTCATTTTCTCATACAAGTGCGAAAAAAAAAAAACAAGATTTTTCCAGTTGTTATGGTTACCTTATGATGATTAATACTCCAAAATGCTATTATTTCGGTAGTGGTATTTTGAAGGAAAGACAAAAAAAAAAAACACCAGAAACAATAGTAAATATTCAGCAACAAAGAGAGAGGAAATTATGTTCGACCAGATTGCAATACTCAAATTGTGGTTAAACCGATGGCCTGCCTGATATTATAAGGCTGATTACTCCCTCCCCAAGGGGACATTACAAACAAGGATTTACTATCAAAATATTTTTTATTTGTCTGAAAACTAATTTGCCAAGCCTGGAGATCAGAGGTACGGAGCAGATGGGAAAAGCAACCTGTTCCCTCTGCCTTTAAGGAATCAGCTACAGAGAGAAGGCGGCGACTGGAATGGAAATGTCACTTGAGCCCTCAAGCTCCATAAATACCAGGAAAGAAGATAATACCAATCTCCCCGCCCGCAGCACACAAGAGCCACTCTCTGTTCCAGCAGGTATTAAACATTAATGACTGTCTCTATAATAAGGGCCAAGAACTCGCTTCGCAGTGGAGCTGCCCAATCATTCGGGTGGCGTTGGATTTTCAACAGCAGCACATTTCACAACTTTTTTTTTTCCTTTTCCTTTTATCCCTGTGAGAATCCTCAGCCTGGAGGTAATGAAAGACTTCCTTTATCACTCTGTATCATTGAAATATGTATCTGATTATTTGAATAAAAAATTGCTGCAACAATAGGAGCTCTATCCCTGCATGTATTCAGACTTCAAAAAGAAAAAGGAAGCTTAATGAATAAAATAATACCAACTCATTTGGCAAGAGACTTTACAAATGACGAGAAATAGTGTGATAAATTGCAGCTTGTTTACAGAATGTAAACTCACACGTGATGCTAGCCTGGGACCAAAACCTAAGCTACAGTTGGCCTTTGGGGTAATAATTTAGACGTCAATAAGTTTAACAGGTTTTTCACACATTTGAGCATTTCTAAATGCATTCCTGCTGTCTTGTTGATTCTAAATGGGGCCACTGAAGACCACGTAGATTCTATAAGGCAATTGCTCAGGATCCGTGTTATGCCATCCTAGTGTCTCAGGTTTTATTACCTGGTGAGGACAAAGCACATAAATGCCTAAATATACCAAAACCAAACCAGTGGCCGTTGAGTTGATTCTGACTCATGGCGACCCCATATCTATTAGAGTAGAACTGTGCTCCACAGGGTTTTCGATTGCTTTTTAGGAAGTAGATCACCAGGACTTTCTTCCAAGGAGCCTCTGCATAGACCCTAACCTTCAACCTTTCAGTCAGCAGCCAAGTGCGTTAACTATTTGCACCACCCAGGGACTTCACCTAAATATAGGTGGCTCCCAATTCCCACCTGCGTGGCTGCTGGGGAGTTTGCTTCTTGTAGTATATACAGGTGACAACACGAGTCCACTTATGAGCCCTTGTCCTCACTAACTGCCATGGAAGGTCACTCTGAGACTTTGTCCCTTCAAGGCGCAACAGAGCCACAGGGCCTGAGCTGATATTTTGTTTTGTTGTCATAGCTGTTGTCTCAGTGCCATCGGAGCCAGGTAGACAGCAGTCAGCCACAGAAATCCAGTGAGGTGATAAGGAGAACACACCTTCCGTGTCACCCTCACAGGGAGTGAGAGGGGAAAATGTTACCACGAGGGTGGCGGAACTCCTAATTATTTCAGGGCTTAGCAAGACAGCTCTGTCCATGGGCATACAGCCCCTGCCTTCCACAGTGCGCATGTGCCCCAGGATGGCAGCAGTGGAACAAGTTCACGTATTGCAACCCGAGGAACATTCAGAAACAAAACCCATTGCTGTGGAGTGTATTCCAACTTATAGTGACCCTATAGGACAGAGTAGAACTGCCCCATAGGGTTTCCAAGGAGCGGCTGGTGGATTCAAACTGCCAACCTTTTGGATAGCAGCCAAACGCTTAACCACTGGACCATGAGGGCTCAGCATTAGGAACTTCTATTTTCCTCCATTAGGTTATTGCAGAGTTTAGTTTGCTCAGCAATTTCATCTTTCTTTTTGGTAAATCCTTTTTCAGGGATCTCCATTGCTCTCCTTCAATCTCTCTTTCATCACAATTTCTCTAGGCTGCTATACAGGTCTCAACACCAATTGTGGATAGTTTTGGTCTTGATCCCAGAAGGATTTCTAGCACCTCTTATGATTCTGTGACTGTCAGTAGACACGAGGGGAGAGGAACATTGGCTGAATCTACTGGCCAGAGGAGTTTCCATCCAGAACAAGTTCTATGATTACTTGTTATACTACTAAATGTACAGAGAGAGGAATATAATTTTTGTCTTCCAGAAGACTTATGTATCACAAATAATAGTTATATTTATAAATTAGTAAGTTATTGTTAATTTGAAGTGGCGTCACAGAAGGTAGCACAGAATTTACAAGACAATTTTCTCTGGATCTGTTTCTCTATCCCTACTGTGCTTTCCAAACCAGTATCTCTATTTTTGTTCTATTTCTTCCTTGGTGGTTGCAAAAGCATGCTATGTAACCAGCATTATATTGACTATGTATAGAATTAGGTTCTGTCCACTTTCAAGTTCCCTCAACTTTCTTTTCTACAAATTTATTGCTATCCACATGGGGTTGCCATGAGTCAAAACTGACTTGGAAGGCAACTGGTTTGCAGTTCCTGGATGGTGCAAACTGTTAATGAGCTTAGCTGATAACCAAAAGTTTGGAGGTTCGAGTCCACCCAAAAGCACCTTGGAAGAAAGGCCTCGTGATCTACTTCTGAAAAATCAGCCATTGAAAACTCTAGGGAACACAATTCTGCTCTGACACACATGGGCTTGCCATGAGTAGGAATTTACTCTTCGGCAATTTGTTGTTTGGTTGGCTTTTGTTATCCAAGTTAGGGATGGAAAAGAAACTAAACAGAGACAGTGGCTTGTAGCTGTCCCAGCAGCCACTACATTGTTCCCTCCTCTTTTTTTCTGCTTCTTTAGACTCCACGGAAAGGAGGGTGATGGGGAGAAAAAGAAGGAAAGATGGGGAAGTCATTGTAATACTTTTGGTGCATTTGATATTGGCAAAGAAATGAGTCCCCATCTGAGTGACAGAACATGCCTAAGAGTATTGAGCCTGGTAAGAAGATAGAACGATGGCAGAGTAGCTCCTTACAGAATTCTGGCATGGAGAACTGTTTGGGTCATTATTCCGTCTTGGGCAGCTTACATGACAGCTTTCTCCATTCAACTGGTTGCATTTGTGATACAAAATAGTGATACCAGGTGCTGGGATGATCAGTTCCAGCTGTCAGACCCTCCACCCAGGGTAAAGTTTCTAGTCTCTCAGTCTGCTACATGGAGACACTCCACCTACCTTCTGTGCTATCTGACATCCTGATTTGAGATATGTCTTACTTAGTACTAAAGCTATTTTAACTCTGGCACAAACTTCCCATTTAAGCTCTAACATCATTTTTAGCTGACTTGTTTGTTTGCCAATCCTTAATGAATTTTTGGGGGGCTGGTACTTATACTGTCATTATAGATTATTTTGTTAAATAGACATATCTTCATAATCATTAGAAACAAAAATGCATGCTTATGTTTAATATTTCCATAGCAGTCTTGAACCAGATGTGAAATTATTACAAAGCAACATAGAAAGTTAAGGGTGTTAGGATCCTCTGGTGAATGAGTTTTATCCCCAAAACATTTCTCTCCCACATTCCATCCCTTTACCTCCTTGGCCCCAACTCAAATAGTAGGATTTGAGATTTCTTGCTTCTTTGCTGTTTAACTATTATATGCGCTGTTACATGGGGATTATAATAACACTTTCTCAAGTAAAACCTTAGGTATAAACCAGTGAGTAGGATGGGGGACCAGATTAGCCTTTGGTCCCTTCTAGTATGCAAAATTCACACTAGATGAACACACCATATTTGTGACCAGCCTTACCCTCACCCCAAAGGTAGGATCAACACTCTCTATGTGTGTTCTTCTTTCTTTCGTTTATTTTTTTATTGCCTTTTTGCAAACCTACATTCTAGTTATAGCTTCATAATCAATGTTGATTGTCACCTCTATCCACTAGGGGTCCCATTTAATAATTAATCAAATGATCTATGGTGCATGGAGCCCTGGTTTCTCAATACTGAATTTCTTATTATGGTGTATCACTCACTTTTGATAAACTATGAATTTAGGCTATAGGACCTAATAAGGAGATACCCAGATCTATTCTTTTAAATTAACAAGGTTTTTTTTTGTTTTTTTTTTTTTTTAAAGATTACCCTGCAGAAATATTATTAAGGTTATTAAGGGTCTTGAAACCCCTTAGTAATTTAAACTCATTCCTAACTTGTCACATGAAATTCAGCTTCCTCAGCTTAGCTTCTCAGACATGAACAAAACTGACTGGAAATATAAAAAATAGCCAGAATGCAGAATAGCATTATCATTGTGCTTCTCTTTACCACCACCATCGGATCTTGGTAACAAAATCAGCGGAGGGGGAGGGGGAATGGATTTGATGTAGAAAGTATTCCATAATAACAATGTAAATGGTTTTATAATTTTGACTTATCAGTATTGGGAATATAAAACTCATTCATTTATAAAACAAAGATTTATTATATACCTACTGTGTGCCAGGTTCTGTTCCAGGTACTGGAAATAGAGTAAGGACTTCATGGAGTTCATAGTATAGTAGGAGGAGGCAGGTTATAATCACATATAAATAATATGATGTCAGGATCCATGAAGAAAGATAAAGCAGGGTAAATGATTTAGGCCGCAGATAGCTAAGGGCAGTCAAGAATTACCGACTGGCTCTCCAGTCTGAGTAAGGGGGCATATAATTGCAATTGTCTGGGTGTTGGAGGGTCTGTGTTGGGAAAGCTGACCATAGAATCAAGGATGACCAAATGAAGAGTCCCCACATCTTTAGTCCTCATTAAATGGGGTGACTAGGTCAGGAATATGGCAGCTTGGTGAGAAGGTAAACAATAGAGCATAGTGGTAAGGACAAATGCTTGGGCACATTCGGGTTCAACACCATTAACTCGTGGTGTGACTGACTGAGATCACCTTCTTAAATCTTTCAGAGCCTCATTCCTCAACTGTCAAGTGGGGATGATAACAGAGTCAACATTATTCCATCTTTACTTTGTACCTGGCTCAGGACTAAGTGTTCTACATATGTTATTTTATTCTCACAAAAGCACTTATAAGATAAGTACTATTATAATCTCTGAGTAAAGGATGAGCAAACCGAGGTGTGGAAAGATTAAAAACTTGCCTGAGGTTCCCCAGCTGTAACCTCAGATAGACAAGCAGGATTATCTAGTACGTTACCCTGGGAGCTCTTTATGCTGTTTTTCTTTTTCTTTTTTACCCCTAACAAGGTAGTTGGGACTAGAGGCTTCTCCCCTGAGCAGGAGGGGATGTGCCTGGACTCAATTTCCCACAGAAGCAGGAACTCCAAATAATCTAGGTGGTAGACAGCTGGCATTTCCTGGCACCGCTCTAAAAAGATTACCTTAAACTCAGATTGCCTGGACTTAAATCAAAATGTTTATTTCCCAATGTGAGGTCACTCTCATGCTTGTCCCGTAAATCACTCTCCTAGAGCATAACCCCATGGGGCACTAGCTCCACCCCTACGTAAGCACATTTCTCTGTGGAATGTTGCCAGAATGGAGACATGTGCACCTCTGACCCTCCTGCCTGTAATTTCTAGCTGGCACCAAGAGACACTTCCTGGTAGCCTCCTAAGCCTTTTATAGACCAGTTGCAGCTGAGTCGACTCCAGTTCATGGTGCTCCCATGTGTATCAGAGTAGAACTGTGCTCCACAGGGTTTTCAATGGCTGACTTTTCAGAAGTACATACCCAGGCCTTTCATCCAAGGTGCCTCTGGGTGGACTTGAACCTCCAACCTTTCAGTTAGCAGCTGAGCATGTTAATCATTTACACCACCCAAGGACTGCTTTTTGTTGGAAATAGCTATTAAGTAGAGCACCCAGAAATCAAATTCAGGTCTGTGTGACACCAAAGTTCCTAACCACTATGTCATATTCTGTCACCTCTGTAACTCTTGCAGATTAATGAGATATCATAAGCACTTGGCTGCCTGGGTGGCACAAATGGTTTGTGCTTGACTACTAACCAAAAGGTGGTGGTTCAAATCCACTCAGAGGTACCTCGGAAGAAAAGCCTGATGAACTCCTCCTGAAAGCTCACAGCCACGAAAACCCTTTGGAGCACAGCTCTGCTCTGCAACACCTGGGGTCTCCCAGAGTTAGAGTCGACTTGATGGCAGCTGGGTGTTTGCTTAACAGGAAGTATTTAGTTTAGTGCCTGACAGGAATTTTCCATATTTTTAAATAATTGTTCATTATTGTTGTTTCAGCTTCATATAACTACAAAATTGATATTGCTAAACGTTGTGTTTTGTTTTAAAACAAGTTAAACTTGTTAATAAAATTCTGTGGTAAGTGCCAATTTTTTCTGTCCCCCATTTTTGGTATTTCCAGGGTTGCTGAGAGAAAAAAGAGAGCAGTTGTCCATTAAATCAATTACCTGGGGACCTTGTGCAGGAGTACTGTGAAATGGATGCGGTATTGTTAATAAACTGAACTATCGTATTCATTGTGATCACTTTGATGTGATTGTCATCTTAATAGCGCTCTTCTGAAAGGACTTCTTTGGAAAAATGATGAGAACAGGCTTTTGTGTGGCAAGTGATAGAGGTTAAAAGGAAGTATAGGGCAAATTAAATCTTGGAGCACCTGGAGACACTTTCAGCAATTTGGCCAAATTGGAAATTTCCAGGGACTTCACAGTTGGTTAAGTGCTAGATGGAAAGGTTGGCAGTTCAGACTCACCCTGCATCCCCTCAGAAGTAAGGCCTGACGATCTATTTCTGAAAGGTCACAGATTTGAAAACTCTATGGAGCAGAGTTCTACTCTGCACACACAGGGCACCATTAGTTGGAATTGACTCAACGGCAACTAACCACAACCGCCTGGGAGGCAGGAAAAGAGGCACATGGCTCTTGTTCAGTACAGTTGCTTGGCCAGCTGTGGACGTTGGAGGCAGAGTTAACCAAGAAAGGAGAAAACAAACAAGGCAGGAACTGCAGAGAGTGGCTTCAGGTCAGAGAACAATTTTCACGTGGGTCAGTACTGCTGACTGAGCAGTGATGCATTTTAGCCACTTGGAAACTGAGTAGTGGCTTTTGGAGCAGGGAGGACAGATGTATCTGGTTCAGAGATTGTATCTTTAGTCACAAGGAGAATTAAAAGAAACAGATCTAATAAAAGCTTTGGAGAGCAGTTTATTTCTATAATTAGTGGGTTCATTTTTCTTGCGTTTTTTCTAAGGAGTGTGTCACATAGGCTGCCCAGTAAATAAGAATTTGAGATAATGGGAGACTCATAAATCTCATGGTGGTAGACAGCTATGTAAACAAAGAGGAATACATTATTTATGGTATTTTTGGTAATATAATCAGCCGAATAAGAAAAAAAATTGCCTGAAATATGGTATGTGTGCTTTTTATGAGGTTCTCATTTTCTTATTCCTCAATAGCCAACTACCGTGTGTTCCTCCTTACCCAGCCTAACAAAGCTGTGCTTGTAAAAATCTCATCAATACAGAAGCTGACAGGATCAGACAATAGACTTTTACTAATTAATATTTAATGGGCCTATGGATTTTTCCTCAGCAGCTGGAGTGCTAAATAATAGTCAATTAACAAATGTGTTAATTAACTCTAATTACACAGCACATGAGCTTCTCCAAGGATTTTTTGCTTTATAGATTTATGTGTGAATGTTCCACCATTCTTCTTGATCACACCAGGCAGCTAATTAATTGATAAGTAATAATTTGTCTTCTCTCAGAAACATGTATTTAAAAATAAAATACAGTTTAATGCTTGATCACTTTAAAAATGATCTTTAAGTGTGTAGAATAAATCTGATGTCTGCTTTCTAAACAGGCTTCTCTTAATCACCAGGAAGCTGTTCATTTATGGGTGAAGAAGAAAGAGGAAGAAAGCATTATGAGTTGTGTGTATGAGAGAAAGAGAGAGAAAAAGAAGAAAGAAAAGAAAGAAGAAAGAGAGGGAGGAAGGAGAGAGAAAAGAAGGAAAGAACAGAAAGAGAGAAGAAAGGAGGAAAGGAGAGAGAGAAATGAAAAGGAAAGACGGAAGCAAAGAGAGGGGGAGAGAAAGAGGAAGGAAGAAAAGGAAAGAAATGGACTGAAAATATAAAGGAGGTTGGTTCTTTGTGAGGAGTCAGGATGTGCCCAGTTTGACCTGCAGTATGCAAAATAATGAACTCCAGGAGCAAGGTGATCAATATGTACCACGCAATTAACAGCAATCTCCTGGGCTTCACGTGCCAGCTAAAGAAAATGCTTCTGAACATTGTATGGCGCCTGCCACTGGGGACAGAGAATGCTCCCAGGAAAGAAATTAGCATAGCAGCTTTGCACATGGTCTGGCACCGGTTGTTAGATCAAAAGCTGTGGATGGCAGCAGCCTGCTCCGGGGTAGCCAGCAGCTCTGCCACCATTTCAGTGCCAGAGGAGGCTGCTCAAGGCATTTGTAGACAACCCCTCCCTCTCAGGGAACAAAGTTGGCTTTTTCAAATAAGATGATGGTCGCAGAATTCGGTTCTCATGTGCTCTTCACTTACAGAATTCTGTATCCCAAAGTTTACATTCTCAATTCACTACTGTTAGCCTCTGCCTAGACTCTTAAATGTTGGTTAGCTACAAAAAGTGTTTGGGAAAAAAAAATTTAAGCTAAAATTAATCCTTTAGATTGGACTTGTTTGATAATTTAAATGAGATCCAGAGAAGCTGCCGGCTTTGAGCAAGTACACCACACGTTTTTACTCTCTCGTGTGACAACAGAGTTACCAAATCTGTAATTTTCTTCAAGAACGCTGTAAAGAAACAAAGAGAAAAATGTGTTATTGTGAAAGTTTTTTTATCTGTTTATTGTGGTTTTTTATTGAGAGACAATGGTATGACATCTGCATTTACCCTTTTCATGGTTTCGAGGAAGTGGGTGCCAGAGAGCATTAGGAGTACATGCACATGTTCTTGAGAATTAGTATAAACTTTAAATTACTGCCAGGCAATATATTTGGTCCTAAGGGACAGGGGCCTTTCCTCCTGCAGTTTGTTTTGTTTTGCGGTGTCTAGTTGATTGCCAAGTTTATAGAAGGCCTTCAGGAAACCTTGGGAGTCCCTGGGTGAAACAATTAACACACTCAGCTGCTAACCAAAACACGAGTTTTGAGTCCACCCAGAGGCACCTCGGAAGAAAGGCCTAGAGATCTGCTTCTGAAAAATCAGCCATCGAAAACCCTACAGAGCACAGCTCTACTCTGACACACATGGGGTTGCCGTGAGTTGGAGTTGACCCAGTGGCAAATGGTTACTGACTCAGGAAACCTTGAAGCCACAGATGACTGTGGCTCTGAAAACAGAGCTGGGAGCCTGATCTAGGAGAGTCAGGCAACGTGAAAAGGTCTGGGTGACACCATGGGTCAGTGACCAGCAATCGTAAAGCTGGAGGCTTCTTATATCAGACACCTCTTGTGCCCTGCCTCACATCCTCTTAGCCCTCCTCTTTACTCAAGCCGTTTGCTGTGGCGACCAGGTGCAAGCAGGTATGACTTGAGGGCTCCATGCTTTAGCTGTACTGCTGTTAAGGTCACATTCTTAACAACAGAGAAGGAGCTTCTCTGCCACCTCGTGAGACTCTTGCTGGGCATCCTTGTGCAGCTCTTCTGAAGCCTGTACAAAGCTGGGAGTACAAGGGAGTTCACAACCCAAGCGGCAATTCCGCCTTCTGAGTTTTGGATGGACAGAGGGTCCTAGTGGGATTGAGGTCCAGGTGTCCACAGTGACAATCAGCTGGATGTCACACCCCTGGTTTGGCTTTCCCTGTTTCATTCTCCCTGGTCCCCCACTCCTGTTCCCTGGGATCAATAACTGCACTCAAGCTCTTGTCTCAGGCTGCATTTTGGAGGGAAACTAGGCTATGGCAACTCCGTTACAAAAGTCAAATTGAAGCAATTGCTGGAAAACCAGACAGGAGTGAGGAGTTAGAGAACACGCGCTTACCAGACCACAAGAAAAGGCAGAGAGACAGAAACCAGCCAAACAGTGCACAGTGTGGAGCTGGTACCCTGGACCTAAATGATCAAAGGAACGTAGACTTCTAGAGTGGTCTCATGGGGGTCTTTTCAGTCTCTGAGCTAAAGAGCTCAAAGAGGCTGCTTGGGAGGGGAGCAAAGCCTGTGGTTGGAAAATTACACAGAGGCATTATTTAGTCTATTCACCTGGCAATGTCCTCCCATTGCCAAAGAAAGGGGAAACACAACACTTACCCATGTAGCTTCGACTTGAGTGCAAAATAGGCTTGGGACAAAAGAAAGGAAAGATAACCCCTTACTTCTCTTTCTTATTCTCTCTGCACAGGTATAAATTCCACCCAAGTAACATCAGAAGGAGGATGTGACTTTTATTACAGTTAACAAGTAACAATAGAGTCCCGTATTGCTTTCTATTTGCTGCTGTAACAAATTAGTACATATTTAGTGGCTTAAAACGACACAAATGCAGTTCTGGTCAGAAGTCTGACATAGGTCTCACTGGGTTACTAAAATAAAGCTGTTGGCAGAGTTGCATGTATTTCTGCAGGCTCTAGGGGAGAATCCATTTCCCTGCCTTTTCCATCTTCTAGAGGTTGCCTGCATTCCTTAGTCTATGGCTTCTTTCTTCCTCCTCTTCAAAGCTAGCAATGGCGGGTTGAGTCCTTCTCACATTACCTCATTCTGACCTCTTCTGCCCAACTCTTCATTTTTAAGGACTCTTGTGATTAAATTGGGCCCATCCAGAAAATCCAGGATAATCTCCCCATCTCAAATTATCTGAATAGCAACCTGAACTTCCTCTTGCCATGTAATTTAACATATTCGCAGGTTCTGGGGATTAGGATGTGGACATCTTTGGTGGTGGTAAAAACAAGCAAACTTGTTGTCCTCAAGTCAATTGGTGGGGCATTATTCTCGCTACCACAAATTCTTTCTGAAATCTTACTTACAGACTGAAAATTTCCCCTACCTGGAAAGTCCTCAACCTGACATTGACAGGGTCTGACTCACCATTCAGGGTTGAACTCGAACATGTAGAAATAAGCCTTCCCTTTATACTTCTAAAATATTTTGTACATTCTTCTAAGATAGCACTTAGACACATACACAGACACTTCATATATTATAGACTGTTCTCTCCACCAGGATAGATCCTCTTTAAGAGAAAGAAAATGTCATAGTTAAATGTTTATGTCCCTAACTCACAGGTGAAGAAGTATAGGATGGTCAACTTGAACTGAATGATAATGGAAATTCAGGGAAAGACCCACATCTCAGACTAAAGCTTCTTGATGGGAGGAACTATGTTTTTCTCACATTCATTTCTATTGAAATACTGAGCATAGTGCCTTCCAGAGTAGGTTGACCGGAGAATTTCTGCCATTAGCTGGTGGTTGAATGCAGGAAAATTTATTTGATTTTTTTAGGTCTCAGTTTTCTCCCTGTAGAATGAAGATGTTGTTTTTCTAGATGTTCCTTGAAGTTCCTGTCAGCCCTAACATTTCATGACTCAATTAACTATTGAGTCATTGTTTGGCTTGTAGACACATCACTCAAATGTCTGTCTCCATTTTCACGTGATGTTCTCTTCTCTGTCTTCACATGGCCTTCTTCTAGGGACACCAATCATTGGATTTAGGGCCGACCCTAATCCAGTGTGACCTTATTTTAACTAATTACATCCTCAAAACTTTCTTTCCAAATAAGGTTACATTCTGAGGTTCTGAGTGGACATGAATTTTACAGGGACACTATTCAACCCAGTATGATATATATTGACTATAGTTAATGATATTCTTTCTACAACTACTATTGAGATGCGGAAGAATGAGAAGAGGAAGTAAAGCTATCCAAAATCTAAAACGTCAGGAAAAAAATGTATGTGAGGGCAAATTATTATTCTCTAAAGTTTTAATAAGATGACCGTCATTGAGATTATGGATCTCATTATATTACTACAAATATTATGACCTATCAGACACAAGGATTTCTTTGCTTTTTGTGCCCATGTCACATGTGGACAAGCATCGTGGTGTAACTAGGGTTGAATTCATCTTCACCATATATCAGAGGGCAAGGATAGAGGTGAAGGCAAGCCTTGTAAGGTTCCAATATTCGGGCTCGATTAAAGCTAGAGAAGTATGTGAGTATATGATAGTGGAGAGGTAGAATGGCCAGATTAGGAAGAGTTACCTCTTGAATGCCTTACTTTCTCTGGGACCACATCCTGAGGGATATAACCCAGAGCTAAAACAAGCGGAGTTAGCAGCTGCTATTAAAATGTGTTTTTTAGAATTACTAACATTTCCACTTTATTGTCTCATTATAAAAATTTCTACCCTTTTGGCTATGTCATTCAAACTTCTTGGTTTAATAAAAAGCATATGTTCTTAAGGCAGAACTTATATAAAATAAATTAGTTTAATAGATTTATTTTTATTTGATAAATATGAAATATCATTTACTATGAGCTAGGGACTGTTCTCAATATTTTAAAATATTATTTAATTAACTTTAATTGTCTATTATAACTCTAAGAGAATAAGATACAAAGATAGGAAAGTTTTTATTTTGGATATTAGGAAATAAGAGGAAAGTTATGGTATCCCTGGAGGAAATAAAAGGCCTGGGTGGGTCACTAAAATAGGAAGAACCAAAATAAAGAATGAGGAAGAAATCGGCATGTGGAAAGGTCCCTACAACATATTTCTGTTTGCATCACTGTGTGGCCAAGAGGTCAACCTCTGGTTCTCTCAAGATTTTAGCCCACAGGCTGACATAAGAAGCAGGCATACAAATCGTTTTGGAGTAGAGAAAGAAAACTAAAACACATCACAGAAAATCCTTGAAGTGCCTAAAATCACTTACCCAAAGAGAACACCAGGTATGGTGTTCCAATTTAATGGTAGCAAAACTGCCAAATACAGAGTGAGCTGAAGAACAGCAGAATGTCTAATGCATTCACCAGTCATTACTAAAAATAATTAAATGGATTGTTGGTCTCAGGGATTTCAAAAGAGTAGGAGATGCATGCCAGAGCCATCTATATATTTCCCAGAGGAAGGACAAAAAACTATGAATAAAATTAGGGCCAAGCTACAATAGATGATCGAGTAATTAACACACATGAAAAGAACACAATTACAAGCCACAGTGAGGCAACACCACAATTTATTTTCAGCAATTAATTTCTTAGATTCCATATTTCAATAACATTGATATGGGCTTTCATATCTCTAAACTTATGAGACCTGTAAAAATTCCTTCTGAATTAAATTACGGATGAAACCATCTTGTTCATGAACAGAGGTGGCTGTGGTGACAATTTTGGGACATAGCAAGGGGAAACAAAATTAAACTACTCGTTTGGTAGTTTATAGGTTTCAGGGCAGTGGAAGACAGTTGAGTATGAATGAATAAAAACAGAATTATCTGACAACGCTAACAAAGGTGTGCTTGGAGGAACATTAAGTGTGCAGTTAGGAATCCTAGGTCCTGGTTCTGGGTTTCCTCTTGTGTGAGTAATCATTTGGTGTCTCTGGTCCTTAGCTATAAAATGAGATCATTGGATTAGATAGGAAAATTGGTAGTAACATTTTCTGTTGTTGTTAGGTGCCGTTGAGTCAGTTCCGACTCATAGTGACCCTATAGAACAGAGTAGAACTGCCCCATATGGTTTCCAAGGAGCTGCTGGTGGACACGAACTGCCAACCTTTTGGTTAGCAGCCAAGCTCTTAACCACTATGCCACCAGGGCTCTGAACATCTTCTAGTACTTAGTATTTGCTGGCAATTTTCTAAGTACTTTATACATATTGACTCATTTAATCCTTACAATGGAGTACTACAGTTATCCCACATTACAACTGAGAAACTGAGGCACAAGAGATTACTAACCTAAGCCCATCAGTGATACAGACAATTTCAAAGACAGTCTGGATATACAGCCCATGTAGTAACGACTAGCCAATACTGGCTAACCACCGAAGTGTTTTCAGTGTCCTATATAGCACTGCATAGCAATTCCCCAGGTGGTGCAAACAATTAACGGGTTTGCCTGCTAACTGAAAGTTGGAGGTTCAAGTCCACCCAGAGGCATTTTGGAAGAAAGTCCTTGAGAGCTACTTCTGAAAAATGAGCCATTGAAAACCCTATGGAGACTGGTTTTACCCTGGCACATATGATGTCACCATGAGTTGGAACGGGACTTGACTAAAACTGGAAATGTTGTTGTTAGTTGCTAACGAGTCATTTCCGACTTGTGGAGATCCCATGTGTGCCGAGTAGAATTGCTCCGTAGGGTTTTTAAGGCTGTGACCTTTCCGAAGTAGAACTCCCGGCCTGTCTGGGCACCTCTGGGTGGATTCAAACCACCAACCTTTTGGCTAGAAGTTGAGTGCTTAACCTTTTGTGCCACCCAGGGACCTGGAACTGGAAATAGAGCTTTGCGATTCTGATTCTATAATTCTCTTTTAGAGATTCATTTTTCTAGAAGAATTTTCTTTTTAATTCTTTATGAAGCAAGGAACTTTTCTGAAAGAGATTAGATAGAGTAATTAAGTTAAAACACCAGATTTTTCTTTCCTGCACAAATCGATGAAGATTGCAGGGGTAATGATATTTTCAGGCTGCTATTTGTGGTAGTGGTAGCTAGGACAGTGGTTGAGGTGGCAGATAATTGGTCTAGGACCAGTAAAACTTTTCCCCAGTGATTTCAGAAAATATTTTGGTATACAAGGATTTTATAAAAACTATGAGTCTATGCCAGTTATTCTGTAAAACAATTCACAGGGCCTGTCCACTGACATTTTCCTGACACTGTTCGCTCTCAATCTGCTGTAGCAACCACTGCAGTATTTACTAGAGGATTTTTGTTTTAACTTAGTTTTTGCAGGTAAAAATGTTTCAGAGTTTCTCAAACTTCAGCATGCAGCAGTGTGACCTGAGAAATAGGTTTAAAAATACAGATTCCTAGGTCACCACTCTCCCTCTCCCAGTTCTGAACTGGGAAATAAAGATGGAGCTCAGGAAACTTAATTCTGAAATACACTTAAGTTCCAAGTGCATCAAGGACGAAACTTTGCGAAATGTTCATTCAAAGGTTTTATATAATTGTTTGGTTGAGGTGGCCTCTCCTGGAGAGAAAATGGCAACTCTCGTCACATAGTGTACTTTTAAAATAATCATTTGCATAATAGCCATAATAGTAATAGTTAACATATATTTTGTGTTTACTATGCATGAGGCATCCAACTTTACTCATTTAATCTAAAAACAGCCCTACAAATAACCTAAAATATTATTATTATGCACATAGAGGAGGAAACTGCAGATTGTGGGAGACTGTGAAAGTAATTATTTCACTCTAGGTCACACAGCCAGTGATAAAGTCATAGCTGGCAAATGTCTACTTTACCTTATGAGCTTCCCTTCCTTTTCCTCCCCCACCCCCACTTCCTTCTTTTCTTTTCCTTCCTTCCTTTCTTCTCTCTCTCTGTTTTCTTTCTTTGCCAACTAGTAATTGGTTTTTATTTTATCTTTTCTATACCCCATGCCTTAAACAAGCGTTTACTACACAGCCTTGGAGAACTTTCATGAAAACAGAACAAATGAGCTCCCCAAGGCAGATATGAACTTGCTCCCTGCCCTAGGTCTCTTTCCCTGCCATCTGCATTATATCTGCAATCATAAATGTCAGAGGTGGGCCTGAACAGACATTATACAGATGCCAAGGTAAGAGAAGAAAAAAGGATTGTATTTTGATTTATATGATAGCTTAAAAAAAGCTTTTCTTTTTTTAAAAGTCCAGGTATTCCGTTTTTTCTACCGTTCACTAAAAGACAATGAGCCTTGTGGTGCTGTGGTTAAGCGCTTAGCTGCTAACCAGGTAACCAGGTCAGTGGTTCAAACCCATCAGCTGCTCTACAGGAGAAACATGTAGCAGTCTGCTTTCTTGAAGATTTACAGCCTTGGAAACCCTGTGGGGAAGTTCTACTCTGTCCTATTGGGTCACTATGAGTCGGAATCGACTCAAGTAAGTTTTTTTTACTATTTTTGGTTCACTAAAAGGACCATTCCACAAAAATTAAGCCATTTTTTTTAAAAAAAAAATTATTTTAAAATTAACCACTCCATATTATAGAAATTTTTAGAGAATGATTAAATAAATTATACATGGTAAATTATTAATTAACAAGTAAGATGATTTTTAAAAGCAATTTTAAGCATATGAGAAAACAATCCTACATTCAGTAAAAAAAGGAAGCAAATATGGCAAAATAAAATTCTGAAATGAAATACACCAACATGTTTACTGTGATTTTTCTCAGAGCTAGGATTGCAAGGGATTTTTCTTCCTTTTTTTTTTTTTTTTTTTTGTTGCTTGTTTATTTTCTACACATTTCTCAGTAACTAGATACTGCTTTTATAGTCTACAAAAAATCCTTTTTTTTTAATGCTCTGCTTTTATGTTGATAGAGTAAGACTAGTACTATTTCTGCCACCAACAAGTCATTGTCTTTTCAAATAAAAAAATAAATATTGAGCTTGCTTGCAAAGCAAACTAGAGGTGAAGATTGGTAAATTTTAAAATGGGACAGACACACAGTGAATAGATGCCGGAAGGGGTAGGGAGGGTGGGAAGCGGGAACTAAAGAATTCCTTGTAGAACATATGCTTCATAAGACTAGGAATTATGTTCTCTTATTCACTGCTGCACTGCCAGTATACAGCATGGATGCTCAATAAGTGTTTGTAACCAAATTAATAGGACAATGGAGGACAGTCCTACTCTAACACACATGGGGTCACCATGAGTTGGAGTCGACTCAACAGCAATTAGTTTGGGGGGCAGTGGCTGTTCAGCGGTAGAATTCTCACCTACCATGTGGGAGACCTGGGTTTTATTCCCAGCCAATGAACCTTAGTCACATACACCACTCGTCTGTCAGTGGACGCTTGTGTGTTGCAAAGACATTGAACAGGTTTCAGTGGAGCTTCAGTCTAAGACAGACTAGGAGCAAAGGTCTGGCAATCTACTTCTGAACAATCAGAGAATGAAAATCCTTTGGATCACAACATTGTACATGGGGTTGCCATGAGTTCGGGCCAACAGGAAGGCAGCTAACAACAACACCACCTGGCAGATCTGGCGATGTGTGGGCTGCCAGCATTTCTACTTCATAGTAAGGCAAGTCGTTTATATATTACCATTTCTCCTAGAAATATATGCGTATATAGTTTTGGCTTATTCCACCATGGTACATTGTTTTTGGTTATTCACCAAATAAAAACTCCAAGACTGATTACCTCTTGCCATGTTTCTGAGCGTCTTCCTCCGATGTTAGATGGTGGGGGCGCAGGTAGAGAAAATCGGTGTCAACAATAGTGTAGACCAAATGATTAGGGGGGAAAGTGCCACCCGTTATGCATTTAGGTGACTTTTTGATCACTGACAGTGTGGAATCACCCACGTGAGTTAAGCACTCATCGGTTTTAGAACAATTCACTTTGGCTAGGAGTTTCAGCAGGAAAACAAGTTGTATTATTTCCAGTGTAAACAGAAAGCAGTAGAGAGAAAACAAATAAATCACACCCCTATATTACTGCTGATCCAGAGCACAAATTCAAGTCAGCCTCCTGTCTGCGCTTTCCTTTGAAAGGAAGATTCTGATCAGTGATGGGCAAGGAGCAGTGTTGCTCCAAGCCATTAGAAGGTTAAAGTGTCATAGTCAATTTCATTGTCATATTAAAAGCAGAGCCCACCAGCTAAGGACAGGCCTAATTACATAAGCATATCACCATGTGTCAAAATTCCTAATTGATTTCCTACTCATTAAAGCCATTATGCTTCTTCAAGGCTACATTGCTGGGTGTGCATACTTGAGTGCTGATGTCTGGGGGAACCAGTCTCAGAATCTACAGACTATGCGGGAATCTACCTTGGAGCTGATAGAAACTAAGCTAAATGAATTGTACAAAGCAGATCAAGAAGCCCATAGAAGCCATTTAGGTATATTCTTTTAGGGTTGTATTCTTTCAAGATTATTGCTAGCGATCAAATATCTGTTCTAAAAATCATATGAGGACATTGATTTTTTTTTTTTTTTAAACGAGCAACACTGAATCTGACTAAATTGCATGTGACTTTTCTTACGGTTACAGCATATTTTCCTCTGTTACATCTCACAAATGGAATGCCTTTCTTATTTCACATTTTTGGGAAGATTTTACACACACACACATACACACAATTAAAATCTCTTAATAAATTTTATTTTGAAAATAAAAACCAAAAATGAGCCTAAGTATTATGTAAGAGTTTGCTCATTGATTGACAAATGTTATCTAAAGAAATAAATTTTTAATACTACACATCATATATCCAAAAGATCAAACCCATTGCCATTGAGCTGATTCCAACTCATAGCAACCATACAGAACAGAGTAAAACTGACCCATAGCATTTCCAAGGAGCGGCTGATGGATTCGAACTGCCGACCTTTTGGTTAGCAGCTGAGTTCTTAATCACTGTGCCATGCCACCCAGGTTTCCACATTTTATATATATATATATATATTTCCAAGAAAAAGACAAACTGTGTTAAAGATATAAAAACAGATATAAAGACAAAAACTCAAAATTTATTTTGATCTGGAATTTTAGAAGTGTTTTTCCTCAGTTATTATTTTTTGTTCTAAAAAGCTAGCAATGCTATTAAAAAAGCAAATATTGTTGCTCTTTTGATTTTTTTTTCATTGCATAACTAATGAACTTGAAAGATTTCATGAGTGATGATTTTCTATTTGATTTTGCTATTCTTTTGTTTCTTCTTCTTTGACCAACAAATCTTGCCCTAAATTTTTGGCAACAAGATATAGTTTCTTGAGTTTTATGCTCTGCATTCTCAGGAGTAACCAGTGAGGCTTGCCTTTGGGGAGTTTCAGCAGAGATCGAATGAACCAGTGTAGACCAACGACAATGGAACGATCCAACTTTAAATAAGGCAGATATAATATTTTTTGTATCTGTCCAGATTGAGAGAATAAATATATACCTTTGCTTCTATGTGATAGGCCTTTTTTATTTGCTAAAATTCCTTTATCCTGGTTCGCATCACAGCCTGCAAGTCCTGCTGTCAGAGACTTTGGGTGAGGGTGTCACCCTAGTGACTGGGATGGCTGGTCTCCTTAGGGTCAGCTATACATACCAACTCCTGGACTCTATCGTGGCAGCAGATAGCTCCCTTAGGAGCTTGACGTCAACACATCAAGGACAGGGCCCAGGCTTGGGCCATTAAGAGATGGAGGTGGAGACTGAGCTTTACTTCTTCCCTGGATTCAGGATGCTTTCCTGGATCCTGCTCCATGAGATGGCATGGCTATTGGCAAAGTGATAGAACCACAGTAGGTCCTCATAACTGATCCTGACTGATAGCAACAAAAGGGGCTAGAAAGGCTGCTATGGGAGGCCCATTTCTAGATAAGGACTTTTTACGTCCTACCAACTCCTTTTCCATTTTGGTTCAATCGCCTTTCTTACCAATAACTACTAGGTCCTACTCCTCTCCTTGTGTATTTTCTTTAATTAAACATTGTTTGAATTAAGCATGTTCCTTCTCTCATCCTCCATTTAGATGTAGCTCAGCCCAACAACAGTTTCTAGGGCTGTCGGCTCCTGCATGAAGCACAGTGAACACACACCTTGCCCTGTTCTGGAAGTAACTTACCTGCTCCCTCAAGAATTTGGTTCATCAGGGTTTCCAGAGACAGAAGTGAGTGTGCACTAAACAATAAGCACAATTATTTAGTTGGATAAACCTTGCCCATTTAACATACAGCAATGAACAACACTTACATGTCCATGCGGTAGCCTATTATACAATTTGTACAATGTGCTCCAAAAGACCAGATTACAATTAGGGCTTTATCGTTACTATTTGGATTTGTTTTCCTATTAATTACTTGACATCCCACATATCCCATTAATAGGAAGGCCAGTGTCTCTGTCATCAAGCACCATCCCTCCCCACACTGGTTTCTTCTCTTATTCTCGTTAATTTAAGGAACTTGGAGCTAATTCAGTGTAACCTCAAAAAAGAAGTCAGTACTGCTTCCAAACACCACACATAGAGAACAGCTTAATGATCAGATATTGTCATTGTCTGTCAATGCTACTAAGTGCTGCTGTTGCAAATTACTGTTGCCCCTGACTCCTTTTTTAGCTCCGTACAGCTATCCAATGGATGCCTGTCCTCACAGCAATGTAATCCCAATATTTATTATCAATATTTATGATCAGTATAACCCATATTTATAGGGTCACTATGAATGGGAATCGACTTGATGGCAATGGGTTTTTTTGTTGTTGTTGTTTATAACCCATATTTATAATCAGTGCATATTCTGGCATGATTATAAATATTGTTTGATTTTTTTACAAAAGAAAATATTCTATAGGCTTTCTCAATCTTTTCATTTTACCCTATCCAAAGATTCTTTTCCTTTCAGCCTCTGTCATGTTATTTCCTTCTCCTTTACAGCCATATATTATCCAGTTGTTTAAACTCCTCTGGACACTAAACAAACAAAAAAGCATAAAGGACTGAAAGATAATTGATTTAATGAAAGGGATCTACTCAAATATCTTAAAGAGGACCTCTTTGCCTGGAAAAAAGAAGATCCCAGATAAAACTTTCATTTTTGTCATAAAATGGAGATCAGATAAAAGGTTGTACAATAAACTCTTTAGTACTCAAAATCTAAACTCCCAACTGTTGACTCTCTTGACCTCAGCCACATACACACACAGTTCCAACATTCCACTACTAAGTAGTCATAGGAAGGAGTTGGTACAAAATTACCCTAGAGATAACCATTTGTGCTTATAAGATAGAGGAATTTTATGAAGTGAGGGAAGTTCAGCTAAGCAGATGAGTTAACCAAAAACCAAACCTGTTGCCATTGAGTCGATTCTAACTCATACTGACCCTATAGGACAGAGTAGAACTTCCTCACACGGTTTCCAAGGCTATAAATCTTTACAGAAGCAGACTGTTAACATCGTTCTCCTGCAGAGCAGCTGCTAGGTTCCAACCACCAAACTTTCAGTTAGCCAAGTGCTTAACCACTGCGCCACCAAGGCTCCTAGGTGAGTTAAAGGAATGTTTAAATATGGCTTTCTAAATTGGATTTTTGAGAGCCACGGAGTTGGGGTTATGATTTCTAGCCAGGAACAACACAGCCCCACTGCCCTTGCTCCCTGGTGCAGAAATAAAGCCAGTCGTGGAACTGATAAAATTAACACTGTGATGGGTCCTGTTTCTTGGACTTCAGAAGTTGTGTGGCACCAGGACAGAATCATAGTTGCTGGTTGTCCCCACAACCTGAGCGCTGACTCTGGTTCTCAGTGAGAAGGGGGTCACACTGCAGAGGAGAGAGAGCTCTTCCCACAAGGTGGAGTTATTTTTTTACATAGCACACCTTATGCAGCTAGTAAGGAACTCTGGTGGCACGATAGTTAAGCTGCTAACTAAAAGGTCAGCAGTTCAAACCCACCGGCTGCTCCACAGGAGAAAGATGCAGCAGTCTGCTTCCGTAAAGATTATAGCCTTGGAAACCCTATGTGGCAGTTCCACTCTGTCCTATAGGGTTGCTATGAGTCAGAATTGACTTGATGGCAATAGGTTTAATGGGTATGCAACTAGTATTGTGCCTCAGCACTTACATCCCAAAGATTTCTTCAAAAACATTTTCCCTGGCTTCAAACGAGTCCATTCTACTTTCCTTTGCCTTATGATTTCTTTTTCATTTCTTCCTAGTTATTTAAATAAAGATGAAGGGCCACATCATAAGTCTGGGCTCTCTGTTTGACCTCAAGTTTACTCTAATCTTCTCTTCTTTCCTCTTCCCATTAATAGAGTGCTTCTTAAAGTTACTAGCAAAACTCTCAAAGAAATTCTAGACAAAAAAATTCAACAGCATATCAAAAAAAATCATACATCATGATTGGGTGGGATTCATACTAGGAATTTGAGAATAGTTCTACATTAGCAAATCAATTAATTTAATTCACCACATAAATAAAACAAAGGAAAACTATCCCATGATCATCTCAATTGATGCAAAAAAGGCATTTAATAAAATCCAACACCCTTTCCTGATAATAACTCTCAGCAAAATAGGAATAGAAGGGAAATTCCTCAGCATAAGTAAGGATAAATATGCAAAATAAACAGCCAACAGTATTCTCAATGGAGAAAGACTGAGAGCCTTCCTCTTGAAGATGAGTATAAGACATGGATACCCACTATCGTGACTCTTATTCAATATTGTACTGGATGTCCTAGCCAGAGCAATAAGACAAGAAAGATAAATAAAGGGTATCCAAATTGGAAAGGAAGAAGTAAAACTCTCTCTATTTGCAGAGTGCTACATGATTCTTTACATAGAAACTCCCAGAGATTTCACAAGAAAACTACTAAATCTAATAGAAGGATTCAGCAAAGTGGCAGGGTACAAGATCAACACACAAAAATCAGTTGGGTTCCTTTACACTAACAAGGAGAACTCTGAAAAGGAAATCAAGAAAAGAATACCATTTACAATAGCCCCCAAAAGGATAAAAATCTAGGAATAAACCTAACCAGGGATGTAAAAGATCTATACAATAAAGCTATAGAACACTACAGCAAGAAACTAAAAGTAACCTTCATAAATGGAAAAACATTCCATGCTCATGGACTGGAAGACTTACATTGTGAAAATGACAATATTAGCCAAAGTGATCTATAGATATAATGCAATCCCCATCCAAATTTCAACAAATTTTCTTTCCTGAAATGGAAAAACATGTCACTAACTTTCTATAGAAAGCAAAGAGGCGCTGAATAGCCAAAGCAATACTGAAGAAGAACAAAGTAGGAGGCCTCAAGCTCCCTGATCTCAAAACACACTATACAGTCACAGTAATCAAAACAGCCCGGTACTAGATAAATGACAGACACATAGACCAGTGTAATAGAATTGAGAACCCAGAAATAAATCCATCCTCCTATGGGCACCTAATTTTTTACTACATATATAATTTTACAACAACAGTAATAATAATCAAAAAATATGTGTGTGGTTTCATAGGTAGATATGTATGCTTATATACGTATAGATAAGCACATATGTATATATGGGTGTAATGTGTTGGTGTTTCTGTAGGCAAATGTTTGTATATGTTTGTGTGTGCTGCATATACATATTCATATATAAAATAAAGCACATAGAGGGCACAGCTATAGATACTTCCTAGACAGAACCAAACACTTTGCGGGATGGGGTTACTGGTTTGAGGGCTTAGGACCATAGTCTTGGGGAGGCAATTTGGTCAATTGGCACAACGTAGCTCATAAAGATAATGCTCTACATCTTAGTCTGGTGAATAGCATCTGGGGTCTTAAAAGTTTATGAGCAGCCATCTAAGATATAAGTATTGGTCTCTATGTGTCTGGAGCAAAAGAGAAAGAAGAAAACCAAAGATTCAAAGAAGAAACTAGTCTACAGGACTAATAGTATACATGAACCACCAGGCTCACCTACCTTGAGATTAGAAGAACTAGATGGTGCCCAGCTACAACTACCGACCATTCTGACCAGGGACTCAGTAGATGGGCCAGGATAGAATGGGAGAAAAGTGTAGAACAAAAATCGATTTCCTAAAAAAGGCCAGACTTACTGGACTGGTAGAAACTAGAAGAACCCCTGAGACTATTGCCCTGGGATACCCTTTATACTTGAAACTCAAACCACTCCCGGTGGTCACCTATCAGCCAAAAGACAGAGTGGCTCATAAAATAAATAATATTACCTATGAGTACTGTGCTCCTCTAAACAATCATCTAAATGAGACCTAATAGTCAAAACTTAAGCTAAGAAGTTTCCTGAATACCATCAAACACTTTGAGGGACATAGTAGCAGGGATAGCGGTCTGGGGACCATGCTTTGGGGAGACATCTAGGTCAATTGGCATAACAAAGCCTATTAAGAAAATGTTCTGCATCCTACTTTGGTGAGTGGCATCTGGGGTTTTAAAAGCTTGCAAGCGGCCATCTAAGATGCATCAATTGGTCTCAACCACCTGGAATATAGGAGAATGAAGAACACCAAAGACACAAGGAAAGTAGTAGGCCAAGAGACAGAAAGGGCCACATAAACCAGAGACTTCATCAGCCTGAGACCAGAAGAACTAGATGGTGCCAGGATACCACCAATGATTGCCCTGACAAAGAACAAAACAGAGAGTCCTGGATGGAGCAGGAGAAAGGTAGGGTGCCGAACTCAAATTCTAGTAAGAAGACCAGACTTAATGGTCTGACTGAGACTGGAGGAACCCCAGAAAGCATGGCCTCTGGATTCTCTTTCAGCCCAGAACTAAAACAATTTCTGAAGCCAACACTTCAGACAGGTGTTGGACTGGACTGTGGGACATAAAGTGATATTCGTGAGGAGTGTGTCTCTTAGCTCAAGTAGACACAAGAGACTAAACGGACAGCTTCTGTCCGGAGGTGAGATGGGAAGTCAGAGAGGGTTAGGAGCTGGTTGAATGACAATCAGGGGTGGAAAGGAGAAGTGTGCTGTCACAGTGTGGTGAGAGCAATTAGGGTCACATAATAATGTATGTGTAGGTTTTTGTATGGGAAAAATAAATAAATAAATGAGACCTAATAGTCAGCCTTTACTCTAGACCAAAGATGAGAAGGTAAAACCAAAGCATTGCTGTCAAGTTGATTCCGACTCATAGCCACCCTATAGGACAGAGTAGAACTTCCCCATAGGGTTTCCAAGGAATGGCTGGTGGATTCGATCTGCCAGCCTTTTTGTTAGCAGCCATAGCTCTTAGCCACTGTGCCATCAGGGTTCCATGAGAAGGTACGGGGGACAAGAAAGCTAGAATAATGGAAACAGAACAACCAGAATGGAAATAATGAAAACGCTGACACATTATGAAATGTGTCACCAATGTTACTGAATAATATGTATAGAAATTGTTAAATGAGAACCTAATTTGCTATGCAAATTTTCTCCAAAATCACAATAAAATATTTTTTAAAATCATTGAATATACTTAAAAGTATATTAATCATTACAGAAGAAGGAATCAACAAAGTAGAAGTCAAAATTGAAGCTATCTAAACTGATGCACAGTGTCATGGTTTGAATTATGTCTCCCCAAAAATGTGTGTATCAATTTGGCTAGGCCATGATTCCTGATACTGTGTGATTTTCCCGTATGTTGTAAACCTGCCTCTGTGATGTTAATGAGGGAGGATGGGTGGTAGTTGTGTTAGTAAGGCAGGACCTGATCTACAAGACTGGATTGTGTCCTGAGGCAATCTCTTGAGATATAAAAGACAGAAATGAGCAGTGAGACAGGGGGACCTCTTACCATCAAGAAAGCAGTGCTGGGAGCAGAGCACGTCCTTTGGACTGGGGTCCCTGCACCAAGAAGTTTCTAGTCCAGGGGAACACCGATGAGAAGGCCGAGAGAGAGAAAAAGCCTTCCCCTGGAGCTGATGCCCTGAATTTGGACTTTTAGCCTACTTTACTGTAAGTAAATAAACTTCTCTTCGTTAAAACCATCCACTTGTGGTATTTCTGTTATGGCAGCACTAGATGACTAAGACACACAAGGAGATAAAAAAGAACACTGAGGGCCTCAACGCCCTGTGGGAAAATATCAAGCGATCTAACTTCATAGGCAGAAGTACTGCTCTGAATGTTTATGTGAGGGAGAAATGAACTCCTATCTTGCTCAAGCCTTCAAAAATAAACAAAGTAAATAATAAATAAATAAATGAAGTGACTAACAACATACCTGCTGAAGCATTCTGGACACTCTCTGGCCAGGAGATAATGAAAGCAAAGCACCCAGCTCAGGGCCTCAAACCTAATGGGTATTTGATCAATGGTAACTGGTATAAAATCACTATTATTGAATTACTGTTATTCTTTTTATATTCGCTTTTCATATATTACAAATCTCTCTTCAAGGGGGAAAAACCCATACCTACCCAATCTCTCTTTATAAATATTGTATTCTAGAATGCTATTTATATTTTTTATTTGGGAGACATTTTCTAAATACAAGCACGTATCACCTTAAGTAGGTACAGTACAACATACATAAAAATCTAGATTTATACAAGTTTGATATGTTTCTTTTTAAAAGCTGGCTTTTTTTTTTTTTTTTTGGAATTAAAATATAATTTGATGACTTCCTTTAAAAAAAATACTGGTTTTACTTGGGAGACTTCACTTATGGAGTCCTTGTGGCAGCCACAGCAAAACGGGGCTTCCTATTAACTAGTGTCCTTGGTAGGCTTTCTGGGTTCAGCAAATTGACCTCACACAATATAATTCTACTGAGGCTTTATCCAGTAGGGCTTGTTTTCATTGTTATTTTAGTCTAATTTTTCATTCAGAGGATGAAATTAGTTTTCCATGCAAGTTTTCTGGCTATCTATTTTTTGTTCCCTTTTCTCAGTTGCATAATTTACTCACATTATTTTCATTTGCTTCTACTAGATTTGGTTTGTATGCTTATTTATTTTTTCAAATTTAAAAACAAAAACATTTACTCCCTGTTTCTTATAATAAAATTTTATTTCAAGTTTTTATTTATCAACATGTCTGCTGTGATAGTTTTGGGGTGGTTTCTTTCCTCTTTTATTTTTAAGCTAGAAGAGAAATTTATTGGAATTGTCTAAGTTATCTGGCAATTCAATCAGTTGCTGCACCTCATTTAAGTATGTTCAGCAATTGCCATGACTTGCATCATCAAATTCTATCTTCTCAATCGTTATAAATGGTTATTGATGATGAAGGTTTATAATTACAGACAGATAATAATCCAGCCGGTCTGTATAATACAAAGGGCTGAGTGAGCACTTTCTTCAGAGTCCTTCAAAGGATTAAATAATTTCCTATACTGAATAATTTCCTACACTATTCAACTGCTAAAATCTTTATGGACTGTAAACTTATTTGAATCCTACTCTTTTAAATACCACCACTTTTGAGTCTTCATACATGTATACCATGTGCCGAAACAATTAGTTCAGTCATTTATTTGACAGTTAAGACAACAAATCAATAAATGCCACACAACAACAATGAAAGTCAAATATTTAGGAAGATTGGGTCAACTGATTTAGTTAAATGTTTGGTTTCAATGATAAATGTATACATATACATAAAACCAAAAACCAAACTCATTGCCTTCGAGTCCATTCTGACTCACAGCAACCCTACAGGACAGAGCAGAACCACCCCATAGGGTTTCCAAGGAGCAGCTGGTGGTTTTGAACTGCCAACCTTTTGGTTGGCAGCTGAGCTCTTAACCACTGTGCCACCAGGGCTCTGTACATAGACATATGAAAAAGAGTGTTTAAATGAATAAATAGGGATTAAATTTTGCAGAAATAATTTTCAGAAATGTGACATCATGAGCTTTCACAGAAAAGGATCAGAGAATGGGGCTTAAACGCTGGCCTTCGGGTAGGAAAAGTAATTACATTTTATAACTAAGACTTTTGGGATCAACTAATATAATTTTGCTTATAGTGCAATTGTAATAAAAAGACATTAAAGTTATGATAACCATGCTAGTTGAAATTGGATTATGGTAAAAGACTACTTTTGTGAAGTTTCTCAACTCTCACAGAAAACACGGGAGAAAGGTTATGTAAGACATGCTGACAGATGCCTACCTAAATGGTAATTATTGTTAAAATACAACTAATATTGCTGTATTTGGAAAAACATAGGAAACTTAATGATTGTGAACTATCTTAATGTAATCAGTGAAAACATAGGAAACATTCACTTAAGGGTACCTATTTCTATTACTTTTTGTTCTAAGGTAAATCAGATTCAGCCGAACCAATGAGAAATTACAAAAGCTTCAATATTTTCTTCATTAATCGCTGAGATGATAGCCAGTTCTAAGAAGGAAAATGAATACTGTTTTAATAGGAATAATTCATTTAGTACATAATAAATAAGCAGATTATGAACTTATTTGCGGAAACCATGTGCTATTATCTGAGTTTATAATTTGAACTAAGTCCTAACATTAAAATTCATCTATCAAGTGCCAGGATCTCTTAATAATTGCTGCAATAAGTCATCATTTACAGCCTGCTCACCATATGCAAACCTCATATAGGCAATGTAGCAATAAAAGGAACTCTAAGCATCGTCCCTACCATCTTAGGGTCTAGTTATAGAGATAAGTATTCACACAAGTCAAGGTAACAAACAAATCCAAACAGCACATGCTTCCAAAAACCAAAAACCAAACCCATTGCCATCAAGTTGATTCTCAGAGCGACCCTATAGGACAGAGTAGAACAACCCCGCATGGTTTCCAAGGCTATAAGTCTTTCTGGAAGCAGACTGCCACATCTTTCTCCCAAGGGACAGCTGGTGGGTTTGAACCACCAACCTTTCTGTTAGCAGCTGAGCGCTTAACCACTGTGCAACCATGTGCTTATTAGTGAGTAAACGCTAATGACAATGAATGTAATCCACATGTTGAGCGTGGGTAAGTAACGTTACAACTCAGCTTGTCCAAGAAAGCTTCTTAGAGATGGGCTTCAGACTGAGCCAAGAAAGAGAGTTAAAATAGGAAGTGACTTGTTAAGCAGAAAAAAAGAAGATGAATCTGAAGGCAGGCAAGATAGGGATGGCATGAAGAAAAGTGAAGAAGATCAAAACAAAACAAATAAAAATACAACATATATTTAGGTAGTCAGTTTGACTGCTTAGAGGTTTTCTATCCCAGAATAAAGAAATGAGGCAGGAAATACAGTGAAACCGGTGAGAACCAGAACTCAATGGGGCCACCTTGGTTTTCCAGGTCTCGCAAGTTTTCTACCTTTGACAGGGTACAGTCTTACTACTTTTCTATAGCTTATTTAGTGGAAAATATTTGAGTTTTTCTTCTCTGGCAGGTTTTGCCTTATACAGATTCCGGCTGTTGCAGGTTTTAGCATATATACTGGGGACAATTGTGGGGTATTTGGTTGTAGATAGAGGAGCTGTCGACTAAGGTAGCACTGATCTTCAGAACTGTTTCCGGATACACCCTTTCACCCTATCCCTTTGTCTTTCTGCCACTCCACAACCTCTAAGCCTTTCTCCTCCACATAGTCTTGCCCAATTTACACAGTAATCCGTGCTTCATACCTTTCTGTTTCATGTCTATATATGCCTTGAAACTAGCAGTTATGCTTCATTTGGCTGCACACTTTTCTGGGCAAACCAAAAGACCAGAGAAAAAGGTGAACCTTGGGGTAAATTTTTTGTTTTAATTTTTTTATTGTACTTTAGATGAAGTTTTACAGAACAAATAGTTTCTCATTAAACAGTCAGTGCACATACTGTTTTATGACATTGGTTAACAACCCCACGACATGTCAACACTCTCCTTTCTTGACCTTGAGGATCTTTTTTTGGGTGAAAATGTACACAGCCAAAGTTACACCATTTTGAAAGTTTCTACATGTACAATTCAGTGACATTGGTTACATTCTTCCAGTTGTGCTGCTATTCTTCCTATCCTTTTCGGAATTATTGCATCACCATTAACTTCAACTCACTGTCTTGGGGTAAATTGTTACCAAGAAGGATTTTCTGGGAATAGAACCTAAGCTTAGGTATCAAAAGTATTACTTGAAAAGTAATGACAAGGGATTTCACCATGTTTCCTCTTATGCTCAAAACCTTCCAGTCTTATGTGTAATTCCATTGCTGTTTTTTTCCTGTCTGGGAGGTGAAATTCATCCTGACTTATCCAATTAACTCATCTCTGATATTCCCAACCACAATATCCATCATTAAGTCAGTCTGTTATGTCTGCAAATTTACTGAGCAACTACACTATGTTGAGAACCATGTCATGGAATCCAAAGAAGAACATGACAAAAACATGCTCCCTTATAGATCCTGCGTTAATTCAAAAGAATCACTCTTAGCGGTTCAGGCACTATAGCAGAAATGGTTTGCAAATCTGTAAAAACGTCCAAGTCTTCATATGCTAGATGTAAGCTTGGGGGATCCCCACAATACCCTCACTTCCAACCTGCTGGCTACATATTCAGGACTTCCCTTTGCTCCCCCAGGATACCAGCCATAAGCTTGAGAGTCCCATGCTCCCCTCACTTCTAACCTGTTGGCTCTCACTAGTCCCTCAGATTTGATAATTCACTTAAACAACTCACTATACTTAGTAAAACACTATACTTACGGTTACAGTTTTATTATAGCAAAAAGGATACAAATGAAGAGACACATAGGTTGAGGTCTGGGAGGTTTCCCACATGGAGCTTCCAAGCCCCAAAAAGGGACATGCTACCCTCCCCTGTGCATCGATGTCTTTCACCAACCTGGAAGTCCATGGAGCTTCTTATCCAGAGCCTTTATGGAGACCTCTTTACAAAAGAAGGCACCCTGGTGGTGCAATGGCTAAGTGCTCAGCTGCTAACCAAAAGGCTAGTGATTTGAATCCTCCAACTGCTTTGGGGGGAGAAAAGACTTCCCGCTATCTGCTTCCATAAAGATTGTTCCTCTCCATCCCTCTTGATAAAATCTAAATTTCCCAAATAATGGCTGATAATCATTAAATATAATTCTTCTAGTCCTCAAAATAGCTGTACTTTAGCCAACACCCCTCCTGGTAAAACCCATGAAGTATTCTGCCCTCATTACCCTCATTAGCTCCTTTGGAATCTTCTGGTTTCAGATATTTTCCAATAAAGGCTTATGCTAATGGTAATCTGATTGATTTTCCTCCATTGTGTGTGTATGCATGAGTGAAAGATAGAGATGGAGTTATATCTAGGCTTGATAGATACATAGATAGTGGCTTGTGGGTCTATAACTTAGTACTGCATGGATTTCCAAGGCTTTCTTTTGGAATACCAATGCTTGGTCCAGTTAGAAATGAAGGCTATTCAGGAGCAGAGCACTGGTGGCTCAGTGGTTTAAGCCTTTGCCTGCTAACCAAAAGGTTGGCAGTTCGAATCTACCAGCTGCTCCTTGGAAACCCTATGGGGCAATTCTACTCTGTCCTATAGGGTGGCTATGAGTCGGAGTTGACTCGACAACAATGGGTTTGGTTTTGGTTTTTGGTTAAAGAGACTAGCAATGGCATCTGGGCCACTGAACCCTGAGGCTTAATATGGAGCTCCACCTACACATACAGATCCCTGGGTGGCCTAAACGGATTGTCATGGACTGTAACCTAAACGTTGGCGGTTCAAACTTATCCAGTGGCACCATGGAAGAAAAACCTGGCTGTCTGCTTCTGTAAAGATTACAACCAAGAAAACTCTATAGAGTTCTACTCTGTAACACATGGGGTCACCATGGTTGGAATCCACTTGCAGCAACAGGTTCCCCTTCCCCCCTTTTGGTTACTTACATGCACCCTGGAGTTAAGGGCTGTAAACTTATATTCTGTCCCAGGAAGTATAGATCAGACAGTATGGTGGCTCTGAGGCTTCAGAGACTCAGCTGGAAGGAGCCAGAAAGAGCAGAAGCAGAGCACAAAGCAGAAATGATATGCAGAGGTCATCAGAGATAGCTTTCCTTGAAGAGCTGCTAAGGACCAGTGTGCAAAGTCTGGCTGTGTTGAGATTCAGGAGAAGTCTGAGGACAGGCTTGGCGAGGAGTTGGTGAGGAATCCCACAGGCATCTATAGAAGAAAGTGGGATCCAGGTGAAAAAGGCTTCAATAGAAAACAATGTGGTTTTGAGACACACCCTGGGAAACAGATTCTGCCCTGAGTCAGCCCATTGACAGTATATGAGGGTAAATGGACACCCCAAGGAGATTCAGCACTGGAGGATTTCAGGAGCTGCCTGGAACAGGTGACTCTAGGACTTCTCTCTGGAGAATGGGCGTGGACCTCATTGGTTTGTTGAGGACCAAAGCACTGAGCAGAAGCCTCTCCTTTGCAGCTTTGGCCTAAGACAGTAACTGATGTACAAATAGTCATCTGAGTCATCAAGAAAATTTTAACTTATATTCATTCAGCACACTCAATTTAAAAAAAGAAAGAAGGACAAAACAGGGAAAGGTGTGCTTACCATTAGAGAAAGATTTATTTTAGAGATGTTTAAGATACAAAAATTTTAGTGCCGAAAGTGGAAAGCTTCAGTTATGTAAAATTTTATTTAAGGAATAAATACATTCATCCTGATGATGGCAGGTGAATGAAAGGTTACAGGCCTCCCTAAAGGCTGATCTATACTTTAATATGTAAAAAAGCTTCAAGAGCAAATATTAATACAGTCACAAGTCTCAATTATAGAAATTTAGAGTTCTTAATCAGCTAAAAACCTGGATAAGAAGCAACATTATTTCAGTGGGGCACAAACCGGACCCAGTGCTGGCTGCTCTTAAGCCCAGTCACAGAAAGATGTCCAAGCAGGTGGCTGAATCTTTTTATAGGCACAGCGGCTGGCATTCATTATCTTATTGAGAATGAGCTAAAAACCTTTTTGTGTTATTCATGTACTACTTTTTACAGTCCAAAGGCACAGTCACTTAAATGGCTAGAAAGTGGGCAAATTAATAATAATGGACCAGACTCTCATCCCATGCAATCAAATAGATGTTATTCTCTATTGAGCTATGTGGCATAAGAATCTCATCTAATCACAGTAATGAATAATGGGGTAATTTCCATGCCAGCTGCTAACGGTTTCCTTGCTTCTAACCAGCGTTTTATATTATTGCATTTCTACCTGCGTGAAACAATGACATTCTCAGACCAGTTTTTTAAAAGTCTGCACTTTTTGCTTTTCATTGCTGCAGTTTTTATGGGTTGTCTCAAAGCCCAGGGTTGAATTTTTAGGTCCCTCAGAGAGGGAAATGTGATAGAAACAGTTTTGTTAATGGAGCTTGATGTGACTATTACAGAGGGGATATTTAGTATTTCTCTCCCAAAGGTGCCTGTCATGAGGGTTGGGGGACTTAGAATAAAAGTCTTTTCAAGGCAGTTTGTATGGTACTTGGGGGAGAATATGTACTTTGCTGATACTGATTATTTTGCTAGTGGTTGCATCTGTCTTCGGTGGTGTGAATTGGATTGGTGAGTTATTGACTAATAAAATTCGGTGATCCGAACTTACCTGGGACTCTGAATCCAAGACTACGTAATAAGTTGAAATATCTTTTTTTTTTTTTTTTCATTTTTGAAGATAACTCAGAAGATGAGATGCACAGTAGAGACAATGTGTGGGCTTTCAACTATCCTTGTTTTTCCAACTCAGTCCCTGTGTCATCCCAGACGATCATTCGGCTGTTATTATCTTAGAGTGGTTTTACTATTATGCTAGTGATACAGATGAGAATGTGCCTTCACCCCGCCTCCTTGGTATTTATAGATGCTTGCTGTATACTTCTCTTTTAACATATCAGTATTTCGTTGCTACTTGGATTGGTTGCACATCTGTTTGTTGTCCTTTCTAGAGTGTAAGCTCCTTTATACTCTTTCTACCTCACACAATAAGTATTATACTCCTAACTGACAGACGCAGAAACTGAAGCACAGAATAGCTTAAGTGACCGAAGTTGCGTAGCTGTTAAGTGCAGGGCCAAGACTGGAACCCAGTCACTCTGGCTCCAGAGTCCATGGTGCCTTAGGCATGGCTTGTTGAATTGAGGTGGCGTGCAAGCACAGGATCATATTACTATAGACAAAGGATACCTCTTGCGAAATGGGGGCAGATATATTGCAGGATACTCTTCAAGTTCTTACCTCTCTAAAGGCACATCACATATTTTTGGTTCTTCTGTCCCCAGAGATGTGTCTCTGGGCTCCTGGATTGCTCAGAGGGGAAGAAGGAATGCCCAATATTGAACCTGCTACTATGAGCTTGGGAAAATTTCTGACCAGCATCCCCAGGCTCCCAAACCCAAGTAGTTCCCCTGGTAGGTAACATCTGCTTATCTCCACTGACGGTAGGACTGTTCTTATTCATCATTAGGAGTAAGCATACCTAAAATATTCTTAATATTACTGAGTGGGGAAATAAACCTGAAACAGAGTATCTCTCATATACTAAATGATTAATTTTGTGAAAAGAACATTTACTCTAATATTTCATTTACATCGCCTCACATCTCATTTTAAGACTTAACAGTTTCTAAATTACGAGAGAAAACTTTGAAAAACACTCTGCTCAGTTCCTCCAGAATGTCTTCCTGGTGGCAATACATAAACAGAGTAAGAGACTAATTTTGGATCTAGACAGATGCTCTTTTAGTTCTCTGAGTGGCATTTTCCTAAACAAACTGCTGAATGCTTCGGAAATGAAACCTGTGATGTCTAGCACAGGTTGTACAGAATCCACATAAAAGAGATGCCAATGCTCCTTGTCAGAAGGGTTCTGATATGCCCTGGCTAATGAAAGGTGTGTATTTGTGAGATCAACTTAAAAGAGAGTTGAAAATATTTAAGCTCTTTGATTTTGTCTCCATACCTGGTGTTATGGATCAAATTGTGTCCCCTCAAAATAGATATTGAAGTCCTAATCCCTGTACTTGTAAATATGACCCTATTTGGAAATTGGAGTTTTCTTTCATTATATCAATGAGGTCATAAACCACAGTGAAGAAAACAAAACTAGTTGCTGTGGAGGCAATCCTGATTCATGGCGACTCTATGTGTGTCAGAGTAGAACTGTGCTCCATAGAGTTTTCAACGGCTGATTTTTTGGAATAAGATCGCCAGGCTTTCCTTCCAAGGCACTACTGGGTAGACTTGAACTTCCAATCTTTGGGTTAGCAGTTGAGCATGTTAACTGTTTGCACCATCCAGGGACTCCAATATCAGAGTAGAGTCGGTCTTAAACCTAATCACTTCTAAGTGGTGTTTTATAAAAAGAACAGAATATACACAGAGACACACACAGAGGGAAGATGCCATATGAACGCAGGTGCACAGCAGATGCATCTGGAAGCCCAGTGTCTTAGTCATCTAGTGCTGCTATAACAGAAATATCACAAATGAATGGCTTTAACAAAGAGAAGTTTATTCTCTCACAGTCTAGTAGGCTAGAAGTCCAAATTCAGGGTGTCAGCTCCAGGGGAAGGTTTCTTCTCTCTGTTGGTTCTGGAGGAAGGTCCTTGCCATCAGTCTTCCCTTGGTCTAGGAGTTTCTCCGTGTAGGAACCCCGGGTTCAAAGGACGTACTCTGCTCCCGGCACTGCTTTCTTGGTAGTATGAGGTCCCCCATGTCTCTCTGCTTGCTTCTCTCCTTTATAGCTCAAAAGAGATTGGTTCTAGACACAACCCAGTCCTGTAGATTGAGTCTCGCCTCATCAATTTAACTACCGCTGATCCCATCTCATCAATATCATAGAGATAGGATTTACAATACATAGGAAAATCACTTCAGATGACAAAATGGTGGACAATCACACAATACTAGGAATCATGGCCTAGCCAAATTGATACACATATATTTCGGGGACACAATTCAATCCATGACACCCAGGAACACCAAGGACTGCTGGCAGCTACTAGAAGCTGAAATGGACAAAGAAGGACCTTCTCCTAGAACCACACCCTTAATTTGAACTTCTGGCTTTCTGAATTGTGAGACAGTAAATTCTTGTTCTTTAAAGCCACATATTTGTGGTATTTTCTTTTTTTTAACAGCAGAACTGGGTAACTCGGACACATGGTAAATAAATAAATGTCATACAGCTGAGAAGGCTTCTGATGCCAGCTGCTAAAATAATGATTTCTAATCAGAAGAACAATAAAATATATGTATTGATAATAATTGTTATAAGAGTTGTCCTAATTGTTCTTGTGACTCCTTTATCTTTTTTTTTTTTTAAGGTAGGGAAATTCTATGGCCCAGGGATTCTCTTAACGGAAAGGTTAACATTCAAGTGTAAACTATCTTGTGTATAGGGCTGTAATTTAGCCCTTTTCACCATTACTGCTAAATCCTCATTGTGAGTCAGATACACGTAACTTCACCATGATAGTGGTATCTGGTTATGTGCATGGGGGGCGTAGTGGGGCAGGGGGAGCTAATCAAGAAAAGAAACCATGGAAATCAAAAAATAGAAACAAGCCTTAGAACTGAGTAAAAAACAAAAGAGCAGAAACTGAAAATCTGAGGCAGTTGTAACAGGGAAAAAAGTAAGACTCCATAAATTTGAAAAATTATTGAGTAGAACATTGAATTTTCCATAGAATGTGAGATGGGATATTGAGTCAATCTTACTTAGAATATAAGAGTCAGGGAGACTCTGATGATATCTGGGTTATAATTACAGTAAAACTGCAAAAGCTGGAACACGTGTAATGTGGAAACATCAGAGAAAAAACTCAAATATTTTCCACTAGTAGAGAGTGATAAAAAAAAAAAAATGGTAAGACTGTACCCTGTCAAAGGTGGAAAACTTGCAAGACCCAGAAAAACAAGGCAGTCCCATCGAGTTCTGGCTCTCACAGTTTTTACTATAATTCAATATTTATTAAGTACCTACTATGTGTTAGACGGCCTTCTAGATTCTTGGGATACATCAATAAAGAAAACTATGATACTTAACCCATACCGTGCTCTTACCAACAGCATGGTTAGAGATCATGCCAAATGCGTATAAACCAAACCAAACCTGTTGCCATCGAGTTGATGCCAAAGGCATATAAAGCAAACCAAACCTGTTGCCATCAAGTTGATTCCAACTCATAGTGACTCTACAGGACAGAGAAGAACCGCCCCATAGGGTTTTCAAAGAGTGGCTGTGGATTCAAACTGCCAACTTTTTAGTTAGCAGCTGAGCTCTTAACCACTGCACCACCAGGGCTCCCAAGTGCATATTGACATCATCAAATTTAACCTTTGCCTCTCAGTGAAGACACCTGGATCCAGAGAGTTTAAGTGACAGGCCCAAGGCCACACAGCTAGTAAATGGCACTGCAAAGCCTATATCCTGAAACTCTTCCCCGGAACAAACAGTCCAGGTCTTTGTTTTGAGATGGATAAAATATTAACCATATTTTATAGATGAGACATCTAGGTCAAGTGAAATGACATGACTTGTCCACAACTTCTTCACAGTAAGTGGTAGAGGGAACCATCTCTCACATGTCTGATTGCTTAGATGGTGCTTTGTCTTCTGTTGAAGGCTGCCTTTGCCTTCAACACTAGATGTGAAAAGCAGTTTGTATGTATCTCTAATATAAAATATCATTGTGAAGTTGTGGAAAGAGTAGGACATAAAATTGTCTTGGTGAGATGGAATTGATACAACATAATAAATAATGTAGAATAGTTTTGATTAAAAAAACGAGTATCGAATCGTTATACTTGAACCTTAATTTTAAGATAGGCCTAGTTGTTGTTTTCGTGCACTGTGAAGTGGATTTCAACTCATAGCAACCCTACTGTTGTTGTTGTTAGGTGCTGTCGAGTAGGTTCCCACTCATAATGACCGTATGTGCTACAGAATGAAACACTGCCCGGTCCTGCACCATCCTGTAGGACAGAGTAAAACTGCCCCATAGGGTTTCCTAAACTGCAATCTTTATGAACAGATTGCCAGTTCTTTCTCCTGCAGAGCCGCTGGTTGAGTTTGAACCAACAACCTTTCTGTTAGCAGCCAAACCCTTAACTGTTCCACCAAGATAGGCCTAAGACTTCCCAAAATATATTGCTACGTTTGAATAGGGAACTATGTTGTAGATTAAAAAAAAAAAAAAAAAAAGATTCCTCCTTTTCAAAGTTGAAGTACTATTTCAAGTATCCACAGTATCTAGCTAAAAAGAAAAAAAAAAACAGACAAATCAAATGAATAACTTATTAAGGTGTCAATAACATACTATATTATTAGGATGGATGAGAGCACTTAAGAATAACCACAATATGAAACATTCAAGTAGTTCTGTTTAAGTGGTTCGTAATTTCCTAGTCCTTATTACTTCTTCCCTCCCCCACACCCACAAGCTGCAAGTTAATAGAAAACAGGAACATGCTGTGCGTGTGTAGATTCAGGATATTACATATGTGTATCCAAAGATTGGTTATTTTATTCAGTTTATTTGGAATTCGGGAAAGCAGGAAACACATTTAACTCTTAAGTATCTTGGGAATAGGTCACATAACACAGTCAGGAACCTCTCATAACAAATTAAATATAGCCAGGTGTGAGGGAAAATAAATTCCATATGTTTAAAAATTATTTGAGCAGGTAGAATTTCACGGGAAGATATAAGTGTAGTCTGGAGCTCCTTTCATTAAAATTTTTATAAAACTGTAACATGTCTGATAGCCATTGCTTATCTGCAACTAGGGAGAAATTACCATTGTGGATATTTCTTCAAAGTACTATATTCAAACTAGACCTATGACGTTACTTGATCGTAGTGGTTTTTCTTCTTTTGTGGGTTAGAATATTTATAAAATGTCTAGAACCATAGTGAATCTTCTAGAAACTTCTTTATTCCTGAGAGATGGCAATGTGTCCAGGATCTGAGAAGGCAAATGGAATCCTACTCTACCTGCAGAAGAACTCTGAAAATGTGTTTAACCCTGTGTTAGGTACTTTCCATAGATGAGCACAGTCCATGCTCATGGCAAGTCTATAAGGTTCTGTTATTATCCTCCTTGGACCAAAGTGGAGATGGACAGATTTAACAACTCACTCAACTTCTCCTAGAGTGTAAGGACCACTATTTGAATCCAGGTCTGTCTGTTTGCAAAGCGTTTTCTACTGGGTCATGCTGCCTCACAATGGAGACAATTAAAAGGTGATGAAGAAAAGACAAGTAACAATGAGTTAACTAGAGGGAGGATAGAGCAAGGGTGTGGGGTGGGGGTGGTAGGGCGGAGAGACATGGAGGTAAAGGTACTCAACTGCCTCTTGGTCTGCTAGGTGCCTCTTTGCTGATGGACCTCAGCCTTTCCCTATCCACTGCCAGACCTGGCCACCCATCCTGAAGCCGTGTTCTCGGATGGTGCCCTCTGTCACTTCTCCTGCCATCTGGGACCTGATACTTCACTTTGTTCCTTACACTATGGAGCTCACTTGAATCACCTCTTTTTATGGCTTGTCTGACCTTCACATCCTATTATTAGGGTAACTGCATTTTTTTCCTTAAAAAAAAAGAGAAAAAAAAAAAACAGTTGCCATTGAGGTGATCATACTCATGGTGACCCCAAGTGTGTCAGAGTAAAGCTGAGCCCCATAAAGTTTTCAATGACTATCTTTTTGGAAGTAGATTGCCTGACCTTTCTTCTGAGGGATGTCTGGGTGGATTTGAAACTCCAGCCTTTTGGTTAGTTGCCAAGCACGTTAACCATTTGTACCACCTAGGGACTCCACTTGCTTTCAGGATGCTCTTGGATTTGTAGTGATTATCTAAGGCCCTATGTTGAGAATAATTTTGTCTTATTGGGAGGGCTGACTGACTGATTAAGTCTGTAATTAGAGAAGCAGGGGAGTGTAGGCATACATGCTATATGTTTGCCATCCGCATACAGGATAGACAGGCTTGGTTCTGCTTTCTGCTTTCTAAAGTATCTTCCAGCTAATAATGGTAAAAAAAAAAAAAAAAATTAATCCTATATCTCAAATGCATAATATACAACAAGTGTGGGCAGGCACTGGACCTGGTATTGGGGATACAGAGATGAACATGACATAGTCCTTGTATGGTAAACAAGTTAAGACAACGGAAGCTTAGAGGGAAAGTAACCCAGATAAGGTCACCTGATTCGTAAGTATGAAGCTATTATTTGAACATAGGTTTTGTGTCTGAGACTCTAAGGTCTTTTCCACTCTGGGATATAATTCATGTTCATGAACAAATGGGAAAAACATAGTGGATCTTTCCTTTCAGGAACCTTGTGAAAAATGCAATCTTATCTGGCATAGTGTTTATATAATCCAAAGAAACCTAATCTAATGGAAATTTCTGGCTAAGAAGATTATTATATCAATTTGGGAATGATTTCAGAAGAAAACCCAAATAACAGTAGTGTAAGCAAGTTAGGAAGTCCCTTTGTTGGGCACAAATGGTTAAGTGCCTGTCTACAACCTCAAAGTTGGTGGTTCAAATCCATCTAGAGATGCCTCAGAAGAAAGTCCAGGCAATCTACTTCCAAAAAAATCAACCATTGAAAACCCTATGGAGCACAGTTCTATTGACATACAAGGGGTTGCCATAAGTCAGAATGGACCCAGTGACTGTGTGTTTGTTTATTTGAAACCAGTTAGGGCAGTCCTCAGATGCATTATCTCAAGGATCTCAACGCTGCATCTCTGCTACTTTATATTAGCATGATGGCTGCTGCAGCTCAGCCATCAGGTCAGCAGAAGGAGGAAACAACAAGGGAAGCATATTGACCCCTTTATTAGGAAAACAAAACCTTCTCAGTAATTCCCAGAAATTTCTGTTCACTGTGGCTAGAGCTATGCCACCTGGCCACCCATATTTGTAGGGAAGGCTAGAAATTGTATATTTCACTGCTCCAACGAAAATCAGGGTTCTATTAACATGCAAGAAGTGTATAAATATATATATATGTATTATATATATCTGTATATGTATTTTATATATATATATATATATAGAGAGAGAGAGAGAGAGAGAGAGAGCGGCCAGCTAGCAGTGTATGCCACAGATACAGTTCAAAGTTAATAGACTGATCATTTGGGAAACTGAGGGGTAGAAGTTGGGTAGGTGGGGACATATTAAAAAACAGTCAGAAACCTTGTTTTATAGTTGTCTACGTCTACTTAGGTCAACCTCGTTTGGTTTGTATTTTCCAGAAGCACTGTTACCCATAGCAACTCTTTCCAATAAGAGGCTATGGGTTTTCTGAATTTATCATGTGTGTGTGTATATATATATATATATATATATATATATATGTATTTTTTTTTTAAGTGGACTGCATTTCTATCATCATTTTCAAAAACATAATTTAGTAGTTTCAAGGTAAGGTGTACCTTACACTGGGGGTCACTTCCTTCCACAGGATGTCCTTGGCAATTGCATTGGCAGTGGGGTTAATCAATACTGTTGTTAGAACTGTGTGCTCCAGTACGGAATGTCTTCAAGTTGTTGAAGTGAAAGAGTGTATTAAGGAATGGCCCCTTAGGAAATTAAGAAGTTTCCTGTTGATTTGCTTTCTGCTGTAGCAAATGCATGATTCAGCAAGGTAAGAAGCAAACATCGTTGGATAGAAACTTTTGGTACTGGGAACAGTTGCTGAGGACTAAACCAAAGAAAAGCCAAACCCATTACCATCGAGTTAATTCCAACTCATAGTGATCCTATAGGCCAGAGTAGAACTGTCTCATACGGTTTCTGAAAAGCGGCTGGCGGATTCAAACTACAGACCTTTAGGTTAAAAGCTGAGCTTTTAACCACTGTGTCACCAGGGCTTAAATTCAAGCACTTAGGTTTTAGAATGGTTTCACACCTCACACTTACTTCATTCTGAAAAAGATTGTAATGACTTTCTCTGAAAGAGTGTGTCTTCTTTTTTAAAAGCAAAAAGAAAGGTTTTATTTGGCATATATTCGAAGAGGCAAAAGTGGGAAACAGACAAGTATGCTGCCAGAGCCATATCTGTCTGAGTCCAAGGAAAGTAACAGAATCATCAGTATATATTAACGTCATAAATGGATAAAATCATTGAAAGCTTCACCTTTTCACAGATAGGTGAAAAACTGCCAAATCACTGTGATTCTACATTTTGAATTGTCTTTCTTAATAATCGTTGGTACAGGTTTCATTAACAACAGTCAGGAGGGTCTTACTGGTCCAGCAAATCTTACCATTCACTAAATTCTAAGATAAGAGTGGAAAGTATGCAGGTCTTCTGTGCTGTTTATGATTTGTTTATGTGAAAGTTTCCCTAAAAGATGTTTTCCAAGATTGTCCTAGCTATTGTCTTTATATCTCAAGGCCCAGTTGATGTGTCCTTGTGAGTCCTTGTGGGTACTTGTGAGTCCAGCTCCAGCTGGGTCACATTCTTTATGCTCAAGGACAGGGAATAATGGCTCCAATATTATCTCCTAAATCATTCCCTCCTTTCGATCGGAGATTGGAGATAACACATCAATGATCAATACCTGTACTTAGTCAGGCTCCTAGAGGGTGGCCATGGCAGGCTCTTTAAACTCATGGTGCTGGTTTTCCACTGGACACCATCTGGTTCTTCACCAGGATCTTAAGTAAGAGCAACTTACTCATCAATTGCATTGCCAAAATAAGCATACTCAAAGTATATTAACATTTTAACCTGAGGCCTTCTTAAGTGTGTAAGACAATAAAAGATAAGTTTTATTATACCTAATAGTATCAGGATGTAGACTAAGAACATTACTATTCTTTGCAATAATGATCTAGCCCGTGTACTTATTCCCGACGGTAACTAACCAAATTTGGTGTTTGCGAGAGTGTTACAGTGTGTAACCAAGTAGCCTGCTGTCTAATTCTATGTATACCATGTTCTACTTCTCCTGTGTTATTTATCCAAATGTAACAAAAGGTATTTGCTACAGCACAGACCGCACCTTCTTGGGCTAAAAAAAAAAAATCTAAGATTATTCTTTTATCTCACGCCGCCTTGGCTTAATGAGGTCAGAGATCATTGTGTGTTTCTATCACATTAGCAACTTCATCTGCTATTTGTCCCATAGTGATCTATAAATTTCTTCAATTCAACTATACCATAAGTAGGAATTAAAGCTACCAATCCCATCCTGAGTGTTGGGCCAGTAAGTTTTCTTCTGACTCTCATTTTACAATGTAAAACATTACTTTTAACATTACTTTTCACATTACTTTTCCAATACTTACTAGCATTATTACTCTATGAATATCTAAAAGTAATCCTAAAGTTCCTAAAGTACATTGCCCACGCATTCATCAGGAATCTAAACAAGAGATTGTCCATGTAAGTTCACTGTCAGTTGGAAAGTGATCATCTAAACTAGTATAGTTGGATCCATCACACAAAAATGTATATTCATAAGGAGCACACAAAGTTTGTCTAGAGGCAACAGAAGGTATAGAAAAATTTGCATGTGACAACCAAGTTTCCATTAGAGAATACATGATTAGCAAGATAATATAGAATGGACCTTTTCTGTTGGAGGTCTTCAGGTTAATCTATTTAAAACGTACTAAGTGTTCTTCCCAAGGGCAAGCTGCCCCTCCCTGGTTTACCTGTTAACAGTCATGGGACACTTTCTCAGAAGCAGAAGTGAAGTCTAAGACAAAATAGCATCTGAGCCATTAGGCTGATCTCCTCTGAGAACCTGATTTCTTTGAGATGCATAATTTTCTGCTTAGTAAGGGGGTGACAGTTTGATTGAACATTAGACAGGTATTTCATATGACATTGTCTTGAAGACTAGTTAAACTAATTACTGATTTACCTTAAACATAGCTCTCAGTCTAATCTTTGGGGTCAGTTTCCCAAAACAGACTGAATTCTTCAAAAAAGCACAACACCCAGAGCAAAATGGTTTACTAATTTATCTGGATCATTATTTGACTCAAATGTAGCTTCTGGAACCATTTTTTTTCCTCAAAACTAGAGGTTCAAAAGGACACCCAAAGGCAATGACCTGTGTGTGTTACCCCAACCTCCATGAAAGCCAGAAATCTGGATTCCAGAGAATTACAACTCTTTCATCATTCCCTCCTTTGGATCATGATTCTGCTATAGAATCTTTGATCAAAAATGTTCAATAAATGGTAGCTGGGCACCATCTGGTTTTTAAGATCCCAGGCACCATACAGCAAACTAGAAGGTAGAATAGAAATACTAACAATAACATTAGGCCCATTGTCTGAAATAACCAATGAAATCATGATCCTGAGGTTTTTGAACCAAGGAAACAAACCTTATGAGGTGTTTGTTTATACATAAGCAGCATCAGTAATTTGTTTTTTATGTGCCTCAACAGCAACTACATTCTGCAAAATCTCAGATTGCATATTAATATAAACACAGTAACATTTATCTATTAAGGCACAAACTGTTCTTTGAGAGACTAATGGGAAATGTAATGCTATTCTATGTTGTAAAATCATAGCTTGTACGAACTTCAGACACTTTTCTGGTTATGGTATTTACAAGTTTGCTAAGTTTACCAACAGGAACTTCTAATTCGAGAGTTATAATATCTAAACCCATTAGTTGATAATTTAGGACAAAGGACGAAAATGGTTTCTTATATTCAGAAAGTAAGACCTTAAAACATCGGCAATATTCCCACATAAAACTCATCCTTTACTCAGTCTTACATAGTTAATTTCTATTCCATGTGATCCTGGATCAGCCACAGTCTTGGAACCCATCAGCTTCTACATATGAGTTCTGGAAATCTTCATTCATTCAGTCTAGTCACAGTCCTTTTCACAAATTTAATATAGTCGATCTTTTTGTTGAGATATTTTGGTCAAACCTTTTCAGCAAATCAGTAAAGTAAAAACCTATCCGTAGATGACAAAACTTATTATGGCCATGATTAATTTATAAAAATAATACTCTTAAAAGTGAAAGATCTGATACAAATTAATTACAAGCAAAATGTAAAGCCAAATAAAGTCAGTTAAAAAAAAACTTTATACAAAAAATGTATCTAAATATAATGATTAACCTTATTTTCAAAGAGCTTCAGATATAATACATAATAATGGAGTATATCTTCTTGGTAATCCCAGAAAGTGTGGAGGACGAAGATCACAGGAAAGGGAATGGAGAAGGAGCCTAACTTTTATTAAGCATCAACTATGTGCCAAGAGAAACTTGGTGGTGCAATAGTTAAGCATTCAGCTGCTAACCAAAGGGTCAACAGTTCAAATCCACCAGCTGCTCCTTGGAAACCTTATGGGACAGTTCAACTCTGTCCTATAGGCTCGCTATGAATCAGAATTGACTAGACAGCAACGAGTTTGTTTTTTTGTTTTTTATGTGCCAAGAGGAGTCCCTGGATGGTGCAAATGGTTGCTAACCAAAAGGTTGGCAGTTCAGATCTACCCAGAGGTGCCTCAGAAGAAAGGCCTGGTGATCTACTCCTGAAAAATCAGCCATTGAAAACCCTATGGAGCACATTTCTAGTCTGACACACATGGAGTCACCATGAGTCAGAGTCAACGGCAACTGGATATGGCAGGAATTGCACTAAGGATCTTGTATTCATTTACTCACTTCATCCTAAGAACAAGCCTGTGAGCAAGTATTTACATCCAATCTGATAGACAGGAAACTTAGACTTTGGAGAGATTAAGTGAATTTCCCAAGGTCATGAAGCTAGTTAGTTGCAAAACTGGATCTTTCTTACTCTTGAGCCTGTGTTTTTTGTCCACTCTGCTCTGTAGAACTGGTAAACATCTTGGAAAACCCTGAAAATACTCCTTAGTCTGAAAAATACACTAGACAGACCCAAATCTACCAGTTTCAAACATTTCCTCCCCAACTCTAACCAGTTCCTACTTCTTCTCATTTCACTCTGCTGAGCCTAAAAGAAAGTAATCAGAATGGCTCCAAATGGTTTCTCTAGGATTAAACACACCAGCGTGAGAAGAAGGCATGACTTATATCAAATCCCTCCCAGACCACTTCTCTTATCTATTTTAGTTCCAGGACAGTTTCTTTTAGGACCAGGGTGTTTCTATACATCATCTAATAGATAGATTATCATATCCACAATGGGATATATAGAAAATATTTTTAGAATAATTTCAAGTTGACATTAAGTCTGAACAAACCAGTTGCTTCTCTTCCAGTGAGGCATTCTGGGTTTATACAAATTTGCACCAAATAGATGAAGAACCCCCGAGAGTGGCTGAGCAGACTCTTCTGGGGGCTGAAGGGATGACCCCTGATGGTATTTCTAAACAAACCCCAAGTGCTGTCAGTTATCTGTGACTTTCCACATCTCATGCCAACTTATGATTGCACTGTGGGAATTATCCCGTCTAAAATGATTAGTTATATAGTGTACATCACAAGCTATTAATGTGCTCCTGAGCTGACAGAGTGTTCAAGCGTGTGTTTGTGTGTATATGTTTTAATTAAATGAAAAAATAAATACAATAAATGAACATGGATTAAACAGTGAAAGAAGGTCTGACTTCGTGCTGCTTTTACCTTCTTAGTGTAATTTGTCAGGCTGGTCAATTTGTAGGTGTTAGTGTCAAGGTAAAGGAGCCCTGGTGGCTTAGTGGTTAAATGCTCAGCTGCTAACCAAAAGGTCAGTGGTTCGAACCCACCAGTGGCTCTGCGGGAGAAAGATGTGGCAGTCTGCTTCTGTAAAGATTACAGCCTTGGAAAACCCTGTGGGGCAGTTCTATTCTGTCCTATAGGGTCGCTATGAGTCGAAATTAGCTTGAAGGCAATGGATAGGGTTAAGGTTAGGGTTAGGGCCTTCCCTGAATCTTCTTTCTGTCTTTCGTACTTCCTTCCACAACAGTCAGAGGTCTCAGTTTGGAAACTGGAGTGAAGGAGGTACCTCTCTGAAGGCAAGGTTCTGGCTCATTGTTGATCCTCCTCCACAGCCTCAGTAAAGTGCCATAGAGTATGTACTTTAAAGCCAGTATCACTCAATTTTCCTCCTCTGAGGGCCCCACGCAATGGATGGGTGCATGTTTAATCAATTTATCTTCTTAATAGCTTGTATATCTACCCATCATTTCATTTTCAAACAGAAATTGTCATTCGCTTTAGCAAATAGTATTTTCAGCTATTCCCTTTTGGTTACTGAAGGTTAACCCATTTGCTCAACGGGGGACTTCCCAGCAATAGGCATAAATGGGGTGAATTTAGATTAGTGTGATTTTGTCAGACAATAAAATAGATATTTGCCTTATTTTAAGAAGTGTTGCAAGTTATCAAGTCCCTGTTTCTTCTTTCTTCTCCACCCTCTGCACCTCTCATAAAACAACTCGGCTTAGCTGTTTAACAACAAGTCAAAGATTCAGGGTCAGCTTCATGATTGTGTGACCTGTGCAGTCCCCCAGGACCCCATGCTCAGAAGGTGCTTGTGCTTGGCTTAATGCCCTGCTGGGGCCATATTATAATTATTAATACTTTTTGAACAAGGGGCTCTGCATTTTTATTTTGCACTGGACCCCACCAATTATGTAGCTGGTCCTGCCTAGATCATTTACTTCTCAATCACCAAAAAATTGTTGGAGACAGCAAGAGTAGAAGAAGGCAGTTTTGTAAACCCAGAGACACTGCTACACTCAGAAGCAGAAACACAAGAGGAGGTGTTAGTGGGAGCTGGGCAGGGAAGTGGGAGACAGAAGCAGCTTTTCAACTTTCAAGCCACATCTTTGCATCGGGCTTAATTTTGGTGTTTATAATGTGAATACCCAGAATAAATGATAGACTTGTGGTCTCATCATTTGAAAAATATTTTCAACACCAAATGCTGATGCTTTCTCAACTTCTCAGTTGTTTATTCCTGCTCCTTGTGAGCTCAGATAATCACAGTTGGATGATAAAACTATTGTTCAAGAACAAGAGTAACTGGAGATATGAATCCTCTCCATCCTACTATGATGCTACCTCCCTTATCTCCCAAATGTCCTTCCCATCCATCTACTTTCTACCTAGCTAATTTGCAGCAAAGTAGTAGGCAGGTGCTGAATATTACATTTACTTGAAAATATAAATAGCAGTCTTGCTTGGTATTGCAACCTTTCAGGGAACATACATTATCTCATAGCTGTTTGATTTGGGGATGCATAATTTTCAGTAGCAGGAATATCTTTTCTTTTGCTGAAGCCGTATTACTTTTTCCCTCGATTGCTCACTAAGTTCTGTCAATTTGTGTTTCCTGAATCCGTCCTCTGCTGGTCCATAATATTTTTCATTCCCTCTTCGTTATCTCAACACTTCCGGAATGGATATCCACTGCAGGGTGAATCAGAATAACACTAAGAGTTGAAAGTAGACCAGAATGGCAGGGAGACCCAAACTAAGGGAGAACGTATCTCAAGTTCACCAGATACAGATGCCAACATGGCAAGCAGACAAAGGACACAACAGGAGGACAAAGGATATAACCACAGTAGGCGACAGAGAGGAAAAGTTGCAGGGAGCACAGTTCAGAAGACTGAATATTTATCTGAAAGAGAGGGCTGTAAGCAGAGTTATTAATGGGCCTGGTTAAGTTTCCCTGCTGCCCCAGGGGACAGTGCCTGAGGAAGATCACAGCAGTTAGAAGAATATAGATCATAATAAAGATTATATTATAGAAACAACATTTTCTATGCAAATATTAGCTGTACTGTGATTAAATTGAGATGCTGATAAACATCCTGCATGTAGATTTCCTCATTCACAGATTAACTATGAGACTGGAAAGTTGAAGGAAAAATAGAATAAATGCACTAAATTAAAATACACCCATATCTAGACTAGCCACAGAATTAACTCAATTTTATGTTGTATTTGGGTGAGAAGACCTGGTCTGAGGGTTTTCTCCCCTTCATGTACGAAGTGGTTTATGGCGTCTACTCTGTGAAGATGTCATTGCTATGAATATTCGAGTCCCAATAGAAAATACCAGAATATAAACCACAAAAACCCGTTGCTGGTACCATAATATAGGCAAATAAATTTTCTGAGTTTTGCCTATTGCCACAGGCTACCATTGAGGAAAATAGTTGAATAATCTACAGAAAGGTGTGGAAACCTCCATGAATCATGATAGGTGTAGTTACACTGACTTTGTGGGAAATTTTTAAGAGTTATTAAGAGTGCTCAGGCTTCAGAATGGAAAATGACCTCAAATGAGGTGAGAAAAGACAACCTACATTCTGTGATGTGTGAACGATCGGGGACTTCCTCTTCTTTTCCTGCGAGGTAACTAACACAGACTGCAGACCTCTATGACCAGATAGTATTTCAACATGTCAAGAACACTTGGACTGATAGAAACAGTACTAATGCCCCTTCCGTCAGGCCAAAGGAAAGATTTGTTTAACAGTCTACTATTGGTGCATCTGATGTGTGATGTGCAACCAACTAAGGGTAGAGATTCTGTAATGCTTCAAGTCCTCATTAACTTAATTATGAAATAGAAATTTCTTGGGGGTAAAAAAAGTCATCCTCTGACATTTTCTTCCTATTGGGCATTCAGCTCTGAATCAGGCTCATCAGATGCATTACGGCTCTCAGCAAAAGCCACATTCATGGTTTGAGCCTCTAAGCATAAGAGAGAGTATTTATTCACTCAGCAAATGTTTATTGAGGTACCCTAAAAATACTGGTGAATATAGATGTATGAAAAGACAACTTCTATCTCCCTTCCTTCTGATATTTTCCCAACACTTCACTGTCTTCCCCTTCACTTTTGAATAACTGAAATAATATGTAATGACTAAGAAAGAAATAAGAACAGGTCTAGTGCCCTAGGCTGCTATCTACAGGAAGGACCCGCTGTGTAAGATGATCCCTCACTGGGTGAGACTGCTTACTCTTCAGGAATTCATTTCCTTTTGCCACTAACTCAAAATAAAGAAACGTTTTTCTTTTTTTTTTTTAAATCATTGACTATTGACTTTTTATTATTGGTCATTGTTCAAAATTTGTTTCAACCCAAAGACAATACTAACCAAAAACCAAACCTGTTGCCATCAAGTCGATTCCGACTCATAGTGACCCTATAGGACAGAGAAGACCTATCCCATAGGGTTTCCAAGGAGCGGCTGGTGGATTCCAACTGCTGACCTTTGGTTAAGCAGCCAAGCTCTTAACCACTGTGCTACCAGGGCTCCAAAGACAATACACACAGCAGAATTCTAACACTTCCCTTGTAAAGGTTTACATCCATTAGAAAACATTTTCTGACATTTTTCTTTGGGATTTTGTATTTATAAATGGGGGGTGTGTGCATGTATGTCAGGAGCAGAAAAGGTATAATGTAAGTGATTTGAAACAGGCTGTCTTTGTTATCTACTGCCGCTGTAACACAAATACTACTGGTGGGTGGCTTTAAAGAACAGAAATTTATTTTCTCACAGTCCTGGAGCCTAAAAGTCCAAATCTTGGTCTCTGCAGTGCCGGTTCGTTTCTTGTCAGCAGCCCCAGGCATTCTTTGGGTCCTCGGTTTGTAGACGATCCTCACAGAATGTGTCTTCCCTAGCTTGCGCTTGCCTTTGTGTCTAATCTGCTTTTTTTTTTTTTACAACTCAGAAGTGATTAGGTTTAGGACACACCCTACGCTGACATGGGTTCATTAATTTAACAAAGAAACCCTGTTTCTAAATAACAGGTATCAGCGTTAGGATTACAACACATAAACCAGCCAAACCAACCAAATCCGTTGCCTTCGAGTCAATTCCGACTCGTAGCAACCCTATAGAACAGGGTAGAACTGCCCCACATGGTTTCCAAGAAGCGCCTGGTGGATTCGAACTGCCAACCTTCTGGTTAGCAGCTGTAGCTCTTAACCACTATACCACCAGGGTTTCTACACATATATTGGGGGGACACAATTCAGCCCATAACACAGGTTAAGAGCTGTGGGCTTAATTTAGCAATAGAAGGAATTATAGAATGAGATAGGAATGACTAGGAAGAAGTTTTGTCTTGAAAATATGGTCCAAACTCATATATTTCCTGTGCTTTGCTAGACAGCCTATACTCTCTTCTCCAACCTTATTTTCAGAAAAAAAGATGTTTCCATTTGGCAATCAATGTACTGCCTTCCCAGTTTGTTTTCAATGCACTCAAGAGGATTTGGCCCACCACACAATTTATACTCTTGCAAAATGATAACTTTACTGTTTACTATAGTTATACTTTTCACTATTATAAATAATATTGTAACAAACATTCTTATACACAGATATTTGCATACTTTTCTGATTTTCTTCTTTGAATAGATTCTTATAAGCAGAAATCCTAGATGAAGGTTATCCTCATTTATGTTCCACCACCCATCTGTCAGTTCGTCACACTGTGGCGGCTTGCGTGTTGCTGTGATGCTGGAAGCTATGCCATCGGTATTTCAAATACCACCAGGGTGCCCCATGGTGGATAAGTTTCGGCAGAGCTTTCAGACTAACAGAGACTAAGAAGAAGGACCTGGGGATCTACGTCTTAAAAAATTGGCCAGTGAAAACCTTATGAATAACAGTAGACCATTGTCTGATATAGTGCAGGAAGATGAGCACCTCTGGTTGGAAGGCACTCAAGATGACACAGTGGCTGCAACAATGGGCTCAAACACAGCAACGATTGTGAGGATGGTGCAGGGCCAAGCAGTGTTTCATTCTCTTGTGTGTAGGGTCATTGTGAGTCGGAACTGACTTGATGGCACCTAACAACAAGAACATTTACGTTGTATATATTTGGAAATGACACCTGTTGAGGTTGACCACATTTGTTTGGATCTATGAAGTGTAAGAAAACCCATTGTCTACGACTCACACTAGCTTTAAGGGTCATTTAAAAAAAATTACCATTGTTTTATCTGCATATCTTTAATCACTAAGGAAGTTAACATTTTCATATACTCATTGGCTGCTAGTATTTTTACTTTTGTGAATTGTCTTTATTTAAAAATATATCCATTTTACCCTTAGGTTTATAGTATCATCTTTAAAAAATACATATGTTTTTATTTGAAAGCTAGAGAAGCTGAGTTTGCTCTCTCATTATAACAAACTAATGGTGGAAGCAATCATACAATACTGGTCTCATGCACTCGTTTCTGCTTCCCCCTTTGGCCTACCTCCTATCAGCCACTTTGGTTGACCAGAGTACCCATTAACAACAGCTATAATTGAACATGAAGAGTATCCCGTAAAACAAGATAAGCTGATATGGGTGACTTCAAATGAAAAGCAGCCCATTTCCTAGAGACATAGTACACGGGGCTGCTGTGAAGCATCCAAAGGGACTGAGACTCTTAAAAAACAAATGGAAGAAATCTACGCCTCCAACCTGCAGCTGATAAACGAAGCATCTCCTTGGTCTATGTTAACACTTGCCCTTTGTAACGTCATATAAAGTTACTCAGGTCAAATACCAGAGTACCACATAAAGAACCAAATAAAGAAAAAGAAATGAAAGAGATCTGGGTTATAAGTCCCAATTTTGCCAATCTAAAATAAGAGAAATTTTATGTAAATGAATGGGGGATTTAGAAAGCATTTAAAACCCCAATTTCTAATAACATGGACTATTCTGAAGAATTTGACAATTGCACGGTGGAGGATGGATCTAAACTGAACTGAATTCAATCCCATTGAACAAATGTATTAATTGTTGAAACTAAAAGGAGAAAGAGAAACAAACAAGTAGAAATTTGTTTAGATTAAATTATGTTAGTTACGCCAAGTACTTCTGAATAATTTCCTGTTTTCTAATTGTTCTTTTAAAAGATCCTTATATCAAAAGATAACAAATGGTCAGAGGAAGACCTTACTATTTTAAAATTGGTTTAAATAAACTCAAAAGTTATACAATAATCCTAGTATTTTAGAATGACCATTTTATATATGTGCTAGCAATAAACTTATGGAAATTTCCTTTGGGAAAGAGGGAATAATGCCAGAAATAATTGCTAAATATAAAGTGGTTTCAGGAAAAGATTATTAACTCAAAATTGCCCTACAGACATATAAATCCTGAGGAAGTCTGAAGTCTGTTGGCATTTTCATCACTTGGTCCATAGTGTTAGCAAAAAAATCTGAAATCTCCGCCATTAGCCTTCAGAATGGGGCTCAAAGGAAATGTAAACCAGATGCAGTCTGTTTCCCGAGACACAGAGCCGAGCCCATCGGTGAGGTCCCAGGCACTAGGCAAAGAGAGAGCACACAGCCACACTCCGAGCGGTCTAAACTTACCAAGCCCTGACACGGAGAGAAATGAGTGTTATTTACTCTGGCGACCACTTGGCTGATAGAAGGTATAAGGTCAACCAGCTGGCTTTGAAACTTAATTTACTATCTCCTAGATTCACATTGTATTTCTCTGAGAAGGAAGAGTTGCCAAAGGCTCTTATTTATTTTGCTGTGACCAAAGCTAAAGGAAGCTAAAGTGAATTTTTGAAGCATTACATACCTGCTAAATGCACATTACCCGTTAGATTACAGGGCTATGCTCCAGCCCCAAGTCATTTTGCTGGCAAGTCAGATTAGAGTGAAATTTATTACAGATGAAAGAGGGTGTCAGTTTCCAGTGTGGTACCTCTTCTGACGTGCTTACAATAAGGGGGAGAAAGAGAACGTGATATGAAGGGAAGAGATAATATTTGTGGTGTCCTGCTTAAGAATTTGTCCTTCTAAAATAATAAAAAAAGTCCCTCATTAAGTGTTTACTGGGCATCTGCTCTGTGCCAGGCACTGTTGTCTATATGCTGGGGAAGAAAAGATGAATAATATACATCGGCCAGAAATACTCTCAATCTATTTGTGTAGTCTTTAAAAAAAAAAAAAAAAGTTATATTACCAGGTGATGAATCCCACTCAAACAGGGTGAATTATTGAGAATTTAATGTAGTGGGATATGAAAATGTGACTGACAATTGCTCTGAAGAAGCAGACTGGCCCATCTTTGGGGAATGGGAGATTAATTTTTGTATTTCCAAAGTCTGAATTTTATCCCTAGGAAAGATCCTCCACCACCTCCAGTTGCCATCAAGTCAATTCTGACTCAGGGTGACCCCATATGTGTCAGAGTAGAACTGTGCTCCACAGGGTTTTCAATGACTGAATTTTCAGAAGTAGATTGCCAAGACTTTCTTCTGAGTCACCTCTGGGTGGACTCAAACCTTCATCCTTTCAGTTAGCAGCTGAGCGTGTCAACCATTTACACCATCCAGAGACTCCCCAGGAATGTGTAGAAGAGTCCTTTTGCATTTCTTAGGTTTAAACTTGATAACAAGTGCCCTGGTGGCGCAACCGTTAAGCACTTGGCTGCTAACTTAGAGGTGGTTGTTCAAACCTACCCAGCAGCTCCAAGAGAGAAAGACCTGGAGATCTGTTTCCACAAAAGTTACAGCCTAAAAACCCTATGGTTTTTAGTTCTACTCTGTCATATGGGGTTGCTATGAGTCAAAATCGAGTCAATGGCACTAACAACAACAACAAACTTGATAGCACTTGTCAATAAAACTTTAATCCCCATAGTGATAGGAAATGGGCAGGATAAATGGTGGTATAGTGTTGGGTAGAGGTAGGGGCTCTGGGGCTGAGCACGCCCCCTGGACTGCAGGAACTGGTGTTTGGGTATGATGCTCCGCATATTCTTTCATGAGCAATTTCGGGGAGACAAAATCATCAGTGAGGGATGCTTTCATGGATTACTGTGGAGGATGACCGGAAGGGCAGGGCCTTGAAGTAGGAGTGAAAGTCCCTGTGGCATGCTGGCACAGAGAAGTGAAACCACCAGCAGAGCCACGGGTCACTCTATGAACTACGCTGGTCAAGGCAAGGGCTGGGCAAGCAAGACTGACTTTAAACAAAGCCACAGTGCAAGACATCCTTGAGGCTCAGCTCTTACTTCTGAGTGTTTTCCTTACCCCCCACCATGCCAGAAGATATAAAAAAAAGAACAATGACGTAATGAAAAACCCAGAAAGACTCCCAGGTGGTGCCTATTTCCGGTTTAGACAGGCAGATATTAGACATCTAGATTCATAATTATACATCAACATGATAAACATTATTTAAACAGGGTAATTTATTCAGATTTTAATGTAGCAGGATATGAAAACTCAATCATGATTGCAGTTGAGGGCTACAGAGTCTCCATACCATTTTGTTGGTCACTGATCACTTTGGCCCTCTGTGACATTTGAGTAAAGGGATTTTTCCAGAAGTTGGAAGCCTGCTGTGGCTAATTTCTTAGCACCTCCCTTTGGTGTCACTCTGGTGGCTGAATAGTAGAGACTCCTTGCAGAGTATGTCACCCCTATGCTACATATCAGCCAAAGTGGCGGCAATGATACTGGGTCGAATCACTCTAGGAAGACCTCTTGATTTATCTAGTTGCTTTGCTCCATGAAGTCATCTTCCAGTTCAGTGCCTACCAGGGCAGTGAAGGGCAGTGCAAAACGGCCCTAAATGTGAGGATTTCCATTCTATCAGATTAATCGTGCATTTCTTTTATTACAGCCACAGCCTATTTGCCTGATTCTATTTTGTGGATGCACATTAACCAAGGGAGAAACTGAGGTTTAGTTGACCATATTGTGGCGATACCCAACGTGTAAGTACCTAAGCTTCAACGTGTACATAACTGATGAGATATGTGTTATTGCTTTATTTGGGCATATATGCTAGAAAGAAAATGTTACAATACAGCTGCATTACCGGGAATCAAGTGAACTACAGACCTTGAGAACATTTCCACTTCCAGTAGAATTTAGATTAAGTGAAAATCTCCTGGGGGCTACCTACACAACTTTAGTTCTATTAAAAAAAAAGACAGAAAAGAAAAAGTTTGTGTGTATCTGTGCATGGTGTGCCTGCGAATAGAGTACATGTGTTTGACAATATTGGGATGGTGGCCAACAAGGACTATTTGGTGCATTCTATTTATTTAAAATATTAGTAATACCTTAGGACTATTTAAAGAGCCCTGGTGGCACAATGGTTATTAAAGTGATTGGCTGCTAACCACCAGGTTGGCAGTTTGAACCCACCAGCTGCTCTGCAGGAGAAAGACGTGGCAGTCTGCTCTTGTAAAGATTACAGCCTAGGAAACCCTATGGGGCAGTTCTACTCTGTCCTATACGGTCACAAGCAATGTGTCGGAATTGACTCAAAGGCACACGATGACAACAAGATCTATTTAGTTATTCTGTTGCCTACAGTCAAGTCTTTTCTAGTGAAAGATGTGACTATTTTGTGCAAATGCTGAGCAACCCTCAACCCTTTTGCTGTGTTAACATCTCCGCTTTATCACTTTTATTTGCAAGGAATATTTTAGCTGCAGAACTTCTAACACTGAGAAACATTTAATGAGTTATCGACAAACACTAAAGATAAAAAGAACCTTGATTGAATTTCATAAGCTGCCTAAGACTCCTGTGTTCTGCAGATTGCAATGAATGTTTACACTCCTGTTAATAAAATTCTATCAAGCAGATGACAGGTACCAATTAAAAGCAATCACAAAGTACACTCTTTTCATAATCCCTGAAGTAGAACCTTTAAATGCTGGTTTGCAGATGAGTTACTTGGCATGGGGTATCTTTGATGCTCAGCAGCTTCATCTGCCTGTGGAGAGCCAGTTCAGCCATGCCAATGTGGGAGAGTCAGATGAGATAGAACATGCCTTTTTGTACTTGCCGAAGCATGGAGAGTGATTCAAGCTGCTGCAACAGTAGATACCTGTCTTAGTTACGGGAGGCTGGGCTGTGGCAACAAATAGATCCAGACAATGGCTCAGATGATGTAGGATTTTATTTCTTATCCACCTAAACTCTTAGCACGTATTTCTGGTTAGAGGTTGGCTCTGGTCTAGGTAGAGTCATCATGACCCAGATGTCTTCCATCCTACGGCCCTTCCATCATTGTCACCTTCACCATTAAGCCGGCCGGTCTGCTTCTTAAAAAGTTTCACCTGGAAATGGTGCACATCATTTCTGCTCACATTCCATTAACTAAAATTTAATCCCCTGACTTCATGGGAACCCAGGAAATATAATTGTGCTGAAAAACTAGAAATAGAAGAAAACAGGGTTTGATAAACAGCTAGGAGTTACCACAGTAAAAACAAAATAAAAAATCAAACCCGTTGCAGTGGAGTTGATTCCCGTAGAGTTGATTCCAACTCATATCAATCCTATGGCACAGAGTAGAACTGCCCCATAGCGTTTCCAAGGCTGTAATCTTTATGGAAGTTGACTGCTACATCTTTCTTCCGAGGAGTTAATACTGAGGTCCCCAGGCTGCAGAAAATTCCACTGCAGCTTGCTTGGCTGGCCTCACCACTTCCAGTTCCATTGCTTGGCCAGCCTCCCAATTTGCATCAGAATTCCAGCCTCATTGCTTGGCTGGTTTTGCCATTTTTGCATTAAAATTGCAGTTTCTTTGCTTTGCCTGCCCCATGAAAATCCTGGCGCCTGCATGGTATGATTAAGAATGTTGCTGATGTAATTTGTATGAACTCCCTACTGGTAACCCTTTAAAAATAACTTTTTTCCCTCGCCCTCTCTGGAAGAAGTCTTGGTGGCAACAGCCCTGATTGCTTCCTTTCCCCTTGCACAAAAAAATAAAATTGCCTTTACACTCTCCTGCCTCAGTCTTTCATTTATTGGCCAGTATGAATCATACCAAGCAAAACCTGCGGTGGAAGCCCCAGTAACAGAGTGGCTGGTGGGTTCAAAATGCAGACCTTTCAGTTAACAGCCGAGAGCTTAACCACTGCGTCACCGGGGCTCCTACATATATGTATGTATATATACATAATACATGAGTGTACATGAATATTATATACATGTATATGTGTATATAGTATGTGTTTCTGTATATACATTATACTACACACACACACATATATATATACTTATGTATACAATATTTTATGGAAGTCAATAAAATATAGAATAAAGTAGGGTCATAGGTATCTTTTACAAGTTACTCCAAGCAGATGTTTGGTAGATTATCCTACTTTTAAAGTCTTGGAAGTTGTTTAAATCTTCCTTGGGAATTCATTCTAATGGTCGACAATTATGAATTTTGAAAATCTTCATTATAAATAGCTGGGTCCTCTATTTCAGTCAGAGTTGTGCCTACCTCTCTCTGAATCTTTGTGAGCTGCAAGCACTTGCATGAGTTGATTTGCATAAACTGATTTACCTGGGGGAAGGGGTCCCAGCCAAGGAAGTTTTGGGTAGGCCTTTGGTTGGGCTGGAGGGGTGAGGATGGAAAGTGGGAGGGCAGACCCCTAACCCTGTTCCCACAAACCAGTATCTGAGCTCTATGAAGGAAGGCAGCTGGTGGAAGCTGAAGTCACTGTGTATAATAGGCACTCAGGTGACAGGAAGTTGGTGGCAACAATGGGAAGGAGGAAGAACCTTCTCCCCACTCTGGGCTCCTTGCCATGACTGTAGTAGTGAAATCTCAGGGCATTCAATACTTCAAGGGCACCTTGAGAATTTATAGCTCTGGGTGCCCTGGTAGAAAGTGTCCTGGGCCCAAACATTAAGTTCTTACAGAGCGCACTGGCATCAGTGGCCCTGGGGAAATGTCACTCTCGGTTGCCTTTAGTGGCAGTGGATATAATCAATGGGGTATCCCAAGAGACTCTCAGAAATATGTATGTAACACTTTGACCAGGCACTGGAAGTTTTGTGTTAAGAGGAGACACATGTTTATGATATCTGAGTTATTGCTCTTAGTGTGATCCCTTCCATACACACAGGCTCAAGGGGCCTATTTAAACAAGTGACTAAGAGCCTTCATGCAATAATTTGACCATTTCTATCTAGATATAAGCTCAATGGAAATAGAGAACTAGTTAATAACCTCTATCATAACTTTTTTATATGTCTGTAGAGTTTTTGGGCCTTAAACTGCTCTTCTTTAGAATGTTTAATTCTAGCTTTTTCAGTTTTTTTTTTTTTCCTGCTGAATCTTGTTTTTTCCAACTTTATAAAATTTTTATTGCTCTCCTTATATAGAGGGTAGGAAAAAAACCCTGTAATTTAAGAGCTGATAATGAAATTGCATTTAAGGAATGACTGCTCTTCATTATGCACACATTTATACTGTAGATGAGGGCCTTTGGGCAAGCTTAGTGGGCCTGGAGTTGGCTTAGATCTAAATTACTCTACAATAAGAAACATACAGGAATTTGAAGGGTTGGGACAGACTAGCTGGGATTAAGAAGCAGAGATAGGACCCAGAAACTCATAAGGAACATACAACTATAGGAAAGGAAATGAACGGTAAAAATTCTCCAGGGGTGAGGGTGACTGACAAACTTTTGCTGTGATTTTTTTCTGAGGTAAAAACCACCTTCCTTTGTACCTCTGAACATTCAGTAAAAACTTAACTTGCATTGAGTGGTGATTTGGAAAAATCAAGAAACAGAGGCTGTGTCCAGTGTTTGGGTCAATGAGAAATGAAATAGATGAGTGAGACTCAGAATGTAGCCAAATCAATAAATTAGACCCTGAGGTAGCCTGCAATATATATGCTCCCCTCCTGCACCAGGATCTCCAGACATATTGGGGCAATGAGTTACTCCCTTATAGGATTACCTACCAAAATCGTAGGAGTAACAAGATGCTCAACTAAATTTGGATTTCAGGTAAACAATGAATAATTTTTTTGTATAAGTATGTCTCAGGCAATATTTAGGATAATGTTGAGCTTTATCTGGCAATAGTACCCTCCCACCATACATGTATGGGGTTTAAAACAGTATTTCAATAAACTTTAAGGGTCAAGGTAATACCACATAGCTAAAAGATTGGTGGAAATATGTTCTGATTTGTAAGTCACACCTGTTTCCCATTTCTCATTTAAATTGAAAAAAATGGCCAAGAAAGATTGAGAACGTATGTTAGAACATGGGTCTCCTACCCACATTTAGAAACCTTGGACCTTAGAGAAATGTCGACAGAGAAGTTTTGTGTAAATGAAATTTTAAGGCTATCCATGCCCTCTTAAGGAGTTAGTTAAAGTATGGTATCCCAAGAATATTTTCTATGACAACTTAAGTACTTGGGATAGAAAGGCTACATACTAATCTGAAACATGCCATACATAGTCACAACTTTGAGAAAACAATTGGCCAACCGTCAGGGCCTTTTTTTTTTCGTAAGTCCAGGAGATATGTATGATATAATTTCTATTTTGGCACAAAATTATTACACAAATGAACTCAGCCTGGCCTCCGTGTTCCTTACAATACACCCAACAGCATTTTTCAGTCATCAGGGAAATAAAGAAACCATGAACAATAGTTTATGTGGTAACAATGAAGATAGTAAAAAAGGATGTTACTGTCTTCCAAATGAAGTTGCTGAGAGTGGGTGGAGGAAAAGCTGAACTGTGAGAGTCAAACTTGGGTCTGTTATGAATTCCAGAACTGAGGGGCCCAGAAAGGGTTTCTTCCGGGGCAGTGCAGAGAATCTGAGCTCCTCTTATAGAGCACAGATGTTCTATTGGAAGGAAGCAATTCAGATCACAAGCTGGGCAGCATCCAGGGTCATGAACTTAGAGTTTAAAATATCTGTTTGTGACCCCACCAGTCAGTTAAGACTTCCTGCTGACCCTAGAAATTCAAAGGATTTTAAGTTGGTGCAAAAATTTGCCTTCCCCTCACACTCCAGATGTCTAACCAAGAATTTTCAAGCTTTGAAACAGGTAACAAATGTTCTGTGGTTTCATTGCTGTTAATTAAGATGCTGAAGTCAACACCCTGAATAATAAAAATGGCCAAATTATTCCCCTAAATAATGCAATTTGAAGGGAGCAAATATGAATTTGCAGAGTTAGATAAATGACGACAGTAAAGAGGGATTTAAAAAGTAAAAGCAGCTGTGTTATTGTTAAAGGAAAGAGGCAGCTGGAATCCATAGGATCCCAGTCTGGTTAGTGGCCCAGTAGACTAAATTTTAAAAACTGATTGTTAAGTGTTAGGAAATGCAAAAACCATGAGCCCTACTAGAAGAAGACATTTACTTATTTGCCATGAAACCAGAATCAACAAAAAGTGAAATCCCAAACTTGGAGATGACTTTTAAGAGAAAGCATCTGTTCAAGGAAAAGTTTTTAAAGAGGGTATAATCATACTCCATTGTTCATTTGTCAGTTTGTCGTACTATGCGGCTTGTGTGTTGCTGTGGTGCTGGAAGCTATGCTACCTGTATTTCAAATACTGTCAGGGTTGCCCATGGTGGACAGATTTCAGGGGAGTTTCCAGACTAAGACCTGGTGGTCTACTTCTGAAAAAACTGGCCAGTGAAAACCTTATGTATAGTAGTGGAACATTGATATAGTACCAGAAAATGATATCCCAGGCATTAGTGAGCTGAAATGGACTAGTACTGGCCATTTAGGATCAGACAATCACATAGTCTACTATGCCAGGAATGACAAACTAAAGAGGAATGGTGTCGCATTCATCATCACAAGGAACATTTCAAGTTCTATCCTAAAGTACAACACTGTCAGTGATAGGATAATATCCATATGCCTCCAAGGAAGACCAGTTAATACGACTATTATTCAAATTTACACACCAACCACTAATGCCAAGTTCTGAGTCTGAAATTGATCAAACATGCAAACAAGATGCCCCTGATTGGAATGCAAAAGTTGGAAACAAAGAAGAAGGATCGGTATTTGGAAAATACGACCTTGGTGATAAAAACAAGGCCAGAGAACACATGATAGAATTTTGAAGACTAACGATTTATTCATTTCAAATACCTTTTTTCAACAACATGAACAGTGACTATACACATGAACTTCGCTGGATGTAATGCACGGGAATCAAATTAACTACATCTGTGGAAAGAGACAATGGAGAAAGTCAATATTATCGGTCAGAACAAGGCCAGGGACCGACTGCAGAACAGACCATCAGTTGCTCATATGCAAGTTCAAGTTGACAATGAAGAAAATTAAAACAAGTCTGTGAGTGCCAAAGTACAACTTTGAATATCCCACCTGAATTTAGAGACTATCTCAAGAATAGATTTGACACACAGACCACTAATGACTGAAAACCAGACAAGTTGTGGAATGACATCAAGGACAACATACATGAAGAAAGCAAGAGGTCATTAAAAAGACAGGAAAGAAAGAAAAGTCCAAAATAGATGTTAGAAGAGACTCTGAAACTCGCTCTTGAGTGTACAGTAGCTAAAGCAAATGGAAGAAATGATGAAGTAAAACAGCTGAACAGAAGATTTCAAAGGGTAGCTCGAGAAGACAAAGTAAAGTATTATAATGAAATGCTCAAAGACCTGGAGTTAGAAAACCAAAAGAGAAGAATATGCTTGGCATTTCTTAAGCTGAAAGAATTGAAGAAAAATTCAAGTCTCGAGTTGCAATATTGAAGGATTCTATGGGCAAAATGCTGAACGACATACGAAGCAGCAAAAAAAGATGGAAGGAATACACTGTTGTTGTAGCAAAAAGAATTGATCGACATTCAGACATTTCAGGAGGTAGCATATGATCAAGAACTAATGGTACTGAAGGAAGAAGTCCAAGCTGCACTGAAGGTGTTGGTGAAAAATAAGGCTACAGGAATTGATGGAATACCAATTGAGATGTTTCAACAAAGGGATGCAACACTGGAAACACTTCTCTATGTCAAGAAATTTGGAAGACAGCTACCTGGCCAACCGACTTGGAAGAGATCCATATTTATGCCCATTCCAGAGAAGGGTGTTCCAACAGAATTTGGAAATTATCAAACAATGTCATTAATATCAGAGCCCTGATGGTGCGGTGGTTAAGAGCTTGGCTGCCAACCAAAAAGTGGGCAGTTTAAATCCACCAGCCGCTCCTTGGAAATCCTATGGGGTAGTTATACTCTGTCCTATAGGGTTGCTAGGAGTCAAAATCGACCCCACCGCAACAGGTTTCGTTTTTTGGTCTTATCATTACTATCACATGCAAGTACAATTTTGCTGCAGATAATTCAAAAACGATTGTAGCAGTACAACTGACAGGGAACTGCCAAAAATTCAAGCCATATTCAGAAGAGGACATGGAATGAGGGATATCGTTGCTGATGTCAGATGGATCTTGGCTGAAAGCAGAGAATACCAGAAAGATGTTTACCTGTGTTTTATTGACTATGCAAAGGCATTCGACTGTGTGAATC
>NW_004443972.1:5912945-5949868 GCF_000243295.1 Trichechus manatus latirostris | reverse complement strand
TCAGATGGATCTTGGCTGAAAGCAGAGAATACCAGAAAGATGTTTACCTGTGTTTTATTGACTATGCAAAGGCATTCGACTGTGTGAATCATAACAAATTATGGATAACATTGATAAGAATGGGAATTCATAGATAAAGAGGCAGTCTTTTGAATAGAACAAAGAGATACTGTGTGGTTTAAAATCAGGAGAGGTGTGCATCAGGGTTGTATCCTTTTAGCATACTTATTCAATTTATATGCGGAGCAAATAATCCGAGAAACTGGGCTGTATGAAGAAGAATGCAGCATCAGGTTTGGAGGAAGACTCATTAACAACGTATGTTATGCAGATGACACAACCTTGCTTTCTGAAAGTGAAGAGGACTTGAAGCATTGATGAAGAGCGAAGACTACAGCCTTCAGTATGGATTACACCTCAACATAAAGAAAACAAAAATCCTCACAATTGGACCAACAAGCAACATCACGATAAATGGAGAAAATATTGAAGTTGTCAAGGATTTCCTTTTACTTGAATCCACAATCCATGCCCATGTAAGCAGCAGTCAAGAAATCAAACGAGTGTTGCATTGGGAAAATCTGCTGCAAAAGACCTGTTTAAAGTGTTGAAAAGCAAAGACGTCACTTTGAGAACTAAGGAGCATCTGACCCAAGCCATGGTATTTTCAATTGCCTCATGTGCATGTAAAATCTGGATAATGGATAAAGAAGATAGAAGAAGAATCGATGGTTTTGAATTATGGTGTTGGTGAAGAATATTGAATATACCATGGACTGTCAGAAGAATGAACAAATCTGTCTTGGAAGAAGTACAGTCAGAACGCTCCTTAGAAGCAAGGATGGCGAGACTTCATCGCATATACCTTGGACATGTTATCAGGAGGGACCAGTCCCTGGAGAAGGACATCATGCTTGGTAAAGTAGAGGGTCAGAAAAAAAAAGGATTACCTTCAAAGAGATGGATTGACACAGTGGCTGCAACGATGGTCTCAAACATAGCAATGATTGTGAGGATGGCACAGGACCAGGTGGTGTTTCATTCTGTTATACATAGGGTCCCTGTGAGTGGGAACCAACTCGACAGTACCTAACAACGTAATCATACTAATATAAAATGGACATGTGTCAAAGATTTTATTTAACTCAGTAATTAAGGGATCCAGTAAGATGTTATAACCTGTTCAATAGAAAATTCAAAGAAACACATATACATAGGCAAATAAAGAATGTTGAAGATCAATTTACAAATGACCGCAAAATTAGCTGTTTATAAAGATGGGGGTGGAAAAGGGATATCAATTGTCCTTTCACCTGAACAGAATTAATTTGCATGTTTATGGACAAGAATCTTTTGCATTTCAATTGTTTTTGTTGTGTGCCATTAATCAAGTTGATTATGACTCGTAGCTACTCTATAGGACAGAGTAGAACTGCCCCAGTGGGGTTTCCTAGGTTGTAATCTTATAGGATCAGATTGCCAGAGCCTTTCTACATTGGAGCGGCTGGTATGTTCAAACCACCAACCTTTCAGTTAGCAACCAAGCACTTAACCATTGCTCCACCAGGGCTCCTGCGTTGGTATTAATTATCTACAAATTACAGCGTTGCAAAGTGTCTCAAAAACAATGAAAGGTCCTGTCTTAGGTTGGGATCTCTAGAGAAGGAAAACTAGTAAAGCATATAAATATATTTATATATAGAGAGATTTATATCAAGGAAATGGCTCACGCAGTTTTTAGAGGCTGTAATGTCCCAAGTCCATGGGGCAGGAAAAAGGCTTCTCTTGACTCATGTAGCTGCAGGGCCTGACAAACCCAAGATCAGTAGACCGAAAAGCCACAGCGGCTGGTGAACTCAATATCAGCAGGCCAAAGAACAGGGCTGTTGCTTGCATGCTATGAAGATCTTTGAATCTCAAGATCGGCAGGCAAGACCACAAGCAAGCTGCCAGCTCAAGTTCCAAGAACTGGAGGTCAGATGAACAGGAGCCAGCTGCAGGATCAGGAGCAAGCAAAAGCTCTGGCAAGGTGAGCAGGGAGAGCCAGTGGTGGACGACAGAGAGATGAAGGCTGAGGGAATGGTGAGCCACCACAGGCCCTGCCCCCACTGGTACCACTCAGCAGATCCCCTCATGGGGGTGATCCAGTATCAAATCTCAACAGGGAAGTGATCACAACATTATACAGCTGCCAAAACACTGAGAACCATGGCCCAGCCAAGTTGACATAAAATCTTAATTACCATCACAGGTACAAACCCCATTGATTCAGAAAACACAACATTAGATAATGCCTAGTTTTCCATTGAACATACCTAGTAATCTTGTTGGTCTATTTCAAAGTCTTTCACAATTTCGATTAGATAGGAACCTTAGGGGACAGTGAGTTTATGTTAATGTTGGAGGAACAACTCAGAAAATGAGGATGAAAATGGTTGCACAACTCAAAGAATGTAATCAATGTCACTGAATTGTACATGTAAAAATGGTTGAATTGGTGTATGCTTTGCTGTATATATTCTCAACAACAATAACAAAATAAAATTAAAACAAAACAAAGTCTTTCACAATTTCACAAAGTCTTGACATATTTAACACTTGAAAATAAGGTAGAAATATCACTGCAAGCCCCTTCAATGTTCCACTAGTACAGTGGTTCTCAAGATGTGGTCCCTGGACCTGCAGCATCAGCATGACCTGGGAACTTGTTAGAAATGCCAATTCTTAGGCCTCACCCCAGAGCTGTTGAATAAAAAAACTGTGTCTTAATAAGTCTTCTGAGTGATTCTGTTGCAGGCTCATGTTTGGGAACCACTGGTAAATGATCTAACTTTTCTACCTTATTATTTACTATTGCTTAGGATCCAGACTCAGTAAAGTTAGATGTTATCTTGTAGAAGCTCTGAAAGTTACAAATGATTTTTGCTTGGTAGAGATACAAATAATTTCTGTCTTGTAGACAAGATAACAGCAAAAGCTGTGATTTTATTGCCCTGCAGGACATTAACCAATTTTGTTTCTTGCTTATCAGGATTACATCAGCATCCTTTGTTTCTTTGACTATATATAGCGGTTTCCTCTTTCCTCCTTTGAACTAACTTTGTCATTGGCTGGTTTCCTTTTAATTAGGTAAATACATATTTGATAAATAGTAAATATTTGTCTGAAAATTATGTCTTTAATTTTATGAAAATTATATTTTGACATAATGTAACTCCAATAGGAGGTACTTTGACTTGTTAAAGGGACTGCGAAGCAACTGAGGCACTGAAAGGACTCTGGTAGGGATGTGGGAACTGATCTGTTTGGATCTATTTTTTGACAATTCTGTACCATAAATTAGGCCTTACTCTAAGCTTTCCAGTGTGAGTTATGTGAATATTATTCAGCCTCCCGGTAGCTATCTCTGGATTGATTTTCAAACTAACCATTTTTTTCTACCTGTCCTTACCTCCCACCCCTCTCCCCTGCCACTATGCCACTGTACATGCCAAACGGTGTTTGCCTCCTAACAGATCTACACCATTCCTTACAACTTCCGATTGAGAATTTCAGTGCTGAAAATGTAAGGCCTAGAGAACAGAACTAAATTGTCTTTTTAAGATAAATTAGAAATTAGACCTCAAAGGTTTTTAATTATGTGGAACTTATTAATTTCCACCTGCCTTTGGGGGTAGTTTGGCGGAAAAATGTTTGATAAGAATAGGGAATTCTAGCAAGACTTTCTATCCTTGCCAACGCTCAAGAAACCCTGGAGGATTCGCGAGGCCAACTCTTCAGAGAGGGATTGGACTGGACTGTGGGATGTAAAGTGATACTTGTGAAGAATGTGCCTCTTAGGCAAGCAGATACAAGAGACCAAAGGGGCAGCTTCTGTCCAGAGGTGAGATGGGAAGGTAGAGAGAGTTAGGAGCTGGTTGAATGTTCATGGTGAATCAGGGGCAGAGGGGAGGAGTGTGCTGTCGCAGAATGGGGTGAGCGGTTGGGGTCTTATAGCAATGTATGTAAAAAAAAAAAAATTCTGTATGGGAGAATAACTTGAAATGTAAACTTCATTTAATTACAACAATTAAAAAAAAAAAAAAAGAAACCTTGGAGGGAAGCATACATATATTTAAGGCAGCTTTCTAGGCTGAGAAGACATACCTAGGAGTTCTGAGGAACTCTTCTGCTATGCTTTCAAGTGGGGGGACTTCCTACTAAATTCCAGAATTTTCTAGTTGCTCAGATCAATTTGGGCAATTGAGAGAATTCCACAGAGAGCCGTAGATATATTTATAGGGTAGTACTTAAGAACTATGGAAAATTATAAAAGGTGGAATTGGGCAGGAGAAGCATAGGATTGAGGGTACATACTACAAATGTCTTTTAAGACGTGTGCTCTCCAACTCTTACTGTACCAGAAAAAAGATGATGAGACCTAGTTACAGAAAGGAGCATGTACAAAATCCCTTTGGACCCACCTATACTTATCAAATGATTTTTTTAACATGGACCCTCTAGTCTGGTTCTTTGGCCTCTACACATTTAAAGAAAGAAAGAAACAAACAAACCCATTGCCATCGAGTTGATTCCGACTCATAGCGGCCCTGTAAGACAGGGTACAACTGCCTCATAGAGTTTCCAAGGAGCCGCTTGCAGATTTGAACTGCTGACCTTTTTGTTAGCAGCCGAGCTCTTAACCACTGCACCACTGGGGCTCCTCTATACCTTCAGATACACTAAATACAGTCTCATAAAAGAAAAACAAAAATACAGTCTCACTTGTAGATAGCTTTTGTTTCCCTGCCTAGGCTTTAAAACAACTAGAATTTAAATATCTTAAAGGATTGCTGAAGTCTCTATTTACCCGCTTAACTGGACATGTGAGTTGGTCACTCTCTCCCAGACTATGTTGATCTTTTTCTATGCACTCCTTCTAATTACAGGTTTACAGTTTTATACTAAATGTAAGAAAATTGCTTATTAAATAAACACAGAGATGTTATTAAACTATCACAAGGAGAGAAAGAGAGAGGAAAATGTGACACAGGTCTTATAAAAACCACAGATTTGGAATAGGATAAGAGGTCATCATGGCCTCTCCAAACTTGAACCTTCCCAGGAACATGAAATTATCTTATGTAATGATACCCGCATACATAACCCAAGGCTCCGGCAGATTAACTTGATTTACTCTTTGTGCTATCTGCCCTGATGGTAATAACATAGACAGTATGACTCGATGCACAAAATCCTTTTATCTCTTCGAACCATCCTATAATGGTGGTTACTCCAAAGTGGTTACTCCACTTCCCTCAGACTCAGTGAAACCATAACGGGCTATGTAAACAAGGAAAAGGCCCCCTCAGTGCATAACTCTCTTAACAGCATTGAACTTCAAAGGCACTGGTGGTATTCCATTCACAAGTATTTCTAATTTGGGGCAGATGTACATATGCAAAACGACACAGTCAGCTTAACTGGCATTCATATTGTGAAGCTTTTGTGCCCAAGTATTGCCGTCTTCCTTCCCACAGTTGTAATTTGTTTAGAGAAAGCATCTTGGAGTTAGGGGGAATGGGGGGTGGGGGCGGTGGATAGCACCAGTACACTGGCAGACTGAATGTGTGTGGCCTTGAGGAAAGTCTGCTTTGAATGAGAATTCTGACTGTGGATTTTTATCCACCAAAAAGAATGCTCAAGGGACACTACCCGCATATAAATTCCTTTGCCTGGAAATCAGGAGGGGGAAGAATTTTCAGAGACGCCCTGCGGGATGCCTTTTGTCTCTTAAGATGCATTAATAATAACTGCATTTCTGTGTAGGTAGAGCACAATTTCCCCCTCCCACTACCTTACAAAGAGCAGTATTTTCTTTGTTTGCCTAAATCCATTTGCTCTGTATCAACAGTCTGTGTGACAGAAGGAGATGGGAGAGGCAAAATATCTGGAACTGAGCACCTCGTTTCTTATCTTTGGCACTTAATTTTAATAAACATTTTTTATTCCCTTCTTATTTAACCAACTACTATCAGTTTATTTCTTAGAAGTAATTCTCTTATCCCTTTCTTTTTGTCCATGTCACACTGAAACCATCTTAATTCAGGTACCATCTCCTCATGCCTAGAAAACCAGGTTACTGTCTTCTGGTCTTCACTCTCCCTTCATTGCAGGACCAAAAGGTCTTCCTAAAACTCCAACTTGATCAAATCATTTTCTTGCTCAACCTGGTACTTCAATTAGCAAGTATTTGAGTGCCTAAACCAGTTGTCGTCAAGTCGATTCTGACTCATGGTGACCCTATGAGCATCAGAGTAGAACTATACTCCATAGGGTTTTCAGTGGCTGAGTTTTTGGAAGCAGATCACCAGGCCTTTCTTCCAAAGTGCCTCTGGGTGGACTCGAACCTCCAACCTTTTGGCTAGCAGCTGAGCGTGTTAACTGTTTGCACCACCCAGGGACTCCATTTGAGTGCCTACCATATGTAAATAATAATTCTAGACCCTGAAACATTGACCCTAATTTTTTCTAGCTTTGTATGCTCTATTTTTCAAGTAACTTGTCTGCTCACTCCATCCTGACCATCCATTGACCATCCCATTTTTGTTCACTCTTTTATCCCCACCTGGAATGCCTGCTCCTCTGCTTGTCATATACTGAACTCCCACTCCTCGTGAAAGCTCTGATCTAATGTCGGCTCATCCGTGAAGCCCTCCATGACCCTCTTCTGGCTTACTTCTCTCTCCCTTCTCTAAACTTCTGTAGTATCAATAGTCTGCATCACTCAGTCAGTTGACTTTGTTTGCTATTGAGCATTGCCATTTATTTATTCATGTTTTCATGTTGTGTCTCCACTGTGATCCTAAGTTCCTGGAGAATAGAAACATATACTTTTTATTCATTTGCATGTTGCAGTGATCAGAATATAATTGATAGTTAAAAATGCATGATGATTGGTTGAAACAACATGTATTTACTATCAAGGGAATAGAGTCTTATATCTGAAGAAAGAAATTTGCTACCTAATCCCATCAGTTGGAAAACAAAATTGAAAAACAGAGGGTCTGTTTCAGGGTCTAGGTATTGTCTTGGAATTGCTGATGACCTGGGTCCAGGTCAAGGGGATCCATTCAATTGTACCTTTTGGAATGATACCAGTAGCTAGTTTTGTTGGTTGTTTCCATGAAGAGACAAAAACTAAGCAGTCTGATCACATTGGTGTAAAGCAAGCTCATTCAGGTTATTGGCAGAATTCATTTCCTTGCAGTTATATGACTCAGAACCTCAGCTTTTGCTGGTTGTTGACTGGAGGCCATTCTCAGGTCCTCGAGGCTGCAGTTTTTTGCTATAGGGGTTTCTCCAACATGCTTGCTTCCTCAAGGCCAGCAAGGGAGTGTCCCTCTCTCCAGTCTAAGAGGGAGTCTTATATAACATCACATTGCAGTGCAATCAAGAGAGTGACATTCCATCACCTATGCCATATTCTATTGGCTAGAAGCAAGTCAGAGGTTCTGTCCATACTCAAGGTGAGGGGATTATATAGGGTATAGCACCCAGGAGTAAAGATCATGAGGACGGTCTTATAATTCTGTCACCACATGTATATGATTTCAGTTATATATTTCCATAATGTTTATTACACATTATTATGTAATGTTTATTACATGTCATTATTCCATAATATTTATTATATAAAAATAGTCCCCCTTCTCCACCATTAACTACTGCTCAGAAACAATCATTTTGTATATATTTAATTGATTCCTTGGTATTTATCTCCACACACACACACACACACACACACAAACAGTTACCATTGACTTGACTCCAACTCACGGCAACCCCGTGTGTGTCATAGTAGAACTATACTCCACAGGGTTTTCAATGGCTGATTTTTCAAAAGCAGATCATCAGATCTTTCTTCTGAGGTGCCTCTGGATGGACTTGGACTGCCACCTTTTTAGTTAGCAGCCTAGTGCTTAACCATTTGTGCCACCCAGGGACTCTTATACACCCAAATAAATTGCCTATATTTTTATTTCCGGATTTTAAAATTTTATTCATTAACTATTGACTTCCCACTTGGAGAATGAGGATCTTGTTCTCTCTCAACACCCCACCTTCCTCTATCACACATGCACACCTCTTCTTCTGGCTTGCCAATCTTTCCAATATAGTTATAACCAGTTTGGTTAGATCAATATTCAGTATTTACATTATCATTGTGTGAACGCTATGGACAGCTAGACCACGCAGTATAATTTTCCTTCCTTGGAGTTGATAAACATATTGTTTTTTCTTTTCTTTCTTTCTCTTTTTTTTCTCCCCAGCAAATAGCTTAAAAAAATTTACAGGGAAAAAAACATTAGTGAAACAGCCTGTAATATGCAGATGGCACAATTTTGCTTGCTGAAAATGAAGATGACTTGAAGCACTTACTGATGAAGGTCAAAGATGATAGCCTTCAGTATAGCTAACACCTGAATGCAAAGAAAACAAAATCCTCACAACTGGACCAATAACCAACGACATGATAAATGAAGAAAAAATTGAAGGTCAAGAGCTTCATACTGCTTGGATCAACAATCAATATCCATGGAAGCAGCAGCAGTCAAGAAATCAAATGACATTGCACTGGGCAAATCTGCAGCAAAAGATCTCTTTAAAGTTTTCAAAAGCGAAGATGTTACTTGGATGACAAAGGTGATCTGACCCAAGCCACTGTCTTTTCAATTGCCTCATATGCATGTGAGTGCTGGACAATGAAAAAGGAAGACAAAAGAATTTATGCATTCAAACTGTGGTGTTGGCAAAAAATATTGAATATTCCGTGAACTTTCAGAAGAATGAACAAATCAGTCTTAGAAAAAATCCAACCAGAATGTTCTTTAGAAGCGAAGATGGTGAGACTATGGCTCTCTTACTTTGAACACGTCATTAGAAAAGACCGATCACCAGGAAAGGGCATCATGTTTGGTAAAGTGGAGGGTCAGCGAAAATTAGGAAAACCGTCAGTGAGATGGATTGACATAATAGCCAAAACAATGGACTCAAACATACCAATGATCATGAAGATAGTGCAGGACTGGGCAAAGGATTCATTCTGTTATACATTAAGTTGCTATGAGTCAGAGCACACTTGGTGGCACCCAACAACAATGTGATGTTTTAACACATACTTACCAATAATAAATTTGTCCCCAACATGCTCCCAGTTCTGTAAATCTTTGAATATATTCAGAGTCATCAAGGATTCTATTAATTTCCTTCTCTTGGAGATATCTCTCCAAGAACCTTCTGCCCTCCACCAATTTATACAGGTTGTTCTCCAGGTCTACTGCACAACCCTGAGCCTGAGACCTCACTTTACCATCACCTTATGCCTTTCTCTTGTGTTGGCTCTCATTTCCTGGATCTCATCTCATCCTCTTTTTGATTTATTTTCTTGTATGGATAGAGTATTTCTTTTAGTAACTTCCTTAGAAAAAGTGCATAGGTGATATGTTTTTTGAGATCTTGCTTGGCTTAAAATTTTATTCTACCTCATGCTAGATTGACAATGTAATTAAAGACTTCTAAGTTGGAAATCATTTTTCCCTCAGAATTTTGAAAGCCTTGGTTGACTATCTTGTAGCTTCCAGTATTGCTTTTCAGATTCTTGATGCTTTAGAACCTGATTTTTCTGTCTTGAAACTTCTAGGAAATTCCTTAGTATTTAGTGTTCTTAAAATTTATATATTTCATTTTTCTGAAAATTCATGTTAATGTGCCTTTATAAGGGTCTATTTTGGTCGTTGTAGGGGGCACTCATTTGGAACCTTTGAAACTGGAAGCCCTTGTACTTCAGTTCTGAGAAATTTTCTTAAACTATTTCTTTGATGGGAGCCCTGGTGGTTCAGTGGTTAAGAACTATGGCTGCTAACCAAAAAGTCAGCAGTTGGAATCCACCAGCCGCTCCTTGGAAACCCTATGAGGCAGTTCTGCTCTGTCCTATAGGGTCACTTTCAACTTTTCATTTTCTCTTTTTGGAACATCTGTTATTTAAATATTAGACCTCCTTGACTGTACATTTAGTTTTCTAATATTCTCTCCAAATTGTGCCTCTTTTTATCTTTTTGGTCTGATTTCTGGTAGATTTCATCAAATTCATTTTTCTAGGCTTCTACTTAGTTTTTTTTCTTTTCTTTTTTTATTTTGTTATCACCTGTCAAATTGCCAAGAGCTGTTTTATTTTCTGAATTGATAGTAGAATGATCTCATGAGTTACTACAGCAAATAAGACCTAGTCATACCAGTCAGATATTATACTACATAGTTGTGAGAGATGTATGGTACTAAGAATATAAAAGAAAGCAAGGTCTAGTCAAGATCACAATTCTTGTTAGATAGGAAATATATTTACATATCTTAGATCCTATCAAGTTCAAAGGTCTTTATCATTAAACAAAAAGCACGTTTACAAACCACTGAATTGCCATCATATACAAAGATCTTCAACATGATAAAATAAATTGACATATCTTACTTCAAAGATCTTTTATTTTGGAAGAAAAATTAATGTGCATAGTCAAAGAAATGAAAAATCCGATCAAGTAATCTATATGGACGTGAGTTGTAGACTTAATCTGGTAATGAGAATGACTTGAATGCAGTGGTCTCTGTGAGCCGAGAGGCCAGTTCTTTTTTAAGTTTTGTGGGTCATAACACAGGGACCCTAAAAGGAACTCCCTGTTGACCACTCTAGATGTCTGAAGTCCTCAAATCTCTAGTTTTGTGTAATCAGATGGTATTTTCCTTCTTAGTGGGCATGCATCTTTTACGCGGTAGATTTAGAATTAAGTAAAAAATTGGTTTAAGTAAGAAGATAAAACCATACTCGGATTGTTTTTATAGTAGGAAGGAATCCATGCACAAATGGTATCTAATATTTTTATGATACTTAAGGGACTGTGTCCTGAGTGACAATTTTGCATCTCCAATTGAAAGGGATACTTGAGTGATTAATTCAGACATGATTTTAAACGGAGATATTACTAAGTTTATGCACATCATTGGTACATTTAAGAGAACTTTGGTTATACTCTAAGTATAGGTATACCCGCATACCTTGTTTTACTGCACTTTGCTTTATTGCACTTCACAGATAATGTGTTTCCTACAAATTGAAGGTTTGTGGCAACCCGGCATTAAGCAAGTTTATCAGTGCCATTTTTCCAATAGCATATGCTCACTTCGTGTCTCCATGTCACAGTTTGGTAATTCTTGCAATATTTCACATTTTTTTCATTATTATTAAATCTGTTGTGGTGATCTGTGATCAGTGATCTTTGATGATACTATTTTAATTGTTTTGGGCACCATGAACAGTGCCCATATAAGATGGAGAACTTAATCATCAAATGTTGTGTCTGTTCTGACTGCTCCACTGACCGTCATTTCCCCCGTGTCTCTCCCTCTCCTCAGGCCTCCCTTTTCCCTGAGACAGATGGTACTGAAATTAGGCTAGTTAATAACCCTACAATGGCCTCTAAGTGTTCAAGTGAAAGGAAGAGTCCCACGTCTCTCACTTTATATCAAAAGCTAGAGATGATTGCACTTAATGAGGAAGGCATGTCAAAAGCCGAGATAGGCTGAAAGCTAGGCCTCTTATGCCAAATAGTTAGAAAAGTTGTGAATGTAAACGAAAAGTTCTTGAAGGAAATTAAAAGTGCTGTTCCACTGAACATACAAATGATAAGAAAGTGAAATAACCTTATTGCTGATATGGAGAAAGTTTTAGTGGTCTGGATAGAAGCTCAAACCAGCCACAAAATTCCCTTAAGCCAAAACCTAATCCAGAGCAGAGCCCTAACTCTCTTTGAGTCTGTGGAGGCTGAGCGAGGTAAGGAAGCTGCAGAAAAAAAATTTGAAGGTAACAGAGGTCAGTTCATGAGGTTTAAGGAAAGAAGCCATCTCCATAATATAAAAGTGCAAGGTGAAGCAGCCAGTGCTGATATAGAAGCTGCGGCAAGTTATTCAAAGATCTAGCTAAGATAATTGATTAAGGTGGCTACACTAAACAACAGATTTTCAATGTACGTGAAACAGTCTTACATTGGAAGAAGATGCCATCTAGGACTTTCAAAGCTTCAAAGGACAGGCTGACTCTCCTGTTAGCAGCTAATGAAGCTGGTGACTTAAGTTGAAGCCAATGCTCATTTACCATTCCAAAAATCCTAGGGCCCTGAAGAATTATGCTAAATCTCCTCTGCCCATGGTATGTAAATGGAACAACAAAGCCTGGATGACAGCAGATCTCTTTACAACATGGTTTACTGACTATTTTAAGCCCGCTGTTGAGACCTACTTCTCAGAAAAAAAAAAAAAGATTCCTTTCAAAATATTACTGCTTATTGACAATGGACCTGGTCATCCAAGAACTCTGATGGAGATGTATGTTGTTTTTAAGCCTGTTAACACAACATCCATTCTGCAGCCCATAGATCAAGGAGTAATTTTGACTTTCAAGTCTTATTATTTAAGAAATATATTTCATAAGGCTATAGCTGCCATATATAGTGATTCCTCTGATGGAAATTGGGCAAAGTAAATTGAAAGACTTCTGGAAAAGATTCATCATTCAGAATGTTATTAAGAACACTTGTGATTCATGAGAGGAGGTCAAAATATCAACATCAACAGGAGTTTGCAAGAAGTTGATTCCAATCCTTGTGGATGACTTTGAGGGGTTTAAAACATCAGTGGAAGAAGTAACTGCAGATGTGGTAGAAATAGTAAGAGAACTAGAATTAGCAGTAGAGCTGAAGATGTGACTGAATTGCTGCAATCTCATGATAAAACTTTAACAGATGAGGAGTTGTTTCTTATGGATGAGCAAAGAAAGTGGTTTTTTGAGATGGAATCTACTCCTGGTGAAGATGCTGTGAACATTTTTGAGATGACAACAAAGGATTCAGAATATTATATAAATTTAGCTGATAAAGTAGCAGCAGGGTTTGAGAGGATTGACTCCAATTTTGAAAGAAGTTCTACTGTGGATAAAATGCTATCAAACAGCATCATGTGCTGCAGAGAAATCTTTCATGAAAGGAAGAGTCAATCAACGCAGCAAACTTCATTGTTGTCTTATTTTAAGAAATTGCCACAGCCACCCTAACCTTCAGCAACCACCACCCTGATCAGTCAGCAGCCAACAACACGGGGGCAAGACTTCACCAGCAAAAAGACTACCACTTTGCTGAAGGCTCAGATGATGGTTAGCATTTTTTAGCAATATTTTTAAATTAAGGTATGTACTTTTTTTTTTTTAAAAAAATAATGCTATTATACACTTAATAGACTACAGTATAGTGTAAGCATAACTTTTATATGTACCTGGAAACCAAAAAATTCACGTGACTTACTTTATTTCGATATTTGCTTTACTGTGGTGGTCTGAAACTGAACCCACAGTATTTCCGAGGTATACCTGTACTACTATAGAGGTTTTAAAATATGTTTGCAAATTCTTTGACACTCTTCTCATTAAGAAGTGGAATCTATGTTCTCTCCGTGAATCTGAACTGATCTTAATGACTGGCTACGTTGCAACACATAGGTTGCCTCAAAATTCCAAGCAGCAACAAGACTGCTAGGATGAGGATTCCATTCAGTGACATCAACTATTCCATAGATACCACATCCATCTGGTATAATGGAGCCATACACAGGAGACATTCACAAAGTGTTGGCACATGAAAGCTGTTTATTATTCACAGAAAGCAGCTTAATTTTACTTCTAGATAATATTAACCAAACCATCCAGAATGAAAGACCAAAGTAACCATCCAGAATCCCTCACACATCTATCTTTTCTCCTCCAAAACCTCATGCTTCCCTGAGTTGGGAGTCGTTGCACTGGATCCCACTTCTACTGACATCAATTTGTGGTATCAAACCAGTCCAGGGAAATCTTAGCTTTCCTCCCCTGGTCAGTCCAGATTCCAGCTGCTTCATACTGCCCTTTCTCTCACCTGGAGCTAGGTCAGTGAGTGCCAGTCACAAGTTAGGGAGTCCACAGGACTCCCTCCACTTTAAACCAGCTGGTCTTATGATCTTTTTAGTCTGAAAATTTGTTGCAATGACTCAAAACTCATGGGAAAAGAACTTCTCTAATTCAGCAGAGAAGGATACAAACACAGCAAGGTTATACATGAAGAGATGCACAGGTGATGTCAGGATGGGTCTCCACACAGAGCTTCCTGTCCCCAGGGACACCATCTCCCCAGAGACACATGACCTTCCTAAAAGCATCATCAATCCAGAAGCTCCGAGGAATTTCTGAGTCCCAACTTTTTATAGTCATAGTCAATGATTAGGGCCTCATTACATATGTATGATCAATTAAATTAATAAATATGAGTGATTGATTGTATCATACCCTCCTCCCTTCTTTGGTTTGGTCTGTGGGCCTCCCACTACATTTGCACATAAAGGCACCTCCACTGCTGGCAAATTCCAAGGGATATTTTTAGGAAAACAGAGCCAACGCCCAAACCAAGTTCTTTGTCCCACACTGGTCAACCAATAGAAAACAGTAGAATTAATGTGACTTCTAAGGCTAGATTAGAAAAGGCTATGCAGCTTCTCCATGGTTCTCTCAGGACATTTGCTTTTGGAATCATGAGCCACCATGTAAGAAATTTTAGGTCACCATGCTGTGAGGAAGCCCAGGTTCCCATAGAGAGGCACTATGTAGGTGTTGAGCTCTATAGCCTCAGCTGAAGTCCCAGTCCACAGGTGGTATCAACAGCCAGATACTTGAGTGAAAATGTTTCCAGATGATTATTACACTCAGCTATCGAGTCACCCCAGCCTTTGAACCATTCCAGCTGAGGCCCAGAACATTGTCCGATATAGTGCTAGAAGATGAGCCCCTTAGGTTAGAAGGCACTCAAAATACACAGTGATTACAACAATGGACTTGAGCATACCAGTGATCGTGAAGATGGTGCAGGACGGAGCAATGTTTTGTTCTGTTGCACATGGGTCACCATGAGTTGGAATTGACTGGACAGCAAGTAATAATGGCAGGGAGTTCTTTGGGCTGCTTGTCAACTTACCCTGCTGCCAGCTTTGGTCTGCTAAGGCATTTGTTACCCATCTATTTGTTTTCTAATTTCTAAAACTTGGTGATTGTTTTTTGCTTTTACACTCTTATTTTTGTGGTTATGCCTCTCCTTCATTCCCATTTTAATCACATAACTGTCATTTTAATGGATTTCTAAAGGCATGGAAGTAAATGCAAGGATTCAACATGTTACCGAACGCAATGGGTTCGCCGCTTGTACTCTCTCGTTAAGAATAACTAAGAGTCCGGCGGATTTAAAGCAAGGCATAGTTTATTACTCGTCCCAAGTAAGGAGAGGAGGGGAGATCCTCCCCAAAAGTACTCTGTCTCCGAACAAAGGGCTAGGGGTGCAGTTTTATCCCACGTGGGAAAGGGGAAGTCATACATATCCATTAACTTCATATATATTCAAAAAAGGGGTCCGGGTAGGATTCTGCCACAGAAGTGGCTGATGGACTTCTTGCTTCAGAAGTGGGCTTGGTCACCTCTTGATGAGGTATATCCGGTGATTTTTGTTCCTAGGCAACACTTACGGGATGAGGCCATCTGATGGTCGACCTGGTCTCTTACCGCGCATGCCCGGGATTCTAGTTCTAATTCACTGATCTGAAAGACAGCTATAAGCGAACAGGTTAGGAGGAGGCAAACAACGTTTGTACCATTATTCTTCTAGAAAAAAGTTTTAACCGACATAGGTTGTCGTTTAAGGTCTTTTCTGTTCCTAGCTGGTCTCAAACCCACCATCTTTAACAAGATGCCTGACCTATAACATTCAAACTTCCTGTTTAATAAGCTTTATAAAACAAAAGGATTCTTTTAAAGTAAAGCCTCCCCATGCCTTTCCAAAAAAATCACTCAAATAAATTAATATGTATCTTTAAAAGTCATAATTATCCTCGGTTGTCTATTTTTCTATATAAACTTTATTTAGTCAATATAAAAACAAACAAAAAACAAAAAACCCAAATACCTTGGGAATGTTACTAAAACTCTACAAACACACATACATATGGTGCACATACACACACACGTATTCGAGTAGCATAGTGTTGTGTTGTTAATAGGTGCTGTCAAGTCAGTTCCAACTCATAGCGACCCTGTGTACAACTGAATGAAACACTGCCCAGTCCTGTGCCATCCTCACAATCGTTGTTATACTTGAGCCCATTGTGGCAGCCACTGTGTCAGTCCATCTCATTGAGAGTCTTTCTCTTTTTGTTGACCCTGTACTTTACCAAGCATGATGTCCTTCTGCAGGGACTGGTCCCTCCTGATAACATATCCATATTAACATTATTTTATGATTGAAACTTCCCATCTCACTGTGCATATGTCATTTTCCCCCTCATGTCCATCAAAGATTTATTGTTTTCTTCATATGATTTTTTGCATATTTCTTATTAAGTTTATTGTGATAGATTATATAGAGCATTCAAAGTTCTGTCAAAAGGAGTGAGCATGTATCCTGACAGAAGATAATAAACTTCTGACCTGCAGTGTTACGTTGATGTCCCACTACAAATTGATGCCAATTTACAACAAATATCTAAATTAGTCCAGTAAATTAGTCCAAGTAAAAGATATTAGAGCTGCAAAAACATCATACAACATTCAGTATAGAGATGTGTCTGAGAGGAACTGATGTGGCCAATTAAGAGAATATGAGGTGAGGGCAAGTGTGATACCCAAAGACCCATGTCTCTGGGGAAAAAAGGTTTTAACTGATTTGCCCAAAGAGCCCATCCCCACCAAAACTATTTTGTGATAGTATCTGTGATAAGCAAAATTGTTGCTGACTTGGCCTGACTTCATTTAAAGATAGACATTAAGTATTATAAATGTAGTCATCTCAAAGTCTTTCTGAAGTGAAGAGTATAAGTACATACATTAAATGCATACCCCTTTGACTTTAAGCATTTAACAACTAATCATTCTGAAGAAACATGTTATAATAAACATATTTCCTGGGGAAAATTTCAAAGTTTATAAAATTGTACAAATTTTACAGATCTTTGTCCCTTGGTCTGTAGTTTCTGATTCTGGCCAAGATGCAGTATTAGCTAGGATTCATTTGGCTGCAATAATAGAATTAAAAATACCCTTTGCCATCAATTCGATTTTGAATCATAGCAACCCTACAGGACAGAGTACAACTGCCCCATAGGATTTCCAAGGAGCAGCTGGTAGGTTAGAACTGTGGACTTTTTGGTTAGCAGCGGAGCACTTAACCACGCTGTCACTGGACTAAAAATCACTTACATCTTGAGGAATGTGATTTGGGGTTTGGTTAATTCATCAACTCAACAATATTGGGGATCTGAATCAGCTTTACTGTGATTCTCTTGGTGTGTCCCTCTAAATTGCAATATGGTTATTATATTAGTTCATAGGCTGCTGTAATAAAGCACCATAAAGTTGGTGGTGTAATGCAACACAAATTTATTCTCTTACAGTTCTGGAGGCTAAAGTCAGAATTCAGGATGTTGGCAGGGCCATTCTCTCTCTGAAGGCTCTAGGGAAAGATACTTCCTTGTCTCTTCCAGCTTCTGGTAGCCCAAGGTGTCCCTTGGCTTGTGGTAGCATAATTCTAATCTCTGCCTCTGTTGTCACATAGTATATTTCCTTCCGTGTCTGTTCTCCTCATTTTATATGGACACCAGTCATATTGGATTAGGGCTCACCCTACTCAAGTATGACCTCTTGTTAACTAATTACATTTGCAAAGACCCTATTTTCAACTAAGGTCACATTCACAAACACCAGGAGTTGGACTTCAACATGTCTTTTGAGGGGAGACACAATTCAACTTATAACGGTTACCAAAGCTCCATCCAAGCTGTAGGTGTTTACACAAGTTTGTCCAAAAGTGGGATGGGGCAGGGTTATGTTTTGCTTAGTCACTCTCTTTTTTAGAGATGAAAATATTTCCCAGAAGGCCACAGCTGAGTTTCTTTCAGGGTTCTATTGGCTGTAGTAGATCACATGCCTAGCCATAGACAATATCTAGCAAATTAAAAGGGATTTATTATTCTATTCATGACTCGTCCACTAGTGTTGGGAAGCGAATCATTTCCATGACCACATGGACTCTCTTTTTGTCAGTTGATTTGTCTCTCCCCTACCCCTTGCAAAAATAGATTGCATTATCTGGATTTAAATGCAGAAGATTAATTCAAATACTATATAAACAATTCAAATTAGAAAACAATTTGCATATCTCGAAAATACCAAATATTACTAATAAAGGTACCTATTGATTAGAAATGGTTAAGCACTCGTCTTCTAACCAAAAGGTTGGTGGTTCGAACTCACCAGCCACTCCAAAGGGGAATAATGTGGCCGTCTGTTTCCGTAAAGATTTACAGCTTGGAAACCCTATGGGGCAGTTCTACTCTGTCCTATAGAGTCGCTATGAACCGAAATCGACTCGACAGCAATGGGTTTGGTTTTGTTGGTTAGAAGCTAATGCATCCTTTTTTGCTAAAATTGAATATATGCTTTTAATTTATATTATTAAAGAGGGAGATTCTTATCTATTTCTGAATTCGACACTTGTTATGTGGAGTTTTATATCTGTGATATAAGTGATTGACTTCAAATGCCTGAACACCATCAGTACAAGCACATTTTTTTCCCTTTCCATTTCTTGTACCAAGTGCTTAATGTTATATAAAATACCATCCTGGAGAGTACATTGATTGTGCTTTTATCATAATTATGATTATTATCATCTACTCTCATCATTTGGGACCTTCCATTTTCTTGCTTATGAAAGGAATCACTTTAAGTCACAGGGCCTTTCAGAAGACTGGAAATTGAAAAATAAGTTGAAACTTCTATCTGAACTGACCTTTGACTAAGATATCGCTACTGACTTTTCAGCTATTGCCAATCTCAGCGTGAGACATATATTTCTTCGTTTCAAACTTTCTCTTCAGAAAGCCATTTCATTAAAAAAAAAAAAAAAAAAGAAACATAATTAAGAGGTAATATAAAAAGATAAAGGACCAAATTCTAATCACAGCTGTAAAATCATTGTGTTTACTGAAGTTGGAGGTGGGCATTTGTGCATCTATAACACTAGTAAAAATAATTGCAGAGCTGGTCTGTAAGCCAATCAGTGCATCCCGTTTCTTCTTTCCACGGATGGAGACAGGCTTAACTGCCAATGTACCAAACCAACCAGTTGCAGTTGAGCTGATTCTGACTCATGGAGACCCCATATGTGTCACAGTAGAACTGTGCTCCATAGCGTTTTCAATAGCTGATTTTTCAGAAGTAGATCGCCAGGCCTTTCTTGTGAGGCTCTTCTGGGTGGACTAAAAACTCCAACCTTTCTATTAGCAGCAGAGTGCATTCCCTGTTTGCACCACCCAAGGACTCCAACTACCAAAGTAAACCTTTCAAGATAAGGATACAGCACACTACCTGGTATCATTTAAATATGTAAATAGTAAAAGTTTGAACTTTGATTATGCTAAGGTCAATTAAGAATGTTTTATATTTGGGTAATTTAAAGGCTCCTCTGGCAGATCTGGAGCCCTGGTTGCGCAATGATTAAGAGTTCGGCTTCTAACCAAAAGGTCAGCAGTTGGAATCCACCAGTCGCTCCTTGGAAACCCTATGGGGAGTTCTGCTCTTTCCTATAAGGTGACTATGAGTCAGAATCGAACTGACAGCAAACGGTTTGGGTTTTTTTTGGCAGATCTCATGTCTAATCTGAGTGAATCTTGTGGGTTTTGCATTATTGACTGATGAATAATACAGACTTGAAACAAATGTTTAGCTCTCATTTACAGATGAGAAACCGTTTAAGAGGTCTAATAAGATATTTGAAAATAAATTACCCTGAGAAAGCATAAGCTTTCCAATAGCCATCCCACAAAAGGTAGCTCATGGATTTGTTCTAAAATCTAATTGTATTTTACATTTTTATTTTTTATTATGAAATACTTGAAGCATGCAGGAATATACATAAAATAATATAAACGGTACCCATGAATCTACCATTCAGACATAAATTATATTTTACCATAATTTGCAGATCATTTTTAAAAATGAAATAAAATAGAGAAAACTAAAGCTGAAGCCCCACCCCATTTCCATTCCTTGCTTTTCAACTATCCGGAAATCCATGGAAATCATTTCCATGCAGGTTCTAAAAGTTTTACAGCATTTAAAGTAACGTTTTGTGCATTTAGAATATTACTTTAAGTACATAAAATGCATATAAATGGTACTATACAATACTAGTTTTATACAATTTGCTTCTTTTAGTCAACATTATATTATTTTTGAGATTTACTCACATTGCTAGATAGATAGACAAATAGATCTAGTTCACTCAATTTTGTCTGCTGAAGAAAATTTTGTTGTAGGAATAAGCCAAGGTTTATTGATCCATACTCCTCCTAATGGACACTTGTGTTGTTTCTAATATTTTAGTATTACAAACTTTGCTGCCATATATATTTGTTCATGTCTCCTTGCAAGAGTTTCTCTAGGGCAGCGGTTTTCAACTGAAGGTGATTTCGCACTTAGAGGGGCATTTGGCAGTGTTTAGAGACTCTTTTGGTTGTCACATCTGGGAAAGGTGTGCGACTAGTATCTGGGGGGTGGGGGTAGATGTCAGGAATATTGCTAACCATGCTACAATGCACAGGACAGCCTCCTACAACAACCAATTATCAGTTCCAAATATTCCCAAATTGCCATGTTGAAAAATTCTGCTCTAGTGTACGTAACTAGAAGAAATAAATAAATAGAGAGACATACTAGGAACATGAATTCAATAGCATAAAGACAACAAATCAATCTATAAATTAATTAATCATCCAAAATTAATCTATACATTCAGTCTAGATCTAGTCAACATCCCCACAGGTTTTTACACAAAATTTGTCAAGCATTTCTGATAAGTATGTTTTTAAGTCTGCCTAGTGGTTCAGGTTCACCCAGAGGTGCCTTGGAAGAAAGGCCTGGTAATCAGTTCCAAAAAGTCAGCCATTAAAAACTTTATGGAGCACAATTCTACTCTGATACACGTAGGGTCGCCATGAGTCAGAATCGACTTGATGGCAACTGGTTTAGGACTATAAATGGATTTAAAGCACATCGCTGATGGTTCAAATTGATATGGACAATATAAAGGAGGCCCAGTGATTTTCCTTCCATATCATATTTTTCAATACATTTTCTTTGACTGAATTTGGGTGGTATCATTTGGTCCAGATAGTAGCATACTTTCTTCTTCTTAAAGTACTTATCTCAACTTGTACCTAACACTCTCAGCCTTTCCAGCTACCTCCTAGTCACAATGCCTATAAATAACTTCACAATACTTCAGCATAGACTGGCGATACGAGGTATATGCCAGGTAGCTTCAATTCTTGGGGCAATCAGTGGCCCTAAATGAGAATCCAGACTCTTTATAAAGGGACTCACCTCAGAAATTAATTTTCCATCTTCTCTAATCATCCATATCTTCACTAACTCTTGAAATTTTGCTAATTAGCATCCTTCATGTCAGAAATGGGTGTTTATTGCAACATTAGCATGGTGAATAATAATAAAAGGGACTCTCTGGTAAAATTAAATGTATTAAAGTTTCAATAACCCAAGTTTTATTTTGAGTTTAGAGAGACATTTCTCTCTTTTTACATGAAGTTCAACATTTCTGTTGCTTTTCTGCCATGAACTGTAAAGGACTTGGGCTTTGATTGCCTCCACTAATGAGTTATAAACTTCCCCAGATAATGTTAGAGGTCTGCGACATACTGAGAGTTTTAGCTAAGTTCACTGCTTCCCTAAAGCCCTAACGAAGTTACAACTAGATCTTAATTATGATTGTGAACTTGTTGGTCAACACTGGCACCATTATGTCTTTAGCTCAGAGTCATTGATTCTGACAGCTTCATTCTAGGTTTGGGAGCTGTGGTGGGTTGTTGGGGTAGTCAATTGTTCCTTCTTTTCTTTAAATTTATTGGTTCTATGAATAAATATAGTACTGAATACTACAGCTCTGTTCCATGGTTATGTGCTCTGATTTTGCTAAGTTTATATACTACAGTAATGATATGTTTGTTCATTCATTCATTTGACTAAATACTGAGCACCAGCTAGGGTTAGGATCTTACCTTTTCTCATCCTGGGTCTCTCCTCCACCATACTTCTTTAGCTGGTTGTCTCCTATTAAAACAACAGGGTGCTCCTCCTATGAGCTTCAACACACCCTGTGCTTCTCTGGAAATAGCATTTACCATACTGGAATGTTATTGCTCATTAGCCTGGATTTAGATTAAAACAAACTCATTGCCATCAAGTCAATTCCAACTCATAGTGACCCTATAGGACAGAGTAGAACTACCTCATACGGTTTAGTCTTTATGGAAGCAGATTGTCACATCTTTCTCCTGTGCAGCAGCTGGTAGGTTCGAATCATTGACCTTTCAGTTAGCAGCCAAGTGCTTTAGCCACTGGGCAATGAGGGCTCCTTGGATTCAGAGTGTGTAGGTCCAAATCCTAGCTCCATTTTTCACTAGCTCTATAATCTAAGGTAAATTACTTATTTTCCCTGAGTTTCATTTCCTCATCTATTAAATGGAGATAATGACATACCTACCTAATAGAGTTGTTGTGATAATTAGATTTACTAATTCAGCAACTAATTATTGAGTGAATACTGTGTATTAGTCAACAATTCCAAATGCTAGGGATAAGGCAATGAACAGAAAAAAGTCCCTGTCTTGTTAACAGTCTAGTGGGGAGATAGACAATAAACATATAAATATAAAATATTCAGTGGAGTTAGTAATTGAGAATAATATATTAGATATCAGGGGACATCGAATAGAATCCCAAATTAAATAGGGGACGCTGAGAGAAAAGCAGGTTGGTTTTTCTTGGAGACAGAAGGTAAAAACATATGATTTGGTTATATTAAGTTTGAGATTCCTATTATTCGTTCAAGTGAAGAAATTGAGCATCTAGTTGAACAGTTGAGTAGGCAGTCTAGTGTTTAGTAGACACAATAAAGATGGATAGATCAACAAGAGGAGGGCAAAAAGTACCAGGCAAAATGAGAATGTCTAGGGAGATATGTACTGTTTTAGGCTGGGTTCTCTAGAGGAGCAAAACCAGTGAAGCATATATATGAATGTATATAGGGAAAGATTTACTTCAAGGAAATGCCTCACACAATTATGGGGGCTGGCAAGTCCCATATCTGCAGGTCAGGCAGCAGGCTACTGGATTATGGGGTTGTGGGAGCTGGTGAATCCAAAGTCAGGTGGCAGGCTGCAGGTTTCTCACGTCCTAAGTACTGGACGTCAGATGGGACGAGTGCAGGATAGAGAGAGAGAGAGCTTTGTCAGAATATCCATTTATATATTGGATACAGTCCACACTCCCAAGGAAACTCCTTTTCCAGCTGATTGGCTGCTCACCTCAAATCACAAATGGAGGATGATATATAGTATCTGCCAAACCACTGAGGATAATGGCCTAGTCAAGTTGACACATAACATTAACCATCACATGTACCTAGAAGAGAAAAGAAATCTGAGAACAGAGGCCTGATGCACTCCAATATTAAAAGGTCAGGGAGAAGAAGAGGGGACCTAGCACAGGAGATGGAAGAGGAACAGCCTGTAGGATAAGAGGAAAGGAGAAGAGTGGTATTTAAGAAGGAAGTGAAGGAAGTATTTCAAGAAGGAGTTAAGAGTCAACTTTGTTGAATACATCTATGAGGTTAAGCAAGAAGGGGACTGAGAATGGTTCAATTGGACTTGGCAACTTGGTAATGGTTGGTGACCCTGACCACAGCAATTTCAATGGATGGTGGGAATAAGAGTCTGAATAGTGTCACTTCAAGAGAGACAGGAAGGTGAAGATGCAGAAACAGTGAATAAAGACAACTCTTTCCAAGATTAAATAAGATAACACATGTAAAGTACTTAGAACAAATCCTGACACCTAGTATTCTTTCAGTCAATATTAGCTGATGTTTTTAATATTATCATTATATCATTATTTACTACATGGCTGAAAGCTCCATAAGGGCAGGGACCATGACTGTTTTGTCAACGTGTTTATTTCCAGTGCCTAGTATAGCATGTTAATTTCTCTCTCACTCATAGATAAAATGATGTTCAAGCATCCTTTTGATGGATTGATAAAGAAGTCTCTGATACAAAGACGAAACTGCTTCTATTCTCCTGGTTAGAAACACCAGTACAGTAAACCTTGATTTAAAGAGGCCGATTTATTTGATTAGAACTTGGGCAAAAGTTGAGCAGATTTCACTGATGGTAGGTACCCAAGCAAAGGAGGCCTTAACTTAGTAGTCAAAGCTGAACACTACCAAGTCTCAAAGAGCAAACTGGAGCTTCTGTTAAAATTAAAGGGAAGAGTTTATTGAAGGAACAAATAGATCTAGACTGGGCAGCACTTCATGAGGATTCATCAAAGTACTCCAGCAAAAGGAATTTTTCACAGAGTTTAAATACAGAAAATCAAGGAATTTACAAGGAAAAAATTCTGACTGATTGACAATTAAAATTTTACGATTTAACAGGCACCAGACAATTCCAAGCTCCTTTGTTAAATCCTGATGTTTGAGTCATTTAACGGCTTAATCTATGGATGTTTCGTGGTCCAGCCTGAGTGCATGTTCTTCCTGAGAGCATGCTGTGAGAGGAAGGGGGAGAAAGGGAGCCCACAGGCTTCCTGAGGTATGTTGGCTAGTTGACTTTTGAAGGTCAGCTCAGAATAAGCAATGAATAGCAAAAATGGAGTCCAGCACAGGCTGGACTGTAGTTTTGGCAGAAGCCTTTCTTCAAGCCAAACACCCAGATTTTTAAAAAAGCTCCTTCACACAAGCAAAAGATAGTGTCAGTAGTAGAACTAGGAGACAAATGTGGTTGAAGCAGAGTACAACACACACACACACACTCATACACAAGAAGCAGATTAGAAGGGATAGAATAAAAGAAAAGCATAGTTTTCTCTAATCAGTTTAGCAGGCAGGACGAGAACAGAGTTCCATTATATTCTGTCCTCTTGACAGTATGGTCCTCCTGTTGTACAGACCCGTCAGTTTACAGAACTCTTTCACCTACAAGACCTCACAAAACCTTCTCAACAGCTCTTTAAAGAAGGCATTGTAAGCCTTATTTTACAGATGAGAAAATTAAGGCTCCGGAAGATTCAGTGACTTGCTTGTTGTCAGACAGTGGAAATTATTTAGGCTCCTTACTTATTTAGTACTTGTGTATAACTTCAATATATCTGTATTTAAATTGCTTAATTTGAATGTTAAGCATTCTCCCTTGGAGTGATTATTGTCCAGGGCCACATGCCACATACACACACACACACTCATTTTGTTATTCTCTTTAGAAAAGCATTGACATTGTTAAAGATGCCTTTTTTCTTCTCTTCCATAAAGAATTTATTATAGATCTTATATAATATTGCAATCAACACCACACGTTAGGTCTTCAACTTATTAAGAATTTGGGGAGAAAAAAGGAAGTTACAGACTTCCATTATGATCCAATTCTTAAAAAGATTAATACAATTAAATAAAACAAGACCAAAAACACCCTTAATTTTCACCATTTCAACAAAGCCCATGCAATGTCTGGCCATTAGGCTGAACTACAACATTGGTTGGGAAGAGTCTAGGTTACTTTGCTCATGGTTAGCATGGGTTTCAGACCAGTGGCTACTGGCACAAATGCCTGAAAGTTCAGGCTTTATGCCAGAGTTCTGAAGTATCCTGGTTAGAGGTGAGGTACAACCTTACAATCACTAAAATTTTCGGATTGATCAATGCATTATTTCCATCTCCATGAATATGCTGGCATCCTCAGCTAAGTGGCTAAAAGAGCAATGGGTGGATGTAGGGGGAAGAGGAGCACAAGATGTAACTCGCCTTAGGCAGACACCGAAGGACTGGACTGAAAAAGAACAGTTATGTTCAGGGATTTTTCAATACTGAGACTGCTAAAGAAATCATCTCCATCCAAGTCCCTTAGCATGGAAAGGCTAATCCACAATGCCCTAAGGAAGGGTGCTTTGCTCAGAAATGTGGCATTCAGTTTCTGTAACTCTCATGGAAATTCCTTTCAAAGCTGTGCATTTCACAAAATGCAGTAATTGCCTTGGGTTGTAATGAATTACAAAAGATGGGGGTGATCACAAAGAAAGCTTAAAGGAGAGGGAAATGCACAGAAACCTCATTGTTTCCAATAATCATCAAAACTAGGTCAGAAAACAAGTTCTGCTTTGATGTTTGATGTTTTTATTTTCAAGGAATTCTGTGTAATGAAGTGTAACCTCAGCAAATGGAAACTAGTCTCAGTAAAGAGCCGGAGAACTCATTACAAGAATGGAGTGTGGGATAAGTCATTTTCATGAAATATTTGTATAGAATCTCAATTTCTTATGGTTTCCATAAAACTTTTTCTTAGCTTTACTTTTCTTTGAATTTGACAAAGCCATTGCACTGTATATAAGCAGGTGGGACTGATTTTACATGGTCATTATGCTCTTGTCCCCTTCAGCAAAATTAAAGACGTCCTTATCATGCATGGTAGGCAACATGGACTGGGTACTGCTTCGAAGCACAAGTCGGATAGACTTGGCCTAATATTGGCTCCATTACTTGCTAGCTGTGTGATTTTGTCTTTAAGCCTCAGATTTCCTATTTGTGGAGCCCTGGTGTTACAGTGGTTAAGAGCTATGGCTGCTAACTGAAAGGTTGGCTGTTCAAATCCACCAGTGGCTCCTTGGAAATCCTATGGGGCAGTTCTACTCTGTCCTGTAGGGTTGCTATGAGTCAGAACTGACTCAATGGCAAAGGTTTTTTTTTTTTTTAATCTATAAAATGGGGATAATTATCATGTATCACATTGTTGTTATGGTGATACAAGGAAGTAATGTATGCCAAGCCCTTGATACATTTGGACTGTTTGCGGGGGGGCGCTGTTATTATTATTATCATCTCCTGAAATAGTCATCAAATGCCCAGAGGAACCCCTGGGATGTGTGTGTGGTGGTGAGGTTGTTTCTGGCTGCTGGAGAGACGGGTTCTGCTCTGGAAGAAGTTCGGCAAGTAGCCACACTTACTTCAGCTTAAGTGAACACTTAAGCTGAAACTTTCATTCCTCGTCTTACATATGTCTTTCAACCTTACTTGCCAACAAGAGCTTTGATATTCTTCATTTATGGAGGCCTGAGATTTCATAAATAAAAGGCCAGGGCCCAGTAGGATTTGTATAACTCACTGTCCTCCACCTCTCTCATTCTGCTTGTCAGAACGTTCTAGTCCCACAATCTTGGTTGCTATGAAGATGTCTCAGGCGCATCAGCAGTTAAGCATAGGACTAGTTCTGGCAGATCTGAGCCAGGCGCTCAAGGTTTGTTTCATAAACTCTTAGGTTTAGTTCCCAAGTGAATGTGAAATTGCCTGCAGTTCAGCTGCCATAATAGTAGTGTCATTTCTGAATTGAAAAGTCCTTCTACCTGCTGCTACTGGGACTCATTCTTACCCTCTGGACAAGGACAAGTGAGGAGTATGATGGTGACTTCCTCTGACCGGCAGTATTTGCAGATTATCCTCCACTTAACAGTGTGGGAATAGACAAGGAACACCCAAATAAAAATAAACAAAGGCTATTTATTCACCACTTGCTATAGCAAGGGAGCCAGCCACCATTTCTTGGCATTTGGCAGAGCCCCAAAGACAGGCAGGAGAGTGGGAAAACTTTATAGAGAAAAAAAGGGAAGGCTTTAGGTGTGCCCTGACTGGAGGCTGTTGTCATGGGGAAGCTGGAGGCGGGCTAACTAGAAGTGGGGCATCCTATGTAATTGGTTAAGGGAGTGTCTTTGGCTTTCTCCAGTTGATCCTAAGTTGGATATGGGAACAAAAATTAAGGAAGCTGCCACTTATTAATCAAGTTCTGTCCTTTTGGATCCATTGTTACAGGGATTGTTGTTTGGCTTCCTGGGCTAGATGCTGCAGATAGTGGGTCAAAGTTCTATTTTTATATATGATCTATTCATTATTCATTTGTTTATTCAGTCTCAAGAAAATGGCAATATAACCATGTTTGGGAGGCATGACTAAGCCTGTGGCATAATCTAAGCAAGTTGCTTTGCTAAGATAAACTCAGAACAGGGATGGGGATATATTCACAACCTCCCCTCCCCTTCACACACACACATAGACGTATGTGTGAGTGTGTGTGTATGCGTATAACCTTTGAATATTCTTTTTCGTGCTTTGCCTATAGTAAAAGAAAAAACCCTTTGTTAATCTAAAGCCTAGAAAGAAAGTTTATCAAATTCTTTTAGGTTCCACATCTGTGAAAAAGAGATAAGCTCACTGTAAGCATTGATGCAGTGAAGTCTACACAATTTTTGAAGTGAGCTGTAAATTCACTGCGTACTGTTTCTGCCCATTTAAGCTATTCAGCTGCTATAAATGCATTTCTCTTTACCTGCACTGAGATAGTTTGATGCTTTTGAGATATAAAAGAGATGAAACAAGTGAACAGAGCAGAGATGGGGAAGAGAGATACCAAGCTACATGAAGATCACCCAGAAGCAGAAGCTCAGAAGAGGCAAGGACCTTCTCCCAGAGCCGACAGAGACAGAAAGCCTTCCCCTAGAGCTGACCTTGAATTCAGACTTCTAGCCTCCTAAACTGTGAGAAAATAAATTTCTGTTTGTTAAAGCCACCCACTTGTGATATTTCTGTTGCAGCAGCACTAGGTAACTAAGACAGTTTATAAACTTTTAGATATTCACCCACATGTCATTGTTCATCTCTCTAAACCAGCTCCCAAAACATTTCCTATTGAAATACTGATATGACTTAGACAGTCACCTGAAGAAAATATATACTTTCTCTGATTTCCAATGAATATATAGGAAAGAAGGAAGGAAGGAAGAAACAAAGGTTGGAAGGGAAAGGAAAAAAGGAGAAGGAGGGAAGAAAAGGACATGTTTGTATTTAGACCCACTGACTTATTTTCATTAATTACATCTGAATTTATTTTAGATTCTGAGCTCAAGGCTGGCTCTGTGCAAACCTGGGACACTGAATGAGGCTTCCTTGACAGTCCTTCCCTGTTCATGTGGGTGCTTTTCTCACTTGGAGATGAGGGCGCATCTACTTGTCCAAAGTTCCTTATTTTTGTTAAGGACTCACCAACGGAACAAGCTTTCCCAAGTGAGCCTCCTTCTGAACGTCTTACATGCGCCCACCCAAATACATGTTCTTTTAATAGTCCAGTCTTCATTTTACCAGGGCTAAGGCTCCACTGTTCTGAAGATAGATCCTTATCGGCGAACTATCTTTCCTTCCAAAGTTTACATTTGATTCTTTTATGCCAGAGGGACAATACCTTAAACTAAAGGAATAATGTTAATGTTTCAGACATTAGGTACTTGAATGGAGGCTGCTTTTGTAGTGCGACTCCCTAGTAATAAGCTATTACTTAGATAATGCATATTCTCTGTCATCAACTGTTTGAAATAAGTAGCACTGATGTCCCCATTTTATAGATGATACAGTAGTACTGAAAGTTAGATAACTTGCCCAAACTAACTTGGATATTTTTATTGACTCTTATCTGGCCTCTTTTCACAATTTATTTGTGTGGCAAACAAAGACTTAGAGCTAAAACCCAGTCAAGCTTGCTGCTCTGCACATCATAACCCTCCTCATAGTGCAACTGCCAGTTTCTTAATGGGGCTCCTAGGTCCAAGGTCCTTAGACTGGACTTCCATTTTGGTTCAGGCTCCAACGCCATGCAAACCTCTCAGCCTTTGTTAATGGACAGGACTGGTGCTTACTTTATTGCTTTGCACCCCTCTTGCCTAATTTGCTTTGCTGTGAGTAATCTGTTCTGCATGTGGCTGAGTCCCAAGTATAACAACAGACTCTTTCCATGGATGGGAATATTATTCTTACTCATTTTTCATGTGCAGATATCTGAGGCTTAAAGAATTTATTTGGTTTTCTCAAAGTTTCATAGTCTTCTTCAAGTTTTTTTGGAGAAACATAAAAGGATATTTTCCTGTTTATAGGTCTAAAAATTATATTGTAAATGGACTGTTTGAAACACGATCAAAAAAGATATTTGTCTCAAGGCCCCTGAAACTTCCTGGTCAACAACTTTTAAAGACTAAATATGAACACTAATCACTATGCTCTGTCTTCACAAAGATAAGTCTTCTGGGTTGCAAGCATTTGAATAGTTAACTATGATCTTTTCTTTGCACAGTATGTGCCTGTTCGATAATGGTTGATCCAGTGTCTTTGCCCTTTGGCTTTGTCTAATATTGTCAAGTGATGGGAGCTGAGGAAGTGAGAATTTTTGTTTTTGGTGATGGTAGCGTCTCATAATGGAGGTATTCCTTTATATTCTCCATATAAACATCAGGACTGGGTTCCTTTGAAAGAACAGAGCCCATCAAGGAGCTAATCCTCTTCTGCCTCTTCATAAAGCTGTATTTATAAACAAGGCATCCATACCAATTTGGCACACATCTGGGGCAGTGCCAAATCCTATGTATGGTGGTGATTTAAAACCATATGTCCTGGAGTCTACATGTTCTTGTGGAAATTGCTACAGTTGGAAGCAAGATGAATTTGTAGGAAAAATGTGTTAAAACACAGACATATATTAATAACTTCAAAGAGCTAGAGCTTATTGTGATAACCTCAAAATCACTTTCCCATTTGTCCCGAATCTTATGGCATTTAAAAATAGAGTAAACAATCATACAATAAGAACATTGTGAGTGGGCACTTTCTTCATGTGTGATCCTGTGCCAGAGCCTTCTTTGTACAGTGCCTGGTTCATAAAAGACACTCGATGAATATTTGTTGATCCTGAAATTGAAACCTACAGACATTAGAAATGAAATTTTTGAAACTTTTGAAGCTATAGCTTTGTGTCCCCGTTCCTTATTTTATGCAATGACTCTACATGGCACCCTCCCCTCAGCTATTGGATGGATTGAGGACATTCTTTAAGTGTAATAATTACAGAGAAGATGTTCCAAACTATCCTCACTTGCATGTATTGGCAACCCAGATGTGTGGATAAAGACTTGTTTTCACCACATGCTCCTGCTTGCCGCATGGTTAATGTGTGTTCCTTTTAATCAGTTCCTTTATTGGTTTTACTGTGTCTTTTGGCCTTTATAGAAACCCATACAAAATCCTTCTTAATAGTCAAATATCTGCCCAGACTGTGAAGCTCAAGTACAGGTTAAGTGGTCCTGAGAGTTATTACCAAAAATAATAAATAGAACCAATCATTAAAATGAAAGTCTAAGCATTTGATAGAGGGGAATTATTTAAAGAAGGGTAGGGCAGTCAAGCAGGTAAATCTTCTGTAGACTGGAATGCTTTTTCGTCTCCATTTCCCTTTTATTAAAAGTTGTATATTTTCATATTAGGGCAAGTGAAGCTGCTAAGAAGCTCCCTTCAGAAGTACCCTACTTATAGAATGTTGATGAGATAATTAATTATCACAGATTATGTAGATCTAGTATATTCAGTAAAGCTGACTAGAAAATTTGAATATTAGAATTCTCATCTTCTATGCAAGAGACCCAGGTTCGATTCCTGGCCAATTCACCTCAAGTGCAGCCAACACCTATTTGTCAGTGGAAGCTTGCTTGCATGTTACTATGATGATGAACAGATTTCAGAGGAGTTGCCAAAATAAGACAGACTAAAAAGAAAGTCCTGGCTATCTGTTTCTGAAAATCAGTCAGTGAACACTCTACGAATCACAACAGTCCAATCCCCAACCAATCAAGGGAATGGCATAGGACTGGGCAGTATTTCTTTATGTTGCGCATGGGGTTGCCATGAGTTCAGGGCCTACTCAACAGCAGCTAACAACAATAACAACATATTATAGTGGGATCATACGAAATGATGTCATAATGCAAACTAAATTGTTTGGGAATAGCAGTTTTGATGTCATTATTGGTTTGAATATGGTCTCATTACCTCCAGGTGACAAAACAATGCATCCATGTGTACATTGTATAAGATGGGAGCTGGCTTTCCAAGGTCAACAAAAGCTACTTCCTGTTTTCAGGAGCCTTGAAGTATATATTATTAGCATGGCCCAATATTGGGGAAGTCGTTTCACATCAACAGAAACTACACTACACACAATGGACAAAGCCACACCATCAGGCTCACTAACACTTGCACTAAAAACTACAAACATGATTGCGCTAGTGTGAGGCTTTGTGTTGTACTATTACCTGCGACTAGTGTTCATTAAAGGAGCCCTGGTGGTGCAGTGGTTAGGAGATCGACTGCCAACCAAAAGGTCGGCAGTTCAAATCTACCAGCTGTTCCCTGGAAATCCTATGAGGCAGTTCTACTCTGTCCTATAGGGTCACTATGAGTCGAAATAGACTAGATGGCGATGGATTTGGTTTGGTTTGGGAGTGTCTATTAAATCTCCCATTTCTCTTTACAAAGAAGACCATTGAAATGGTGGCTGTTTTAAGAACACATTGGCAGTTCACAGGAAGAAAAAAGAAATCTTTAAATCATTTCATACATCAGTGAATTAATTAAATATACATTTTTCAAATACCTACTGCAACATGAAGGAGCCCTGGTGGTGCAATGGTTAAGTGTTTAGCTGCTAACCAAAAGGTTGGCAGTTCAAATCCACAAGTGGTTCTGTGGGAAAAATGACCTGGTGATCTGCTCCCATTTAGATTACAGCCTGGGAAACACTCCGGGGTAGTTCTACTCTGTCATTATAAGTTGGAATTGACTCGACGGCACACAGCAACAACTGCAACAGGTACTGCTTTAGGTTCTAGGACTACCAAGAAAATCAAGACACATTCCCTGATCATCAGAGGATGACCGATAGTGGGAAAATAGACACGCACACAGAGAATCCTAAGGCAGAATCATAAATACTATAACAAAGCATACCCAAGTTGCTTTTGGAATATAAGGGAGATAAAAAGTCAGTGAATGCATTGTGAGAAGTGATGCTTAAGATTAGTCTTGAAGTATACATGGATATTACAGAATGGCAAATTGGGGGAAAATATTTAAGCAAAAAAAATAGCAGGAGTGGAAATTTGAGGAGCTGGTATCTTCAGCATGCCCAATTCACGGGGGTTTGTGTAAAACAATCTCAGATTGTCTGCAAATATAGACAGAAATCAGTTCAGGAAGGGCATTGTTGTTGTTGCTGTTAGGTGCCGTTGAGTCTGTTCTGACTCATAGCAACTCTATGCACAACAGAATGAAACAATGCCCAGTTCTGTGCCATCCTCACAATTGTTGCTATATTTGAGGCTGTTGTTGCAGCCACTGTGTCAATCCATCTCATTGAGGGTCTTCTTTTTCACTGGCCCTCTCCTTTACCAAGCATGATGTCCTTCTCCAGGACTGGTCCCTCCTGATAACATGTCCAAAGTATATGAGATGAAGTCTCGCCATCCTTGCTTCTAAGGAGCTTTCTGGCTGTACTTCTTCCAAGGCAGATTTGTTTGTTCTTTTGGCAGTCCGTGGTATGTTCACTATTCTTTGTCAACACAATAATTCAAAGGCATCAAGTCTTCTTCGGGATTCCTTATTCATTGTCCTGCTTTCACATGTGTATGAGGTTATTGAGAACACTATGGCTTGGATCAGGAGCACCTTGGAAGGGCATTGTATGTTAGGAATTTGAATTTTTTCTGGTAGGCCAGTAATAGGTTAAATCTTGTATCCATATAATCATTTTCTTTTGGAAAAACATAAATATATTCATAGGCATTCTGTCATATATATCTTTTATAAAAATCAGGAACATATATACATTGAAAATATTACTATCGAAATCTCTGTTAAATTTTGTGGCTAATATTGATAAATATCCGAGACAGTATATCATAGTGGATAAGAATCTTGACTGTGGAGTCAGGCAGGTTAGATGAGTTTAGGCAAGGTACTTATTCCTGTAAAACCTCAGTTTCTTCATCTGTAAAACAATGATGAAAATAGTAGAAAATACCATGTAAGGTATTTGTGAAAATTAAATAGAATAATGCATTCAAAATATTTAGCATAGTGCCACCTGCCACATATTAAGTCCTTATTCAATCACATTTTGTTATTGTTGATATTTCTTAAAGAATAAATTTTAGAGAAAGCTAAATAATCATTCTCATACAAATATAAAATAAATGCGTATCAAATATTTTATTTAACTCATTAATTAATTAGAAAAGCAATAAGATGTTACAAATGGTTCAAAGGAGAATTCAAGAAACACATGCATTTTTAGGCAATTCAATGCTGAATAAATTTACAAATAGATGCACTACTGATCTATATTGATAGGGCAATAATCAGTTGCATTTTCATTGGTTTTGTACGATTTGTAGTTGAAAATAGCTAAAAACAATGAAATGTAGAGTAGCTTGGAAGGTTATGCCTGACAGGATATCCAATAGTCTTCCCACATCCCCGCCCCCCCCTGCATTTCAAAGTCGTTTATAATTTTTCCTCACAGATGTAATTTGCCAGACATAAAGGGAAGTTCAAAGGTTTCTGGCACCAGAAGTTCACATATATGACATAAAGATAAAGTCTGGGACTTCCAGGCGACATGGCACTATAGGCAGAAGCACCACGCAGTCCCTCCACAGAAGAGATCCGAAAAACTAAGCCAAACAGAGAAAACAGCAGTCCTGAAACCCTAAGCATCAAATGAAGAGATGAAGAACTCAGCCAAGCACCAAATGGAATAAGAAACTGACAGAGAACAGACAGTGAGGAGAGATACATGAAGAGGTCCCCTATCAGCTAATGCAGCATGGATCTGCCATCCTGGACTCCTAACAGAGACCAGTGAATAGGGAGTACAAGAAAGCAGCTTCACGAAGCTTCCAGCAGGAGACAGAACAACCGGTAACCATCGATATACGCTTTCCCATCCCCTACCCTTCTTCAACCCCACTTGGCCTCCTCTGCTTCTTGTGGCCACAGTCTCTTGGCTGGGAAGCATCAGCTTCACCCCGGTGTCTCTTGCATTCTACCCACCTGCACTGGCCGGCTCTCTAAGTGACATTTGTTAGTGCTGGTGTTGCTTTTTTCCACTGTTTAGATTTCTTCCTTACTGCTCACCACCTCCCCCTCTATTCTCTCAAATACCTGGCTCCGTGTGCCATCTTTGCTTCTTCCTGAAAGGCTGTGAAATGTCACTCGAATGTGAGACTGCTTCCTGGCCCATGCTGCCATGCTGGTGGGATCCTGGGGCTTTTTTCTGTTTGTTTTGAATTGTTTATTTGTTTGTTTTCTTTTTCTTTTCTTGAACTGGAAGCCTGTTCTAGCTGGGCAGTACTGCGTGGCTTGGGACCTACCCCTTCAGTTTGCACAGACACGCAAAGGGATCCCTGAGAGCATTTCTTTTTTATTGTTTTTTTTTTCTTTTTCTGTTTTTTAGGGTTTTTTTATCCTTGTTATTTTTTTTTAAATTTATTTGTTTTATATTCTTTTCCTTCTTTTTCCCTTTTTGTATTTCTTCATTACTCAGTTTCTCATCTCTCTATACTTTCCTTCTCTTCGTGTCCCCTGAATACCTGGTGCTGAGTGACATCTCTATGCCTTCTAGCCAGGCTGCATTTCATGGCCTGGGAGCAACATCCCCAGACCTTATAGCCCATGGATGTGATCCCTGGGAGCTTTTCTTTTTTCTTCCTAATTTTTATTTATTCATTTTTTTCTTTTCTTTTCTTTTTTTTCCTTCTTCTCCTTTTTGTTTTTCTCCATTTCATAGTCTCTCATCTCTTCACTCCAGTGGCAAGCTCCCCTAGCACTCTTTTGTTTGATTGTATGTTTTTCTCTCCTGTTCCTCTCTCCTCTCTCTCCTCTCTCCCATACCCATCTTAGCTCCACACATCACAATCTCCCCCTTCCATCCTACCTAACTGCACCATGTGCTGTACATCACACCACCAAGCAGCCCAGGCATGGCCTGCTGGAACCTGCCCTACACTGATTACTGGCCCCCCCTGGAGGCTGTAATAAGTGCCACGAACAACTCATCGCAGCAACGCCTCTTCAGCTAGACCTGTCCTGTTGCATCATATCTGAGCAACTGACCCTGCCAGCTGGAGAAGGATTGAAAAGTATCATGCCCACAGACAAGCAAACAACAAAGAACACACAGTCTGCCTGCTCAGACATAGCCAAATAAAACGAAAAAAAAAGGACGAAACAAACAAATCTACAATCAATAAACAAGAAAAATAACTACTGAATGCCCCAAAGACAGCAGACAATATCAAAACATTTACAAAAACAGGACAGGATGGTTCCAGTAGGTGTACAAAATAAAACACCACATGACTTACCAGTAGAAGAAAAGGCACTAGAAATACCTGATAGGGAATTCATATCTCTGATATTCAGAGCTATCCAAGAGTTGAAGCAAACAAGCAGACAAAAATGAGGAAAAAATTGACAAATTCATGGAAAAGGCAGAAAAATTCATGGAAAATACACACAAAAAAAATGGAATAATTCAGGAAAATAATGCAGGAACAAAATTCCAAGATAAATCTGCAGCTAGAAATCATACAAAAACTGCAATTAGAAATCCAAAAGATAAACAACAGGATTTCACAAATGGACAGTGTCATAGAAGGGCTGAGGAGCACATCTGAAACAGTGGAAGACAGGATCAGTGAAATTAAAGACAAATACTTGCATACAACTCTATTTCAGGGAAAATCAGAAAAAAGAACAAAGAAAAATGAAGAGACCCTGAGA
>NW_004443972.1:5820142-5898798 GCF_000243295.1 Trichechus manatus latirostris | reverse complement strand
AAAAAATGGGCAAAGGAAATGAACAGACACTTCACCAAAGAAGACATTCAAGTGGCAAACAGACACATGAGAAATGCTCACGATCACTGGCCATTAGAGAAATGCAAATTAAAACCACAACGAGGTACCATCTCACCTCAGCATTACTGGCATGAATCAAAAACACTGGAAATAACAAATGTTGGAGAGGCTGTGGCTAGATCGGAACTCTTATGCACTGCTGGTGGGAATGCATGATGATACAACAAATTTGGAAAACAATATGGTGCTTCCTTAGAAAGCTAGAAATAGAAATACCATAGGATCCAGCAATTCCAGTCCTAGGGATATATCCTAGAGAAATAAGAGCCGTCACCGAATAGACATATGAACACCCATGTTCATTGCAGCATTGTTCACAGCAAAAAGATGGAAACAACCTAGATGCTCATCAACAGATGAATGGATAAACAAACTATGGTACGTACACACAACGGAGTACTATGCAACAATAAAGAACAATGATAAATCTGCGAAGTATCTCACAACATGGATGAATCCGGAGGGCATTATGCTGAGTGAAATAAGTCAATCACAAAAGGAGAAATATTGTTTGAGACCTCTATTGTATAAACTCATGAAAAAGTTTGCATACAAAAAGTGACAATCTTTGTTGGTTAAGAGGGATGGGAGGGGTGTGAGGGGGAAATACTAAATAGACAACAGGTAAGTGATAACTTTGTGAAGGGTAAGACAGCACACAATACTGGGGAAGCCAGTACAACTTGTACAAGGAAAGGTCATGGAAGCTCCACAGACACATCCAAACTCCCTGAGGGACCAAATGGCTGGGCAGAGGGCCGTGGGGACCATGATCTTGGGAAACATCTAGCTCAGCTGGCATGACACAGTTTATAAAGACATTGTTCTATATTCTACTTTGGTGAGTAGCGTCTGGTGTCTTCAAAGCCTGTGAGCAGCCATCTAAGATACTCCACTGGTCTCATCCCTTTGGGAGCAAGGGAGAATAAACAGAACAGGATACAAGGAAAAGATTAGCCCAAATGACTAATGGACCACAGCTACTAAGGCCTGCACCAGACTGAGTCCAGTACAGCTAGAGGGTGCTTGGCTACCACCACTGACTGCTCTGACCAGGACCACAACAGAGGGTTCTGGACAGAGCTGGAGAAGGATGTAGAACAAAATTCTAACTCACAAAAAAAGACCAGATTTACTGGTCTGACAGAGACTAGAGAAACCCTGAGAGTATGGTCCCCAGCCACCCTTTTAGCTCAGTGGTGAAGTCACTCCCAAGGTTCACTGTTCACCCCAGGGGTGGACAGCCCCATAAAACAAAACGGGACTAATGAGGCACAGCAGTCCAGGGACAAGACTAGAAGGCAGAAGGGGACAGGAAAGCTGGTGATAGGGAACCCAAGGTTGAGTAAGGACAGTGTTGACATGTAGTGGGGTTGTTAACCATTGTCATAGGGCAATATGTCTACTAACTGTTTAATGAGTAACTATTTTTTTCTGTAAACCCTCATCTTAAGTGAGAATAGCAGCACAACTGGAAGAAAGTAATTGGTGTCACTGAATTGTACACGTAGAAATTTTTGAAATGGTGTATCTTTGGCTATGCATATTTTCACCAAAAAAAAAAAAAAAAGTCCTTCAAGGTCAAGAAAGGAGAGTGTTGACATGCTGTGGGGTTGTTAACCAATGTCATAAAACAATATGCGTACTGACTGCTTAGTGAGAAACTATTTGTTCTGTAAACCTTCACCAAAAGTACAATTCAAACAAAATTAGAAAAAAAAAAGATAAAGTCTGGGCTGACATAGAAAATTATGCCAATGAATCCAGTGGTCAGTTAGGAAGGACCTGTCATGCTAGGGAGGACTGTCTAAAAAAAGCAAATTAAGACTTCTACCCATAAGACCAGGAAATAGGACACCAAGTGTGCAAGTTTACTATCAGCATGCCAAAGTTAACAGGTGAATAATACTTGACTAGGAGGGCCAATCACACTAGGGATTGGAGGCCAAAATTTCAAGAATGCCTACAAAGAACTCTATTTAGCATGTGTCATGTTTAAAGCAGCGGGCCCTGGTGGCGTGGTTCTTGAGCACTTGGCTGCTAAACGAAAGTTCAGCAGTTTGAACCCATCAGCCACTCCGCGGGAGAAAGATGTGGCAGTCTGCTTCTGTAATGATTTACAGCCTTGGAAATCCTATGGGGCTGTTCTACTCTGTCCTGTAGTGTTGCTCTGAGTTGGAATCCACTCAACTGCAATGGGTTTAGTTTCTGTTTTTTGGTTTGCTATGTTCTGGGTAGGATGGTGATGGTGGGGTGCCGGTAGAAAGAAAAGCTCTTCCATTAAGAGGTATATCATCTAAGTGCATCTAAATATCTCTTCTAGTGGAGTTTGAAGTATCCCACAAACACCTTAAAATCACTCTCAGACTGAAATTTCCTATTTTTCCCAAAATTGCTACTGCTCCCTGTGTTCTCTATCTTAGCAAATAATTTTCTAAGCTTCCAAGGCATAAAATGAGAATTTATTCTAGATGACTCCCTCTCCTCTATCTCCAATATCCAATTGGTCAATCAACTGAAATGCTATGAATTCCTTCCCTTGAGTCTAGGCTGTACCTCTGTCTACACTCATACTGTATTATTTTGTTTGCGTTGTGTCTTACCTAGGGTAAATTGTTAAGCAGCCTCCTTACTCATGGGTCATCCACACTGGACCAGAGGGAGCTTTCTAAAACTGGAGTGTCATACTTCCACAGTCTCCTGCTTAAAAGCTTTTGAAAACTCCTGAAGGCTTATAGTAGAGGTCCTCACATTCTCTGAGGATGCAAGAGCAGGCCAGAGGAGATGCAAAGACTTCATCCTAATTACTGGGAATCCACTTCCCTCACGCCGGTAGTCATTAAAATGAGATGGTCCATTTGTCCTAGTTTGCCTGAGACAGTTCCAATTTATGCCCATTGTCCCTGAGTAATTATTAATAATGTCTTCTTTCACTCAGAAGTTTGGATAATGAAGAAATGTGGCCTATCTAAGTTTTAAGTATTACCAGAAACAAACCCATCGCCATCAAGTCAATTCCAACACATAGTGGACCTATCGGAACCACCCGATATGGTTTCCAAGACTAAATATTTATGGAAGCAGAGTGCCACATCTTTCTTCCATGGAGCAGCTGGTGGGCTCAAACTGCTGACCTTTGGGTTAGCAGCTGAGTGCTTTAACCACTGCACCACCAGGGCTCCTTCCTAAGTATCACAGACTTGTTAAAAGAGGTTTAGAAAGAAGACTTACTTTACAACAGCCTGGAGATAAATAAGCTTGAGTTCCACATCTCTTACCTAAAATTCTTGGGGTCTGACATGGAGTTTTTTTTTGTACTTTAGATGAAGGTTTACAGAACAAACTAGCTTCTCATTAAACAGTGAGTATACATATTGTTTTATGACATTGGTTAACAACCCCATGACATGTCAACATTCTCCCTTCTCAAACTTGGGTTCCCTATTACAGTTTTCCTGTCCTCCCCTGCATTCTCATCCTTGCCCCTGGGATGATGCTCCCCTTTAGTCTTGTTTTGTGGGCCTGTCTAATCTTTGGCTGTAGACTGAACTTCAGGAGTGACTTCATTACTGAGCTAAAACGGTGTCCGGGGGCCATACTCTCGGGGTTTCTCCAGTCTCTGTCAGGCCAGTAAGTCTGGTCTTTTTTTGTGAGGCAGAATTTTACCCTACACTTTTCTCCCGCTCTGTCGGGGACCCTCTGTTGTGATCCCAGTCAGAGCAGTCAGTGGTGGTAGCTGGGTACCATCTAGTTGTACTGGACTCAGTCTGGTGCAGGCCGTGGTAGTTGTGGTCCATTAGTCCTTTGGACTAATCTTTCCCTTCTATTTTGTTCTCTTTATTCTCCGTTGCTCCCGAAAGGGTGAGACCAGTGGAGTATCTTAGATGGCAGCTCACAGGCTCTTAAGACCCCAGATGCTACTCACCAAGATAGAATGTAGAACATTTTCTTTATAAATTGTGTTATGCCAATTGAGCTAGATGTTCCCCGAGACCATGGTCCCCACAGCCCTCCAACCAGCAATTCAGTCCCTCAGGGAGTTTGGATGTGTCTATGGAGCTACCATGACTTTGCCTTGGACAAGTTGTGCTGGCTTCCCTAGTATCGTGTATTGTCTTACCCTTCACCAAAGTTACCACTTATCTATTGTCTATTTAGTGTTTTTCATCCCCACCCCTCCCCTCCCTCATAACCATCAAAGATTATTACTTTTTGCGTGTAAACCTTTTCATGAGTTTTCATAGTAGTGGTCTCAAACAATAGTTCTCCTTTTGTGATTGGGTTATTTCACTCAGCATAATGCCCTCCAGATTCATCCATGTTGTGAGATACTTCGCAGATTTATCATTGTTCTTTATTGTTGCATAGTACTCCATTGTGTGTATGTACCATAGTTTGTTTATCCATTCATCTGTTGATGGGCATCTAGGTTGTTTCCATCTTTTTGCTATTGTGAACAGTGCTGCAGTGAACATGGGTGTGCATATATTTATTGGTGTGATAGCTCTTATTTTTCTAGGATATATTCCTAGGACTGGAATTGCTGGATCCTATGGTATTTCTATTTCTGGCTTCTAAGGAAGCTCCATATCATTTTCCAAAATGGTCGTACCATTTTGCATTCCCCCCAGCAGTGCATAAGAGTTCCAGTCTCCCCAAAGGCTCTCCAACTTTTGTCTATTTTCTGTTTTTTTGATTCGTACCAATAATGCTGGGGTGAGATGGTATCTCATTGTCGTTTTGATTTGCATTTCTCTAATGGTTAGTGTTCAAGAGCATTTCCTCAAGTGTGTGTGTTAGCCACTTGAATGTCTTCTTTGGTAAAGTGTCTGTTCATTTCCTTTGCTCATTTTTTAATTGGATTGTTTATCTTTTTGTTGTAGAGGTGCTAGATTTTCCTGTAGATTTTAGAGATTAGATCTTTGTCGGATTTGTCATAGCCAAAATTTTTTCCCAGTCTATAGATTCTCTTTTTACTCTTTTGGTGAAGTCTTTTGATGAGCATAAGTGTTTAATTATCAGAAGATCCCAGTTATCTAGCTTATCTTCTGGAGTTTGTGTGTTGTTAGTTATGGTTAGTATCCTGTTCATGCCGTGCATTAGGGCCTCTAGCATTGATCCTATTTTTCCTTCTATGATCTTTATACTTTTTGGTTTTATATTTAGGTCATTGAACCATTTTGAATTAGTTTTTGTGTATGGTGTGACGTATGGATCCCATTTCATTTTTTTTGCAGATGGCTATCCAGTTTTGCCAGTACCATTTGTTAAAAAGACTGTCTTCTCCCCTTTTGATGGACTTTGGGCCCTTGTCAAAGATCAGGTGACCATAGGCAGACGGCTTGCATCTGGGTTGTCAATTCTGTTCCATTGGTCAATGTATCTGTCGTCGTACAAGTACCAGGCTGTTTTGACTTCCATAGCTGTACAGTAGGTTCTGTGGTCAGGTAGTGCAAATCCTCCTACTTTATTCTTTTTCTTCAGTAGTGCTTTATTTATCCGGGGCCTCTTCCCTTTCCATATAAAGTTAATGATTAGTTTTTCCATCTCTTTAAAGAATGTTGTTGATATTTAGATCAGGATTGCATTGTATTTGTAAATTGCTTTGGGTAGAATTGTCATTTTCACTTTTACCTATCCATGAGCATGGTATGTTTTTCCATTTATGTAGATCTCTTTTGGTTTCTTGCAGTAGTGTTTTGTAGTTTTCTGATTAGATTTATTTGTAAGTATTTTATTTTTTTAGGGGCTATTATAAATAGTATTGTTTTCCTGATTTCCCTTTTGTCATTCTCTTTATTGGTGTATAGGAATACAACTGATTTTTCTATGTTTTTCTTGTATCCTGCTACTCTGCTGAATCTTTCTATTAGTTTCAGTAGTTTCCTCATGTCGTTTTTTAGGTTTTCTATGTATAGTATTATATCATCTGCAAACAGGGACAGTTTTACTTCTTCCTCACCAACTTGGATGCCCTTTATTTCTTTTTCTTGCCTTGTTGCATTAGCTAGGACTTCCAGCACAATGTTAAATAAGAGTGGTGATAAAGGGTATCTTTGTCTTCTTCCTGTTCTCAAGGGGAATGTTTTCAGCCTCTCTTCATTAAGAATGATGCTAGCTGTTTTTTTTTTTTATAGATGCCCTTTATTATGTTGAGGAATTTCCCTTCTATACCTTTTTTTTTTTTTTGAGAGTTTTTATCAGGAATGGATGTTGGACTTTGTTGAATACCTTTTCTGCATCAATTGAGTTGATCATGTGATTTTTTTCTTTTATTTATGTGGTGGATTATGTTGATTGATTTTCTAATGTTGAACCACCCTTGCATACATGGTATGAACCCTATTTGGTTGTGGTGTATTTTTTTTTTAATACAATGCTGAATTGTATTGGCTAGAATTTTGTTAAGAATTTTTGCATCTATATTCATGAAAGATATTGGTCTGTAATTTTCTTTTTTTGTGGTGTCTTTGCCTGGTTTTGGTATCACGGTTATGCTGGCTTCATAGAATGAATTAAGAAGTATCCCTTCCTTTTCTATGTTCTGAAATAGTTAGAGTAGTACTGGTGTTAGTGCTTCTTTAAATGTTTGGTAGAATTCTCCAGTGAAGCCATCTAGGCCAGGGTTTTTTTTTAGTTGGGAGTTTTGTAAATTACCTTTTCATTCTCTTCTCTTGTTATGGGTCTGTTCAGATTTTCAACATCACTTTGTTGTAGTCTGGGTAGGTAGTGTGTTTCTAGAAATTTGTTCATTTCCTTTTGGTTTTCATATTTGTTGGAGTATGGCTCACAGCACCAGGTATTCAGGAGTCAGGAAAAGAAGGTAAGTAGAGAGAGACAAGAAATGAAGAAAAACCAAAAGGAAAAAAGAAAACAAACAAAAAAGTGTCCCAGGGATCCCACCAGCATGGTGGTGCGGACCAGAGAAGCAGTTCCCCAGCCAAGCAGTGCTTCACAGCTTGTTAAGAAGAAGCAAAGATAGCACGCGGAGCCAGGTGTTCAAGAGAAAGCAGGGGGAGGAGGTGAGAGGCAGGTACAAATCAAAAGAAGCTGAAAAAAGCAACAGCAGCAACACAGAAATGGCATTGAAGGAGCCGGCCGGTGTGGGTGGGGTGAATCCAGGTGGCAGGGAGCCTGTGCTTCCCCAGCCGAGCAACCTCGGCCCGCAGGGAAGCTGTAGAGGATTAGCAGAGGGAAGAAGCGTGGAGGGTGGGAAAGCATGGATCACTGGTTACCAAGTGCTCTGTCTCCTGCTGGCAGCTCCGTGAAGCTGCTTTCCCATACTCCCTGTTTGCTGATCTCTGACAGGAGTCCAAGATGGCGAAGCTGTGCTGTGTTAGGTGATAGGTGACCTCCACTCCATATTTCTCCTTGCTCTCTGTTCTCTGTTAGTTTCTTACTCCATTCAGTGCTTGGTTGCGTTCTTGATCTCTTCATTTGACGCTTAGGGTTCCCAGATTGATGTTTATCTCTGTTTTACTTAGTTTTTCGGGTCTTTGCTGTGGAGGCACGGCGTGGTGCTTCTGTCTATAGCTCCATGTTGGCTCCACCTCCATGGCCTGATGTGTTTTGTAATTAGAAGTGTTTTTATTTAGGAATACTAATACTGTGCATATATTATATATTGCATAGCACATCCAGTAGGGTCTAAGGCATTATTCCTTAATCAAGCACACCACTATTTCTATAGAGTAATGTATGAATGTAGGAACTTTCTCCCTAAGTGGGAAATATAATGACTATAAAGTTTAAGGCAGGATTTGATGCTAAATGATTATGAAAAATGTATTTGGTTTTCAGGGCTTTTTGTGGTTTTGGAATAATAATTATAAGACTGTGGACCTGTATTTAGTTGTGTGAGCTTGAAAATGTTTTTTGCCGTCTCTAATCTTTGTGTTTAGTTGTTTGTAGAATAGGAATAATAATTGTACCTGCCTAGTAGAATGTTGTAAGGATTAATGAGATAATTATGTAGCTATGCTTAGCAACATGCCTAGCACAAAGTGCTCAATAAATGGTAGCTATTATTATTAGCTGCATTCTGTCCTTACTTCATCCAAATTATGTCAAGGCGTGTAGAGCAAGATAAGAAAATGGGATGATTGGGGCCAAAAGACTATTTTTTTCACATGTCTAAACTAAATTCTTTTCTTATATCTCCCCACTGTAGCAGCACAAAAGCTTCGTACTCACCGTGTGTCTCATGGGTCTAGTACTCTTTCTGGCACATAATACCAAAACCAAACCAAACCCGTTTCTGTTGAGTCAATTCTAACTCATAGCGACCCTTTAGGACAGGGTAAAACTGCCCACACAGGGTTTCCAAGGCTGTAATCTTTACAGAAGCAGACTGCCACATCTTTCTCGTGTGTAGCGGCTGGTGGGTTTGAACCACTGACCTTTCAGTTAACCACTTAACTGCAGCTGAGCACTTAACCACTGTGCCACCAGGGCTCCTTGGCACATACTAATAGGCACCTCAATAAATAATGGTTGATTGAGTGATTAAATGCTATGAGATCCCTTCACAATGTTACATTGAAAGATATTCTGAACATAGATATAACCTCACCCAACAGCGCTTTTCATAATACCCAGGAAATCCTAGCACATGGTTTCTTTTCCTTTTGGCTGCATGAAACCTTTGCATGGTTCCATTTGACTGCTATACTCCTCAGCAAGGTAGTGCAGTTCTGCAGAGCCCTGGCAAGTCCTTAGGAGCTCCCACTGCATCTAATGTCACCCAAGAGAGATGAGTGAATACACCAGAAGAATCACACCCAGTGACGATGCCCCACGGTTGTGGGGAGCTAAAATGTCAGTGATATAGTTTTATATCATATTTTCTTTGCAAACAATTTTCTCTTTCTTATCTACCAAACCTAGAAAACATTTATTAAATAAGTTGGCAAACTAAATTTTATTTTCATTTGGCGATTTGGCCAGCAATAACTAAAAAAAAGTCACAATAAACAAAACACCATCACTCATGCAAACTTCTTGCATTACTTTGAAATAATTTATGCCCTTTCATAAATTGAGCAAATGGTTTGAAATGCTGTTTTGGATCTTGCTCATGAGATGTGTAGATGTTTGGCTATAGTAACTTAATAGGATTTAAAACTCCCTAAAGGAGAAAATATCATGGGTCTTCAATAGTGTATCATGGGTCCTCAATAGTTTACCCATAATTTTGAAAGCCAAAAAGGTCTGAAAACTCTGTTTTTGTTTGTTTGTTTTTCGTTTCATTTGGTTGTAATACTTGATCTAGCGGAAAAACCTGAAGTGAATGTGGTATTCCTTGTTTTTTATTTAACCCACCTAATGTGGTAAAAGTGAAAAAGAGGAAGACCCTCTACGAGACGGACTGACACAGAGGCTACAACAGTGGGCTCAAACATAGCAACGATTGTGAGGATGGCGCAGAACCGGGCATACTGTTTTGTTCTGTTGTACATAGGGTCACTAGGAGGTGGAGCTTACTCAGTGGTACCTGACAACATCAACAATGTGAATATTCAAGGAGCCCTGGTAGTGCAGTGGTTAAACACTTGCCTACTTAACCAAAAGGTTGGCGGTTCGAACGCACCAGCCACTCAGATGTGGCAGTTTGTTCCAGTAAAGATTTACAGCCTTGGAAACCCTGTGGGGCAGTTCTACTCTGTCCTATACGGTTGCTATGAGTCAGAATCGACTCGATGGCAGTGGGTTTTTTTGGGTAATGTGAATATTTATATGTTACGCTGCAGAAATATTAATGTATTTGATTATGTGTGCTGCCTCACACATACTGGAGGTGTTACTTCATATAAGGCAAATGGGCAGCATTACCTCTATAAAGTTATAACAATTCTGCATTCTGAAACACAACAGCCCTGTGGGTATCAGACTGTAGCCCTGTATTACCATTAGGACTGTTTCATGGACTCTTTCTAATGAAAAAATTATGGGCTGCAATTTTCAAATATATATTTATGACATGGCTGGGTCTGAATATGGATTCAGGCCAGTTAGCTGCACCATTCCAGAACACTTTCTTGCAGCTTTCTGTGTATCCAGGGGATGGCGGATCTGTGCTAAGCTGTGAAATTTATTCTGTAAATATTTTTGATGTTGCTAAACTAGCATCAAAGACATGTGTACAGTTCAATGAGTTGATGGGACCCTGGATCCTTGTTTAAATGTTTTCTCTATTTTAAATTAGCCCAGGTCCTCAGGAGATAACCTGTCTACTGTAATGCTTTTCCTTATACTTGGCCTGCTACGGGAAGAAAATGATCCAGAATTTTCCAGATCCAACCTAGAGAACTCTTCCCAAGACAGCTCAGTTAAAGGGTGGCTATAAAGAGAAAGGAATCCCTGGGTGGTGTAACCAGTTAATGTGCTAACCGAAAGTTTGCAGTTGAGTCCACCCAGAGGCACCTTGGAAGAAAGGCCTGGTGATCTACTTCTGAAAACCAACCATTGAAAACCCTACGGAGCACAGCTCTACTCTGACACACACTGGGTCACCAAGAGTCGGAATAGACTCCACGCCAACTGGTTTACTAAAAGAAAGGGGAAGAAAGTGTCATATGTTTCATCTACAATTTGCCATATGTTTCATCTTATCACTGTTAACAACAACCATTTAAAGTAGGAATTATTATCCCTATTTTACATTTAAAGGAAATGGAGGTTTAGAAATATTAAATAACTTTGCCAAATTCCCAGAGTCAGAAGGTCATGGTATCGGCACTTGAAACTCCAAAGCCCAAGCTCTTTGCATAACTCCAGGTCTGTATAACTCCAAAGCCCAAGCTCTTTCTAAAGCTCATGCTGCCTCCCTGAGAAAGAAGGAAAAATCAAAGGCAAAAAAACTGATAATATCAAAATTCAGAGGTGATTCTCACTGAAACTTAGTAGCCATTTTTATCACATTACTAAGGATTTAAGTAAGTTTCCAAAAATTGACAGAAAAATGAAGACCTTTGAGGACATTTAAGGTATCAACCAAACGTGTGGCTACTGTCAACCTCTACCTTAAGAATATGGGACACTCCTTCCCTGCTTCTCCATGAAGCAAGTTTGATTTAAAACAAAACCTTGAAAGATGAAATGTGATATGCCAAGTCAAACACATTTTGAAACAGCACAAATGTAGAAAACATGCATAGTCTTCTTTAAGAGTTTATATTTTAAGTTCACTTGTTCATTGTTTTCTGGCGCTTGTTAAATAATAATCAAACTATAGCTGCCTTTAGAAGACTGGATGGCCAGTAGAAGATCAAATACCAGAAGACAAGGCAGAAGCATCATCTGTTTTATTTTTGTTGCTTTGCGATTCATGTAGACACGTGCCTTATTCCAAGAAAGGCAAATTATAAAAACATATCACATTAATTAGAAACCCAGGGAGGTAAGTGTGTACCAGTACCCCCTTCCCCCACTGTCCAACACAAACATCCAGTGCAGCCATTTCTCTTTAATGTAATGGTTCTCAAGCTTCATCAGAATCACTTGGTTTGTTGTGGCGAGTTGCCGTTGAGGCAGTTCTGACCCATGATGACCCCACGTACAGCAGAAAAAACATTGTCCAGTCCTGCACCATCTTCACAATCTTTGGTATGCATGAGTCCGTTGTTGTGGCCTCTGCGTATTTTGAGTGCCTTCCAACCTAGGGAGCTCCTCTTCCAGCACTATATAGGATAATTCTATTGTGATCCATAGCGTTTGCATTGACAAATTTTCAGAAGTATATTGCCAGGCCTTTCTTCTTAGTCTGTCTTACTTTGGAAGCACCATTAAAATCTGTCCACCGTGGCTGACACTGCTAGTATTGACGTACCAGTGGTATAGCTTCCAGCATCATAGGAACACACAAGCCACTACAGTACAAAAGATGGTAGGAATCATTTGAGAGGTTGGTTAAACCACAGATTTCTGGGTCCCACCCCTAGAGTTCCCCGTTCAGTAGATCTGAGGTGAGCCCCCAAATTGGCATTTCTAACTAGTTCGCAGGTCATGCTGATGCTTCTGGTCCTGGGACTGCACTTTGAAGATAGCTTCTAAGTGAATATTTTTTAACATGTGTTGCCCTGAGCCTCAGCAGAGTGATTCTAGAACATTAATGAGCATCAGAATCACCTGGGAGCTTGTTAAAAGGCAGCTGCCCTACCAGCGAGTCTTGACCATGCTGAACATTAGAATCATCTGGGAAGACTTGAAAACATACCAAGCCCAGATCCCACCTCAGACCAATTGAATCAAAATCTCTGATTTGATTTGACTTTCTGGGGTTTCGGAAGGGTGTTTATAACATCTCCCCCAGTGATCTTAATACCCATGGTGGATTCATAATGACTGCAAAGTGTCTCCACAAGATCAATTTGATTCTTTGTGCGGCAAAGAAGTATGTGTTAAAAAACACATCCCAGGTGATTCTCATACATTTTGAGAAATAGTGCTTTGGGACTGGGCCAAGACCTTCCTCAAAGACTTATCACCTACCCACCCCTGTACACCTCCACCACACTCTCTGTTGCGCAGTTCTGGGCTTTGCACATGCTACTCCTCTCCCTGGAAAGCTCATCTCCTCCTCCTCTCATTGAGTTAATTCCTCTTGCCTTGGACACTGAGCCATTCACCCAGATCCTTAGATGCTCCTCTTCTTTGCTTCATGGCACCCTCTGCTCCTCTTTATCTCAGCACTGATCACACCATATGGTAGTTCCTTTCCACTATTCTGTAAGTCTCTCCCACTTAAGTGCTAAACTCTGAAGGGAGGAAAGATAATTTCAGTTTTTATTTCATCAGCCTTTGCTGAGGAGTCCCTGGATGGTGCAAATGGTTAACACTCTCAGCTGCCAACCAAAAGGTTAGAGACTTAAGTTCACCCAGAGGCACCTTGGAAGAAAGGCCTGGCAACCTACTTCTGAAAAACAGCCATTGAAAACTCTATGGAGTGTAGTTCTACTCTGATGACACACTTGGGTTGCCATGAGTCAGAATAGACTCAGTGCCAGCTGGTTACCCTTACTAAATATAGCTTCTCACAATACTAAGTGCTTAATAAAATTAAATGGATTAATGTTAATTAAATTGTTCAAATAAAGGAAAACCCCTATTTTCCTCCTTTGGGATAATCCAAAAACAAAATATCAAACCCATTGCCTTTCAGTCAATTCTGGCTCATAGCGACCCTGTAGGGACAGAACAGAACTGCCCCATAGGGTTTCCAAGGAGCAGCTTGTGGATTTGAACTGCTGACCATTTGACTAGCAGTCGGTCTCTTAACCATTGTGCCACCAGGGCTCCTTTGGGATAACATTTTCCTTTAAAAAATTTGCATCAACATAGCTCTGGTTTTCCAGGATAGGATAAGACAGCTTACTGAGGTGAGAGAAATATCCTATGTTAATAAGCTAAATCAGCAATAGTACATGCCTTAATCAAAAGAAAAGTCTAATATTACTTCCTTTGCTCAGATGAGATCTGTTCTTGTGATAGAAAATCATTGTAAAAATATCTTTTTTTCTTTTTTTACTACATGGAATGTCTACTGCGTTTAATCTTTTCACTGAAGTTTATCCTGATTTTTTAGTTTGTATATTCTGAGGTAGTAACCATATGTTCAAACCATTGTTGTTTTGACTGTGTGAAATTCCTCAGCAGACTCCAAGGAGTGATACAAAATACCAAACTAGCTGTGTTGATGCTGTTGGCCTCTTTGAAAATACCTGAAGCATCGAAAACCTCAGGACAGAATGCAGGTATCATTGGCCTTCAATTACACATCCTAGATTTTTACCTTATTATCTCACAGTGTGACTCTGTCTTGCTGGGTAATGTAATGACACAATGCTGTGCAATAGTAGTTACAGCCTAGTACATAGCTTGGGGTGGGAGAGGTGGTGGGCATGCTTTGTTTTTCTTCTAAGGGTCTACAATGTACTCTACGTATATCATACCATCTACTTAGATTATCATGTATTTCTCATTCTATCCTAAAAGGCAAAGGTTTACCATGAATTATTTATAACCAATAATCTCTATGACTGGATAGGAAAAAAAGAAAAAAGAAAGGGGGTACCAAGAAAAAAGGAAAACAAATGTCTGACTTGGCTCCAGTGATTTTTTTATAGCATATACCGTGCAAGCCTATGCATGTTTCCTGCTTTAATGGACTTAAACATTTCCATATTTCTATATATATTTTTATTGTCATGCCAACACATATGAATTGTTATGCTAGAACCTGTTGTCAATCTAAGCTCCTTCGGAAGACGGTATCAAGGGCCATTATTCAATTTGCATGTGAACAGATGCTATCAAAGAGAAAGGCTGTTGATCACAAATCCATCCATTTTGAGATTATACTAATAATTTTGGGCTAGGTCTACAGTGTTTCAGTTGGAATACAAGATAATCTCGACTTTTCGGGTAAAAAGATCTCTTATCAAGATGAATGATACTTTTCCTAGGAATCTGGATTGAGTGAACAGGGCAGAACTTGAAAAATTCCTCTGAGGGTATTCTTAATTAGGAAGGACAGGAGGTGTTTGACCTCCTACCTCTTGTAATGCTCTCTACCTTTTGATATTCCCTCATAAAGCACTACCTAGACCTGAAAGGCCCTTATCTCTATCTCAATTTCCAAGGTTTACTGTACATGCCTACCACCTATCTGTCAATTTGTCATACTGCAGTGGTTTGGGTGTTAGGATGCTGGAAGTTATGCTACTGGTATTTCAGACAGAAGCAGGGTCACCCATGGTGAAACTTCCAGAGTGTAACAGACTAGGAAGAATGGCCTGGTGATCAACTTCCAACAATTAGTCAATGAAAACCCTGTTGACCACAACAGATTCTTGTCCGATCTAGTGCTGAAAGATGAGCCCCCTGGTTGGGAAAGATTCAAAACACAGTGGCCGCAACAATGGACTGGAGCATACTGACAATCATGAAGATGGCGCAGAACCGGGCAACGTTTTGTTATCTTGCACATGGGGTTGCCGTGAGTTGGAGCCAACTGGATGACAACTAGCAACAACGACAATAACAATGATGCACAGCTGCTAAGGGTCGATGGCTGCTTTTAAACTCTGGACTACCTGATTCTACAACTCATGCAAGTTTTGAAACCAGGTCTTTGCAAATTTGATCATGTATAAGAACCTCCAGGTTAAACCAATACATGAGTAAAGAAATTCATTTAGTTTGGGGACCAACACTTAAAAAAATAAAGTAGAATAGAAAACATCAGAGCACTTCACAGGTAATAAAAGGTAAGAATTTTTTTTTAATTTTTTTATTTATTTATTGCTCTTTAGATGAAGGTTTACAGAACAAATAATTTCTCATTAAACAGTTAGTACAAGTATCGTTTTATGACAATGGTTAACAACCCCACAACATGTCAACATTGTCCCTTCTCAACCTTGGGTTCCCTATTACCAGCTTTCCTGTCCCTTCCTGCCTTCTAGCCCTTGTCCCTGGACTGTTGTGCCCCATTAGTCTCGTTTTGTTCTATGGGGCTGTCTAATCTTTGGCTGAAGGGTGAACCTTGGGAGTCACTTCATTACTGAGCTAAAAGGATGTCAGGGGGCCATATTTTTGGGGTTTCTCCAGTCTCTGTCAGGCCAGTAAGTCTGGACTTTTTTGTGAGTTAGAATTTTGTTCTACATTTTTCTCCAACTCTGTCCGAGACCCACTTGTAATCCCAGTCAGAGCAGTCAGTGGTGGTAGCAAGGCACCAACTAGTTGTACGAGACTCGGTCTGGTCGAGGCCATGGTAGTTGTGGTCCATTAGTTCTTTGAACTAATCTTTCCCTTGTATCTTGTTTTCTTCATTCTCCCTTGTTGCCAAAGGGATGAGACCAGTGGAGTATCTTAGATGGCTGCTCACAGGCTTTTAAGATCCCAGACGCTACTCACCAAGGTAGAATGTAGAACATTTTCTTCATAAACTGTGTTATGCCAACTGAGCTAGACGTTCCCTGAGACTACAGTCCTCATAGCCCTCTGCCCAGCAATTCGGTCCCTCTGGGAGTTTGGATGCATCTGTGGAGCTTCCATAACTTTTCCTTGTACAAGTTGTGCTGGCTTCCCCAGTATTATATACTATCTTAAGGGATAAGAATTTTTATGTGTAACTTTTATCCCATTTACATATGTGTATGCTGGGTTGCAAAGTAAAATATTTTTTTCTGACTATGAGTCAGGCTCAAAAAAATTGAAAACAAGTTATCTAGGAGTTTGTTAAAAATCATATTTATGTGCTCTTCTCTGAGAGGTGCTTAATCAAAATATGCTTTTTCTTGGACAGCATGTTGATAAAAAATGACTTAAACTGTACAATCAAAACAGAAATCGCCCTTCCTCTGTTCTTGTATACACCTTGTACAAACTTCCATTTTAGCACTTCTGACATTAAATTCATATTGTCATGAGCTTTTCTGAGGCCAAGCCATTTCCTTCTTTGTATGATTTTAGTGCTTATTTGAGCACAGACACACAATAGATGCTCACTACATGGCTGGTGACTAATTGTCTCTGTATGGCCCAGTAAGTCTTTCTCAGTTTCCCTCAGTCAACAGCATTTTCAGTTTGGGACTTAATGAGATCACTACTTCGTATTTATTGGATAAAAACACTGCGAGGCCCTTCAGATATAAGTGACAAATTGAATTTTGTAACTGATGCATGTCAATTTTGATAAGTAAGGCTTTCCTCCAATGTTTTATTCTTTGAGTCACCTATATGTTTTGAATAGTCAATTGAAAACTAATATGGAAACCTGGGAAGGTGGGTTGGGTAAATTTGAATCTACAGGATTTTAATACCACATCAAGTGATTATTCAAAGAAGAATGGTTATTGTTTTCTTTATTTACGTACTGGATTCAGCAAAGTGTTGTGAAATTTAAAATTACAACAATCCAATATTATGACAGTGTTTCGACTACGAATATCAGATTTTAACATGGAGAGTATCGTATAGGCAAATCTTTAACAAATGGGGCATGGCAGTGAATGCTAATGCATTCAGTTAATTATTTTTTCTCTTTAGCTTTTGAGATACTTGTTTTCTTGGACTAAACTTTAGTTCTATTTCTTGGATTAAACTTTATCTTTTGAATTACTCTAAGGATATTATTTGTATGCAGTGGGCTCTGAATGAGAAGCCACTGAAGGTTTTGAACGGGTAGGTGATAGGATCAGGGGTGGCTTTTTGGAAGATGAATCTGGTCCCATTTTGTAGGATAGATTGGACTTGGTAGAGAAGGAAGATAGGAAGCCTGGTTAGGAGGCTATTGTAATAGTCTCAGAGATAGGAGATGGAAGATTACATCAGGACTGTGGTAATGGAAAGAAAGAGGTAGCTATAATAGCATAGAGATGATCAGTGAAATTGTATAAGTGATAAAATGTACGTGGTAAAGAGAGATGATGCAAAACTGAGTCTGTAGGTTTGAGTCTTATTGACTACAAGAATCACTGTACTAATACAGAAATGAGAAGTATAGGACAAGAAGTTCATTTTCAAAGAAACAGATCCAGTAACCTAGGCAATATATGACGGTGGAGTTATTCAGCAAAACCAACACACTGGAGGATCTGAAGTACAGGTAGACAAATAGAATTTGGAGTAGTCCATATAGAATCAAGTTAATGCAACTAGATGACATGACCAGAGGAGAGAGAAGGGAAGATGATCAAGTGCAGAACTTGAGGAAAGCCTACATTTAGGAAATAGAAAAAGAAAACAGAGCAAGAAGAGACTGGAGAAATCAGAGGGGATAGGAGAATAAGGAGAGAAAGTGTTATGGATGGGAAGGTAGAAGTTGAAGAAGCAATTCATTCACAAAGATGGCAGCTGAGGGAAGAATCAGGGATTTGGCAACTTGGAAGTAATTGAGGACTTGTGATTGTGTAGAACAATAGAGCTATTAGCATGGAAGCCAGGCTGCAAGGAGTGAAGGCGTGAGTGGTGTTGAGGCAGCTGACGCAGACCTTCTTTTTGAGAAGCTTAATGAAGAAAGGAAGGACAGGGATAGTATCTGTTACTACTGGCTGATCCTTACTATGCCCTCCAAATCCCATTTTCCTAATTTCATTTCTCTGCTTCTTACCTATATCCTACAGCTCTAGGGAAATGAATTTGATTTGTTTATCTTACTGTGTTGTAGCCATTTTTTACTTGCCTATCTCCCCCATGAAACTGTAAGCTTGAAGGCTGGGACGTTGTATTATTTGACTTTGTATCCTCAGTACCTAACACTGGTTCTGGTATAGACTATGTGTTCAGTGCATATCTGTTGAATAATTGAGTAGATGGATACTTCCCATAAGAGAAGATTTACTCACCCAACCTGCCATCAATTGCTTATCTTCAGCTTCATCCTTCTGTATGTATTCTTTCCTCCTTGCTTGTATCTACCAATTATTTCAAAACGCAACTGGCTATTCACTTCCTGCAGAAATCTTATCCCAATTAACCTAATCTAAAGTAAACAGTTATTTTGCATTAGTGCATAAATTGTGTATTTGGTTTTTACGTATTGGAACTGTGATTAATAAAATTCTGTTCTGTAAGTATTCTTAGGTCATAATATGTATATTAGTTTTCTGTCCTCAACTATGACAAGACATTGTACAAGCTGGGTAAATGTTAACAGTCGTACATAAAGTTTAAAATACATCTGATTATGCAAATATCACAGATCAATATTATAGATCTACCTCTGTGACCTACCAGACAGAAATTTTGATTGTTGTGGCAATTTTGGGCCACATAAGACATCATGAGTAGGTGGCCTTCAAAATGTTGAAATAACACTCTAAAGATAATGCATCCTGCAATATGTGGTTAACATTCAGATTCCGTTGGCCTAAATGAAGTGGTTAATAGAAGTTTTCTGGTCATTTAAGATTAACAATATTCATGAAAGCTACGTGTTGTTTCTTCATTATTCTCATTTTTTGAATTTATATTTGCTATACTCATTGATATAGTTTTTATAAACATAGTACAGGTGAATGCTTTGACCAAGAGTTAACAGAAATTAAAAGCTTAATTAGAAGCACTCAAGGAGGCCTCAAGACTCTCAATTGGAAGGAGGATTCAATGTCCACATAAAAACTATGGTTAACAAGAACGAGAGAAGTAGAAAGAAATGTCAAATTGAGGTACTGTACAAATAAAGGTGCAGATAATTTAGCAGGCAGCATTTGGTACACCTATTATGTTTAGGAATTACATTGCTATAATTATATTTACCTTTCTGCTTCCCTTACTAAACTGTGAACTTCTTAAGGGCAGTATCTGCATGTTATTCATCTCTTAACACCCAGCATGAGGCCTGACATAAAATATGCCCTAGGCAAGTGTTTATTTTCTAATTTTTTATTTTTTTAAATGTTTTATTGTGCTTTAGGTGAAGCTAATGTTTACTGAACTGAATTAAAAATGTAGAGCCACCAGGCCAAGCATCTTTAACCCTCTATATACACCATGTATTTATGATAATGCACGTCTATATTGATTGATGTGGAAAAATGTCCACAGTGCTTTGTTTTTCAACACTGAGGGAACCACGACACCTATGTAAATGTGCATCCATACATCCATACATTAAAGTTCACAGAGATACTTGTGCATTTTTATGTTATTAACACTGAGTGGTGGGATTTCAAGTGATTCTCAAAGTTATCTCCGTATTTTCTTACATAGTCTGAACTTTCCATGGTGAGTACCTTCCATTTTAACTTTACAACAAGAGTGAAGCAGTTTTTTCAGAATGTGGACAAGGGTGAACTGAAGCAGGAAATCTCGGGTTCAAGGCTTGACACTCATTAGCTGTATCAGTTCCTCATAGCAAAGCACAATAAAGTAGGTAGTTTAAAACAACACAAATTTATTAACTCACAGTTCTGGAGGCTAGATACCCAAATTCAGGGTGTCAGCAAGACCATGTTCTCTGAAGCCTCTAGGGGAAGATCCTTTTTGATCTGTCCCAGCTTCTGGTAGCCCCAGGCATTCCTCGGCTTGCAGCCGCAGCATCACTCCATCTCTGCTGCCTTCTTCACCTGGCCATCTTCCCTCCATATCTCTCTTTCTCTGTGTCTCTTAGCTTTTATAAGGACGCCACTCATATTGAATTAGGACTCACTCTACTCCATTAGGACCTCATGTTAACTGTTAACATCTTTAAGGGCCCTATTTCTGAACAAGACCATATTCACAGGTATTGGAGGTGAGGACCTCAATATATCTTTTCTGGGGACACAATTCAATCCATAACACTAGTTGTGACAAACTACTTGTCTAAGTAGAAATTCAGCCATATGTAAGAAAAGAGAATACATACAGAAATTGTCAAGGGTTTCGTTTTACTTGGATCCACAATCAACACCCATGGAAGTACCAGTCAAGAAATCAAACAATGTATTGCATTGGACAAATCTGCTGCAAAAGACCTCTTCAAAGTGTTGAAAAGCAAAGATTTTAAGGTGTACCTGACCCAAGCCATGATATTTTAATTGTCCCATATGCACGCAAAAGCTGGACAATGAATAAGGAAGACTGAAAAAGAATTGATGCCTTTTAATTATGGTATTGATGAAGAATATTGAATATACCATGGACTGCTGGAAGAACAAAGAAGTCTATCTTGGAAGAAGCACAGCCAGAGTGCTCCTTGGAAGCAAGGATGGCGAGACTTGGTCTCACGTACTTTGAACATGTTACCGGGGGGACCAGTCCCTGGAGGAGGACATCATACTTGGTAAGGTAGCGGGTCAGTGAAAAAGAGGAAGACCCCCTACGACATGGACTGACACAGTGGCTTCAACAATGGGCTCAAATATAGCAACCATTGTAAGGATGGCACAAGACCGGTTTGTGTTTCGTTCTGTTGTACATAGGGTTGCTATGAATTGGAACCCACTCGCCAGCACCTAGTAACAACTATATATATAATACATATATATATATATGTATATATACCCCTTTAACATCCTGGGGTTGTTTTAGGAACCAACATAGGCAAGATCTTGTTATTCAACCTCAGGCATTACTTTTGTTTGTTTATTTTTTTTACTCAGAGCACTAATTCTGTGAGATTGGTAGAAAACAATCTTGGCTCTTCCTGGTATTTCTTATCTTCGCCTCCCCAAAATTATGGTTGAGCCTTGGCATCTTACATGGTGTTAATACTGTACTTGAGGTTTGTTGGGGCAGGTGTGGGAGTCACTGGTTTGGGGTCCACAGCTGTCATTAATGAAATGTCCACCCTCCTGGCCTGCATTGTCCCTTCAGGGTGTGGGACTCTCTTCTGTTTCTGGCTCCCACCTGAGGTGCCAGAATATTTTGCAAGGCTGCTTGTAGCCTGCCTGCCTATCCAGGCCTCCATGTCCCTCTCCGTTCTTGCTCGCTCACAGGTGCAGTGTCTAGAGTCTGGCCCTGGAACCTCCTCTGCTTTCAGAACCAATAGCTGCCTCCCTTCATCTTAGAACTCAGGAGAATCACTTCCTTTTCTGGGAAGGAGGGCAGGGAAAACCTGAAGTTCCCTGCTTCTCATTCCCCACAACACCCTCTTGCCAAGACATGTTATCTACACCAGGAAATCTTCTTCAGCTCTGGGACTGCTAGTTTACCACATCTTGTCACAAGACTCTCCCAAGGCAACAAGTACAGGGAACTGTACATGACTGAGGGAAGTGAAAGGAAACAGAAAAAAGGGAGAAAGACAAAATGCAGAAGTATATTAAAGAATATTTTCCTGACAGTTGTAAAAATGCTGTGATCCTGTTGGGTATGCTGAGTAGGCATAGAATAAATAGAAAATGCCCTACCTGTCCTTCTCAATAGGTTTCTAAGAGGGAATTAAGTCCTACTGTCCTAAAACTTCCATTGAATATTATGAATTATCTTATCTCTCTTGCGTCTAGAATGGTTATTAGCCAAGCACTCCCCTTAGGTGAGTCGAGAAAATTGTCACTCCAACTTGCTTCTGAGAGGCCTAATGATCTCCCTGAACTTGCTGAAGAAAGATTCAAGACTGATTACAATGCTGCAAATCAAGTGAGAAGACTTTCAACTAAGAAGGTAGTATAAAAATTGGGGCAAAAATGCCCAGATACCTGGGATCAAGGAGGGTGTTTTCAGGTGACAGGTATGAGGTGTGGCAGAAATCCTGCAGTCTAGGAAATGTGATATTACTAGTCCTGCAGATGTCTTGGCTCTGTGGAAAGTAGGAACATAGAACAGAGGGAAAACAGGGACAGGAAATAGGAATTCTTTGGGAACCTGGGCTTGTGCTTGTCCTACTTCTTTGACTGTCTTTTGAAGATACACAAATATTCTGAACTCAAAATTGTGGCATGCTACAAAGCTTATCCTCCTGCTCTGCATCCTTAGAATAGAAGTGCATTGATCACAGCCAGGATTATACAGTGGAGCGAGAGTGTGGTCTTTGAAGTCAGACAGGTGGCCCACATTAATGAAAACTCATATTCTCATCAACCTCCACTTCCAACATCTACTTAATTTCTGTTACTTAGTTTGCTCAACTATAAAAATGGAAGCTACTCTCTACCTTGTCAGGTTGCAGGGAGAGTCAAATAAGGTAGATGCCAAGAGTCTAGGAGAGTGCCTGGTATATAATAGATGCTCAATAAATCACAGGTACAATTTCTCTTTGTTTTCTTTTAGTTGCTCCTCTGTAAGACAAGTATACTCACTATCTCAAGAAATAAAGATAAATAAATAAGGAACTATGAAAATATTTCACCTTTTCCCCTTTTCTAGCCTTTTGAGAAAGACTCTGATGATAGGAACTGGTGGTTGAAAAGAAGCAGAAAAAATAGAAACAATGTTAAAAGATCCATGACTCTCCCGGCAAGTTTAAAGAACTATTTTGTGCCTCTTCCTATTTATTTAGTTGTAAACAGTTAACACACTCAATTGCTAACCAAACAGTTGGAGGTTTGAGTCCACCCAGAAGCACCTCAGAAGAAAGGCCTGGCAATCTACTTCCCAAACATCAGCCATTGAAAACCCTATGGAGAACAGTTCTATTCTGACACATGTAGGGTCACAATGAGTTGGAGTTGACTTGGCAGCAACTGGTTACTGGTAAATAGATTGTAAATAGATTCTTTTTTTGCTTATCCTTTTTATTATGGGATAAAATGAAATACGTGAGTAATTGGGTATGTGTGTGTGAGTGTGTGTGTGTGTGTAGCTCTATTTCTATAAAGTGCTACACCTGGTTGATTCAGAATACATTTCATTTTAAAAGATTCTTTTTTCTTCTGGAATGCTCCTGTATCCATAAAGGAGTATCATTTAAAAAATATACTTTAGTTAGAACATAACAAAATGGTTAAGAGAAACCACTTTGGAGGTTGACTTAAAATAGATTTACTTTGAAATAAATATACATCTGGTATAGAACATGGGTTTTAGTAAATATACACACTGGTTTTACTAACAGATACCACTTTGGGAAGATATGTATTCTGGTTTTAAAAGTATTCTAGTTTGAGTTCAGCTGCATTATGGCTTATGTAATACTAGTTAGATGTTGGCTCAGAAATATGTGTTCATCATAAAATTTTGGCTAGATTCACAATGGATATCTGATAGGGTAAAGAACAAAGTGATTATTCACATACTTAAAATCTTGAGAAAAACATACTGTGAACCATTTGTCAGTGAAATTATTCCATGATGTTAAGGAGAAATGATATGAAGATGCTAAGGACTGCTGGGTTCAGAGTGACTAGACTCAGGTCTTAGTTCTTAAATATAACCGAGCTGGATGATGCGGCCCACAGGCTCTCTAAATCTTGACCAGTACAAGTTTCTGTCGAGTCATGGCAACCCCATGTGTGTCAGAGTAGAACTGTGCTCCAATTGGCTGATTTTTTGGAAGTAGATTGCCAGATCTTTCTTTCAGAGTCTCTGATTGGACTCAAACCTTCAACCTTTCGGTTAGCGGCTGAGCGTGTTAACCATTTGCACCATCCACAGGCTCCTTTGCACCATCCACGGGCTCCTTTCTGAACCTTAGTTTCTAATAAAAAAAAATGGAGAAACCATCGATCTCACAGATATTTCTTAGGTTTCTTTTAATAAAACTAACAGAGCATCTTTAATGCACTAGACCTATTTTACAATGCTCATGTTGAAAGAGTAGAAAAATTCCTGCTTTATAAACTATTTTATATTGAATATTTACTACATGCAGTTAGTGGATTTCTTGTTATATGATTTGACCTGCTGCATTTAAACTAAGTAATTAACTTACTGAATGCCTGTTGAAAACCTCATTGCCGTGGAGTCAATTCAGACTCATAGTGACCCTGTAGGACAGAGTAGAACTGCCCCATAGAGTTTCCAGAACTATAATCTTTACAGAAGCAGACTGCCACATCTTTCTCCTGAAGAGTGGCTAATGGGTTCGAACCATCAACCTTCCAGTTAGCAGCTGAGCACTTAACCGCTGTGCCACCAGGGCTCCTTGAATGCTTATTAGGTATTCAGAAATCCAAGTTCACATCCAAAGTCATGAAATTATCACAGTTATAGTTTCTTCTTAATCTGTCAATAATTTTAATGCAAAATTCACCTTAAGAATCTTTTTTAAAAAAAAAAATAAATGGAAGGTAACTTGCCAGTTATTCAAAATGGTCTAGAATCAGGAAAAAAAATGCTCTTCATTCCCTTCTCTGCTTAAACACTCTATTATTTATGGTTTGTTCAAGGGCACTAAGAAGAAAGAGGCTGATGTGGCTGATGTGGTCAGAAGGTGGGCTATGTGTCTATCGTAAGAGAAAAATGGCTCAGGCATGCTCCTCTCCTGGCTTCCTGGTGCCGGTAAACCCGTTGCGGTTGAGTCGATTCCAACTCATAGTGACCCTATAGGACAGAGTAGAACTGCCCCATAGGGTTTCCAAGGAGTGGCTGGTGGATTCAAACTGCCGACCTTTCAGTTAGCAGCCAAATGCTTAACCACTGTGCCACCAGGACCCCTCCTGGTCCCCACTTCCTTTGCAATGGTTTTCATCCTTGCTTTTTCTCCCCAGCCGGCTTTGACCTGTGGCCTTCCCTGGGCTACACTCCCCTCCCCTGTTGGCTCTGGAGCCTAGGCCTTCAGAGAGCTCCCTCTAGAGGCCAAGTGCTCAGCACAGGTGCGCCCTTTTCAGCCCAGGGTGCTGGTGCTCTTGTTCCCTTTCCTCTGTGAGAGAGGAGGGGAAGATTAATCAGTTTCCTGTTTTCCTTTGATGTCTTTATGCCCATGAGAAAGCTGAATAGACTGGATAGATGAAGCTGGGCATCCAGGTAAGACCGAGACCAAAGTACATCAAGAGAGACGTGAAGATTTCCTGGGTGAGCCTGATTCTCCATTTATATCGTTTGGTTTAGATATATGGTGAGATCTATCACAAGATAATTCCTTCCCTTTTACTCAGTCTTTAAAAAAATTTCTTTTTGTTTGTTTGTTAATGGTACTGTGTCCTTTATAGTCCTGTTGACTTGTACACATCAAGGCCTATATTATAATGAATATTCTCCTTTCCATCTTCAACAAAGTCACCGTTAATCGTGTTGTCCGCAGGGTGAACACTTGTTGTTAGGTGCCATCAAGTCAGTTCTGACTCGTAGCGACCCTATAGAACAGAGTAGAACTGCCCCATAGGGTTTTCAAGGAAGGCTGGTGGATTTGAACTGCCGACCTTCTGGTTAGCAGCTGTAGGTCTTAACCACTGCACCACCAGGGCTAAACACTAGTGAATTTTATTTAATTTTCATTAGTGTTGACACATAGTGACATAAAATTATTAGCTGAATGAATTTAAGAATGAATGAAGGGAAGACTGAAAGAAATCACAGATTCCAAAGGTAATCATTGAAACACAATGTTTCATTTTACTAATGGGAAATAGTGATGGGACTGTTTCTTTTGGATACATTTACACGTTTACGTGTATTTGTATATATAAACTGTATATAGAATCACATTAAAATGAAGGCTATTTGGAAAGCACATTGCAACTCTAAATAAATACGGTATACAGGGTCTCTATGAATTGAAATCGACTCAACAGCAATGGGTTTTTATGTGTATAAACCCAAAACCAAACCTGTCGCCATGGAGTCGATTCCAACTCACAGTGACCCTATAAGACAGAGTAGGACGGCTCAACGGGGTTTCCAAGGCTATAAATCTTTACAGAAGCAGAATGCCACATCTTTCTCCCGCAGAGCGGCTGGTGGGCTCAAACCAAACAAAAAGGAATTAAAAGCAAATTTAATTATACACAAAAATTTACAAAACCTGAAAGTGGTGAATCAAAGTATAGGTGACTCAAATGCTAAGGAAGACATGCGCGCAATGATATATCTCGCTTTAAAATGAAACGAAAAGCCAATTTCTATTCTGTTCTCAGAACTTGATTTAGAACCAAAACAAAGCTGAGCAGCTTGCAGTCTGGCCTTTTCTTTACAGTTGCAATGTGCTTTCCGAACAGCCTTCATTTTAATGTGATTCTGGCTGATAGTCCCTAAAGTTCTAGCCACAGGCACTGTAAGTATTATTTTACTCTGCGATCCACTGAAGAACCTCAGAAAAAATATTTTTTGGCAATTGATCTAAAAGGAAAATGAAATAATCACCATTTTTCATATCTATTTGGGTTTCTGAAACAAGTCTGCCATATACTGAATGAAAACACTTTGGAAAGTAGTAACTGTGATATTAATACAAAGCATTATTATGTTTTTTTTCCCCTGGGTTTCCCCAGATCCAGTATCCCTGAAATATAGGCTTCCACTCATCCGTTTTGACTATCCATACGGCTGTACTCTCTGCTTTCAGGACTCTTTCTACAGGCAAAAGTTTTATCCTCACCAAATAATGTACTAAAAGTGGAGGTGAAAATTCATGCTTGAATCAATCAAAAAGTTATTATGTGGGCTCAATTAATTTTATATAGTCTCATCCTAGTGTGAAGGCTGACTTGGCATCTAATAAAGTTGGCTGGAAACAATCTGAAAAGTTGTCCAGTGGTAAGAGGTTAAGAAGGGAGAAGCATTGTTTCATGATCTTTACCCTAATTTCATAGCAAAATTTTTGCCAAGCTTTATGAGTCTGACTACATCCCCGTGGTGTTAAGAGTTTTAGTCGGCACATGCCCAAGCCATTTGCATCCTAGGAAATAAATGTGGAGCACATGTTTTGAAAGAGGTTGATGTGCGCACTGCTTGGACTCCAGAGCCAAGAATCTGAATCCTGGCCGAGAAACAACAGAAGGTTAAAAAAAAAAAAAAGAAGTTGACATATAAAAATATAACATTTGGCTTTAATGTCTAGGCTCTTTCCTTAAAACAATATGCAATCAGTTTAATGAATGAGAGGAACACACTAAGTCAAAGCAGTTTGGCTGAATGTTCAACCATGTGACAGATTTTGTAAAAGAGAAAATACTGTTGCACTTTCAACAGTAACTAAAACCATAAGACAAGGTTTCTGGCTTCATTCATGGCTTAATCAAGCCAGTAGACCAAATTCTTTAAAAAACAGACTAAAACAAAATACATCCAAGTTACAAAAATGCTACCTATTACAAGTAACCCAAAGAGAGAGAAAACGTCAGAATCCATTCCGAAGGATTTTAAGTCAGGTATACCCGTTGCGGTCCGGTTGATTCCAACTCATAGTGACCCTATAGGACAGAGCAGAACTGCCCTATAGGGATTTCAAGGCTGTAATCTTTACAGAAGCAGACTGCCACATCTTTCTCCCTTGGAGCAGTTGGTGGGTTCCAATTGCTGACCTTTTGGTTAGCAGCCAAGTGCTTAACCACTGTGCCACCAGGGCTTAGGTATACCTTTCTTAATTTTGGTGGAGGGGGAGGAAGGTAGGAGTTATTCATGATATCCTGTTTTGTTTAGATATTTGACTGAAAAAACTTTATGATGCAATTTAAAATACCCTATTGTGTATACTGAAATCTCAAAGAATCTCATTATAGAGGTTCATGAGTAAACCTAATATTTAAAAAGAGGAACATTTTTCTTTCTACTTTATTTCCTCTTAAAGAATGTTTAGACAATCCTGTAGGTAGGATTTCTTATCTTGATGACTGAATAATTTAGCTGAATATTACTCAGCTCGTTTGCATTGTATGATTAGGTGCATTACAATTTGTGATTTGATAAAGCATACTGTTAATAACCCTAAAATCAAGTTTTACTTCCCCTTTGAATGAGTAACATTCACTGTTATCCATGGATGGCTTCTCTAGTCCCCATTAACCATCTGAAAAATTATGTTAGCGACTGCATAGAGTCAGGAAGATCTGGGTGTAAATTCTAGCTGATTCTCATATTATTTCTATGAACTTGGGCGTTACTTGACCCTGAAGCCTCAATTTTCCCCTCTCAGGGTAAGAATTAATGCCATACCTACTTTCTAGGGTTATGATGGTGAAAAATAAATTAGATGATGTGCCTTAGCACTCAGCACTTAATGCTTTTCTTCTTCATGGTGAACCTATGTAAGACTGGATGATTAAAAACAAAGTAACACCATGGGCGTGCATTTCAGAATGGGACTTATTCGCAGTGTCTGCACACTTAATGGAGGCAAACCAACGAGTGAAGGGATGGTCACGGTTAACGGTGAACAAAACTGACCTCTGCCTTGTCCCTACATTTTTTTTTTCTCGACAGTTCAAATCCCCATGGTCCCAGCTTGCCCTTCTTTAAAAGAGCTCAAAAGCAAATGGACCTAAAATAGAACAAGAGGAGAACTGAGAAAGAGATAAATTTTAGACCCAAGCCCTGGTGATGTCGGGCCCAATATAATTATATTGTACAAATTCAATATTATTTCTTCTTTAATTTAAAAGGTAAATTGTAAGTCAAGACATCTTTTTTGGTTATTTATATTAAAAGTGTTTATAGCCAGTTGTACTATTCAGTGTTTCATATTTATTTTTACACAATTGTGATTTGCTGCATAATCCACAGAAAACATCATTTTTCATTTTCACATGGAATAATGACAAATGGTTACTCAGAAGTTTGGTGAGTATAAATGGCACATTTTCCCAAGTAATAATACTTAGTAGTGGATTAGAGATAAGAACTTATTGGAAATACAGAAATGTGGTTTATGGTAAGAGGTACAGTCACATCAAATTCTTTACTAATACTCATATTCTCTAAAGAAAACTACATTTTTCTCCTTCACCTTTTTAATAGTTCATGAGGGGCTATTAAACAGATGCCCCTCTGTTTAATGAAACTTTTTTAAATCTAACTTCTATGAGGAGAATGTTCTCCAGCATCAATTACATTTTAAGCTTGTGTTACAGCCTCGTGGAAGTGAAAACCAAAAGTGTGATTTAAAAAATGATTCCCAAAGTTTAGATGCTGGTGATCTGGAAATCCCATAAGGAATAACTGTCTTGAAAAATTTATAGCCTTTTCGTCTGTTCCTGAATGAAGTATATTGTGAACAAGCAACCTGTCTCTCAGTATTTTGTCACTTGTGTTACCAGCTGGTCCCAATCAAAGTAAAGATGTAAATCCAAAGCTCGGACTATCCACACGTTCATAAAAATGCAGGGCAGTTCTTAAACATTTATCAAGAGCTAGCAATGTGTTAGGTGTTAAAGAAATGAAGGGGTGTGTCTTAGGAGGGTTGGTAATGCCAAAGTTTTCTTTACAGGAACAATACATAAAAATGAAAGCCCTAATGGAGTGGTTCAACTGTGACTCAACTTTCAGTTGGGAGAGAGGTGACAGTTGGATAAGCCTTCTGTGCTTACTGGGACACAGGCCATTTGGTTTCTACAGGACAATATGATTGAACTGATAACGCAGTTGTCAGAAAGCCTCTCTGGTACTCCCCTGTTGCTTCTACAATGCTCTAATTCTTGTTTTGTGATAAAAGCTTTTGCCTATGAAAACTCAGCCACAGTCCTTTCTGGATTCACTTATCATTCAACTCTTTGAAACATTTCAGCTTAGGTCAGAAATATCAGGATATCAGTCCTCTGAGGGGAATAACCAATTACAGTTTCATGGCCTTTAAGAATCTTGCGTATGCTTTCTTTTTGAGATAAAAGAAGAAACTTCAGTTCTCTGCTTGCAGTAAGGGTCGAGAGCTTGTAGTCATTTTCTAGTAAAGCTGACTCTGTGCAAAATCACAATTTTTTCCCTTTACATTAACCCTAAACCAAACAAATACTTCTGAGCACTCCCCATCTATAAAATATACTCAAATGTGGCTTAGTTATTTCTTGTTTTATAGACTCATATGCAAACACGAAAGAATAATGAACTTGTGAGAATTGTTGCATACTGAAATGTATAAATAAAATTAATTGAAAGTCTAGCACTATATACCTGTGTATCTAATAAGGCAATATATTCAATAAAGATAAATTAGTGCCGTTATTTGATCTTAAGTTTTTCCCTTCTAGGGTCATCAAGAAGATTCAGCAAAAAAGAGGTTAATTTTTACATATATATACATATATATGAATACAAATATATAATTGTTTTTCTATTGCATATTTATTAAGATCTTGATTGCTGGACTCTCAAAACCAACAAAACCCATTGGGGTTGAGATGGAGCAGAACTGCCCCCATAAGGTTTCTAAGGCTGTAAATCTTTATAGAAGCCGACTGCCACATTTTTCCCCCTACGGAGCTGCTGGTGGGTCTCAACTGCCTTTCATTAGCAGCTGAGCACTTAACCACTACACCGCCTGGGCTCCTTTTCTGGACTCTAATAGGAAATGAACACTGTCTCACTATGGAACAGCCACATTACCTAGAAAACCAAAAACCAAACCTATTGCCGTGGAGTCGATTCTGACTCATAGTGACCCTATAGGACAGAATAGAACTACCCCATAGGCTTTCCAACGAGCAGCTGGTAGATACGAATTGCCAACCTTTTGGTTAGCAGCCAAATGCTTAACCACTGCACCGTCAGGCTCCACATGACCAAGGCAAGGTATTTATTCTCTCTAAGCCTTAGTTTCCTCAACTATTAAAAAAATTTAAAGAGTGTGGTTGGCGGCTTCTAAAATAGTCTTCAATTATTCCTACCTTCTGGTATTCATTCACAGCTTTGTGTAATGCCCTCCTCTTCAATGTAGGCTGAACTGAGTGATTTCACCTGCACGATTAGGTTATAAAAAGATTGTAACTTTCTTCTTGGAGACCCACTCTTGCTCACTCTTGAATCTCTTGTTCTGGGGGAAAGGAAGCTGCTCCATTGTGAGTAGTCCTATGCAAACATACATGTACAAGGAACTGAAGTCCCCAGCCCATAGCCAACGAGGACCTGAGACCTGCCGTCAGCCATAAGAGTGAGTTTGGAAGTGGGTCCTCCCCTAGTCCAGCCTGAGATGACTCCAGCTCTGCCTAGCACTTTGATTGTAGCCCATGAGAGTCCATGAACTAGAGGCACCACCAGCTAAACTGTGCCCAGTTTCCCAACCCACAGAAACTGAAAGATAACAAAGGTTCGTTGTTTTTAAGCTGCTAAACTTAAGGGTAATTTATTACACAGCAATAGATAACAAATAAAAACTTGGATTATAGTAAGAATGATTTTGTAGGATGGTCATGATTAATCTCACATTATCATCGTAGGATGAAATAATTCAGAGCACGTTTTTCAGGAAAGCATTAATTGCCTATGCAACCCACAGTAAGCCGCACATGCTGCCCAATATTCTGAGATTACCTCACTCAAGTTTATCTTCCTGGGGGAGGTGGGGGGAATCACTATTTCTCTTTCTGTGTGTTGGGCACATGATTTTGGAAGTATGTGCTTCATATTCTTTCTTTAATCTCTGTGTGTGGGGTTTTGTTACAGCTACATCATCTATGCTGTTTTGAAATTTTGTCTGAGACTTAGATTAATGAAGGTGACTAGTAGCTTAACAGAATTCATTCATTGTTCTACACATCTCTTTTACAGCAGAAGTCCAGCTTTCAGAAGACAGACAGCTCTGGCAACAGAGAATTCTGATGGGGTCCTTCAAGCATGTCCAGCATCTCTAACAGTAGGTCATGTTTCAAGATAGAAATAAAGTATCGACAAGAAGAATTTCTCTTGTCTTTCCCCATGCTCCCTGCACCCTTCATGTAGACAGGTGGAAAAAATTCCTTTTACATGAACTGAAAGACTTAGTACAAGACCAGAATTTTTAAAACTGCCTCACACTCTTTAAAGTGCAACATCATTATTCAAGTGCCATAAAAGTCCAGGAGTGTGTCTGAGCTTTAGTTCAGCAAGGATTGTGGCCAACTTGTGGATCCCACAGACTTAATAGTGCAATTTGGAACACTGTTCAATAGGTCAGGGATTCTTTCTCCCATAAGACTTTCATGCTTAACTGACAGAGAGAGAAAGGAAACCATTACTGCACTTGACCTTTCCCAAGGACTGGTGGAAACCATGAAGGACACATCCTGGAAATGTCTGCCGACCAAGTCAAAACATAGTGTTCATTCAATAGATGAGTGGTGGCTAAATAACCCCTGGAAATTCTAATCCATTTTCATAAGATTTGACTCAGGAGTTCCATGCATGATCACCTTCAGTGTAGACCCCAGAAGCCACTATTTTGCCTTTGGGTGTTTTAGGTAAATCAAATTTGTGCTTGGAGATTCTGTACAGTACAAAAGAAAGAGGAGCCCTGTGGCACAGTGGTTAAAGTGCTCGGCTGCTAATCAAAAGGCTGGCGATTCGAACCTACCAGCCCCTCCGCAGGAGAAAGATGTGGCAGTCTGCTTCCGTAAAAATTTACAGCCTTGGAAACCCTATGGGGCAGTTCTACTCTGCTCTACAGGGTCACTATGATTTGGAACTGACTCCATGGCAGTGTTTTTTTTTTTAATAAAAGAAAGATACCAATTAACAGCTTTCACTTTGCTTTTGGCCCTACCTCTTTGTGTGCCCTTAGGCAAATTCCTTAATACTTCAGAGCCTCATTTTTCTCATCCATAAAATCAGAGCTTCGAACCAGTCATTCTGGTTCAATCCCCTGCTGAGAATTTGCATTTCCACCCCAGACATACTGTATCAGAATCTACATTTTAACAAGATGCATAAGAACCACCTGGAGATCTTGTTAAACTGTAGATTCTGGTTCAGTATATCTGGAGTGAAAATGTAAATTCTCAGTGGGGATCAAACCAGAAGAAAGGCCTGCATGAAATATCTGCCCTGCTTAATTCTCAGCTAATTCTCCATAGCTGAGAATTAGCCACATGAACCTCTCGTTGACAAAACCTGGGAAGTAGGTTTTGTCAATAAGAGGTTCATGTGGCTAATTCTTAGCTCTGGAGTTTCTATAATGCCACTAGTTAGGACTCTTTATATATATTTATATATAAATCAAGCGAGCATAAGCAAACACAACAATTACAGTAACAACAAAACATCCTGCCCCCACCAAAAAAAAAAAAAAACCATAGGGATTACATGGATTTTTTTAATTTTTATTTTCAAGAATATAAGATTTCTCACAAAAATAAAGACTAGAATATATCAGTGCCTTAGGAACAACTGTATCCAGAGATTCTAATGCTTTCATTTCTTTTCTCTTGTTGGCAGCTTTGTACCTCTTTTTCTCTTTACCTTTGCTTTCGACTGCTTGTTTTGTTCATAAGGTGGGCAATACAGCTACTCATAACCCCAAACTCTGTATCCTGTAGAAAAAAACTAGAACGTCCCTGAAAGGAACTCAATGGCTTAGCATGAATCTGGTGCCCGGAAGTCAATGGCTTAACAGGGCTCAGGTGTTTATGAATCAACAGTAATGAGGTTCCATGGATACTGTAATTGGGGCGGGAATGGGAGGGGTGGTGGGAGGAGAGTGCTGGGCAGATAACACTGTAAGACCTACTCTATAGAGAGACTCAGGTCAACTGCTCTAGATGCAGAGGAGGAAAAGGATAGCAAAATTGTGGAATGGTCAGAAGCACTGTCAAATTACTTGAAAGACAGAGAAGGTACCGAAGTGTTAGTTCTGAGTCCCAACTGAGTGTTTTAATCACCTGGGGGAGCTTTTTTTAAAAAACACTTTACTAAAGCAAAGTCCTTTGTCTACTGTTATCAGAACCACCTAAAATGTACAGGCTTTTGAGATCTACTCAGACCTATTCAATCAAAATCTCTAAAGATGGGACTCAGGAATTTTCAGTTAAAATAGTCTCCCCAATGACCCTTTTGCACATGTAAAATTTGAGAATCATGGCCTTAGACTAGTGATTTTTAGAGTGTGAGTTTTTGACCAGGAGCTTCTGCATCATCTGGGAACTTGTTAGAAAAAGCATATTCTCATACTCCACCCTGGACCTACTTAATCTGAAACCCTAGAGTGGGGCCAACAATCTGTGTCTCAAAGCACTCGTCACAGGTTTGTGATGCCCACTAAAGTTTGACAACCACTGCTCCAAACCATTTCATCTTTCCAGTAATTCATCTTTATGACATTTTACAAACATATTGATCTGGGGTTTAGCATTTAAAATAAGCAGTTTCTTTCTCATTAATCTCTGAATGCTTGGTTTCAAAATAATCCTGCCAATTAGCTGGCACCATAATGCCTTTCGAAGTTGTTATGTTGCTAAGACACACAAAGGTAAATTATTAACATCTACGAAGATGAGGGAAACAAAGCTCTTGTCATCCTTCCCTTCTGTGAGTCAGGGAAGGAGCTCTTGTGGCGCAGTAGTTAATTAAGCGCTTGGTTGCTAACCGAAAGGTCAGTGGTTCGAACCCACCAGCTGCTCCATGGGTGAAAGATGTGGCAGTCTGCTTCTGTAAAGATTTACAGCCTTGGAAACCCTACGGGGCCATCCTACTCTGCCCTACAGGGTAGCTATGAGTCCGAGTTGACTCAATGACAGTGGGTGGGTGAGCCAGGGACCTTTCCAATGAGTTTCATCTTTTTCAGTTTCTTTAGCTATAGACAGTGAAGCTGTGAGCTGAAGATTTCATCTTTTAAGCTCCCCTTTTAAGCCAATGATCCATTCTTAAGTAAAATAAAAATATAAAATTTTTTATTTTAGAGTAAAATAAAAATGTAGAATTTTTTATTTTAGAGTAAAATAAAAATGTAGAATTTTTATTTCGGAGTAAAATATTAAATTAGAAAATAATAACAGTTTAAAATTTAAGATTTAGAAAAGCTTTTTAAAAAATTAAAAATTATTGAAGAGCAAGTTTACAAAGTATATTGTTATTATGTTTCTATATAGGGGCAAGGAAAACTTTAGAATTTCAAATATAAGGATTTACTAACAATAATGAGGTTATAGATTCTAATACATGTGAGAAGATTGTCATCAACAGCATAGTAGAAAGACTGAGAAGAAACTAGTATTTGAAAATATACATATTTATACCATAAACCTACTATGTTTGAAAATTCTAGAAAAAACAAAACTACAAATGCACGCATCCCATCAGCTGTCAGGGTGATGCAGTCATCACATGTCATGTAGCATCTGGGAAACTACACAGCGCACTCTTAAGAGAAAAGAGAAAAGTCATGCTTTATAACGTTATGAGAATGATTTTGACCTCGTAGACCCTCTGACAGGGTATTGGGAACCCCCAAACCAAAAAAAGAAAAAGAAACCCATTGCTGCTGAGTTTATTCCGACTCATAGTGACCCTATAGGACAGAATAAAACTGCCCCATAGGGTTTCCAAGGAGCTGCTGATGAATTCAAACTGCCAATCTTTTGGTTAGCAGCTGAACTCTTATGAGTCAGAATCAAATAGACAGCAATGGATTTTTTTAACTGGGGACAGAGTGCCTGAATTACACTCTGAGAATGGTGAACTGGGTCAAATTCATACAGCTCAGTTCAGACCTGCCCCTCTGACAAGCCTAAAGTGCCATAGTAATAAAAATTTTCTCTGTGCCAAGGAAATGTGATCCTGTCGGCGGGGAGAGCCTAGAAGGAATTAGTGCCCTCAAACCTTGGAGCTCTGGTTACCCAGGTCCTACAGCTGCTGCTTCCTGCCAAGCTTCTGATAGAAACTGTGACCTCATGGACCCCATGGTAATGGGAACTTGCAGTTAAGTCTATTGGGATGAGCCCAAACCCTTTTTTAAATGTAATTAAGATCTCTGAGATAAACAATTTGATACGAGCTTCAGATTCATAGAGAAGAAGGATTTGCTTTGAAAAATGTGACAGTAACAAAGGGACTGGACCTGCCGAAAGCAGTGTCATCTGATTCTACTAAACCAACAAGGCTGAAGATCTTGTTTTCTTGATACTGGACTAAAATAAGCATTTTTTTTTTCTTAGTTGAAAGGTCATTGTGGCATATTATGATTCCTGGGACAGTAGCAGCCAGGTTTGAGATTTCTTCCATAGAATACAGGTGAGGTTGTTAGCAAACAGAGATGTCTTAGTTATCTAGTGCTGCTGTAACAGAAATACTACAAATGGATGGCTTTAACAAAGAAAAATTTATTCTTAGTCTAGTAGGCTAGAAGTCCAAAGTCAGGGCACCAGCTCCAGGGGAAGGCTTTCTCTTTCACTGGCTCTGGAGGAATGTCCTTTTCATCAGTCTTCCTCTGGTCTAGAAGCTGCACAGTGCAGGGATCCTGGGTCCAAAGGATGCACTTTACTCATGACACTACTTTCTTGGTGGTATGTGCTCCCCCGTCTCTCAGCTCGCTTCTCTCTTTTATATCTCAAACGAGATTGACTTAAGACACAATCTAATTGTGTAGATTGAGTCCTGCCTCATTAACATAACTGCCGCTAATCCTACATCATTAACATCATAGAAGTAGGATTTACAACACATAGGAAAATCATATCAGATGACAAAATGGTGGACAATAACACAATACTGGGAATCATGGCCTAGCCAAGTTGACACACATTTTTGGGGGATGCAATTCAATCCATAATAGATGAAGCTAATTACCTTCCAGGTGCAAAACTGAGAGCTTTAAAGAGTTACCAGTGGATTGCCTGTCAACAGATGAATAAATAAACAACTTATGGTATATTCTCACAATGGAATCCTGTGCAATGATAAAGAACAAAGATGAATCCATGAAACATAACATGGAGGAATCTGGAGGACATTATGCTGAATGAATTTAGTCAGTTGCAAAAGGACAAATATTGTATAAGACCACTATTATAAGAACTCAAGAAAAGGTTTAAACACAGAAGAAAACATTCTTTGATGGTTATGATGGTGAAGAGGGAGGGACAGGGGTTTTCATTAGCTAGATAGTAAATAAGAAGTATCTTAGGTGAAGGGAAGGACAACACACACTACAGGGGAAGTCAGCACAACTGGACTAAACCAAAGCTAAGAAGTTTCCTGAATAAAACCAAATACTTTGAGGGACAGAGTAGCAGGGGTGGGAGTCTGGGGACCATGGTTTCAGGGGACATCTAGGTCAATTGGCATAACAAAGTTTATTAAGAAAATGTTCTGCATCCCACTTTGGTGAGTGGCATCTGGGGTCTTAAAAGCTAGCGAGCGGCCATCTAAGATGCATCAATTTGTCCCAACCACCTGGACTAAAGAAGAATGAAGAACACCAAAGACACAAGGAAAGTATTAGCCCAAGAGACAGAAAGGGCCACATAAACCAGTGACTTCATCAGCCTGAGACCAGAAGAACTAGATGGTGCCTGGCTACCTCCCATGACCGCCCTGACAGGGAACACAACAGAGAGTCCCTGATGGAGCAGGAGAAAAGTGGTGTGCAGAACTCAAATTCTAGTAAAAAGATCAGACTTAATGGTTTGATTGAGACTGGAGGGACCGTGGAAGGTGTGGCCCCTGGTCTCTCTGTTAGCCCAAAACTAAAACCATTCTGGGGCCAACTCTTCCAACAAAGATTAGACTGGACTATGGGACATAAAATGATACTTGTGAAGAGTGTGCTTCTTGAACTCAAGTAGATACATGAGACTAAATGGGCAGCTCCTCTCTAGAGGCAAGAATAGAAAGCAGAGAGGGTCAGGATCTGGTTGAACAGACATGGGAAATCCAGGGTGGAAATGAGGAGTGTGCTGCCACAGTATAGAGAGAGCAACTAGGGTCACATAACAATATATGTATAAATTTTTGTCTGAGAGACTAACTTGAATTATAAACTTTCACTTAAAGCACAATAACAACAGAAAAGAATTACCAGTGGAGGAGGTTTGGTTCAGGTATCACTTGATAATATATAAGTACAGAGAGTTCTTCAAATGTGGAGAACACACTCTTTTTCGTTTTTTTTTTTAAGGCAAAGGATTATGTGAAGGAAGAAAATATATAAACAAACTTCATAGGATCAGGTCAGAGAGCTAGACAAAGATGTATTAATATTTTGTGACCAGCAGAGAGGGACATTTGATATAGTTAAGCTGACAACACCCAAACTTCATGAAAAATATTGCCAAGATGGGATTAGACACGTAAAAGATTTATTGGAGGGAAATGTCCCTGAAGGATAAAGGTGAGGCAGCAGAAGGTGAGAAGAGCCTTCAGACCATGATACAGGTCTGGCCCTGGTAAAGGAGAGAGGGAAGGAAGGAGGATTGAGTAGAAACAGTCTCAGACTGAGCACAGTTCCAAAAAATGTTCAGTCAGACTGATCAGGTGGCCTTTAGCTAAGGTCATCCATTGGAGGAGCCTTGTATCTGGCAGGAATGGGCTTGCATTAGTAGCCCTGCCATGCTTAGTCATTGTCTGGGAGCAGCTTTCGGGAAGCATGACCTCAGCACAAACACAGTGATGGGTCTAGAGAAACTGAGGCTATCAGTCAACTGTGCTCCCACAGCAAGACATCCAAGAGGTGAATTTTATGACTGCCATACCAGACTTCAAGAAAAAGTTCTGAGGGGAGATAAAAAGAATAAGACATAAATCTCACACAGCAGAAATGGGGGGAATATGTAAAGGAAATAAAATAATAAAATAAAGGAAATAAACAATTTAAAATATTTTTTAGTTTCTAGAAGACCCACTTTCACCTCCTAGGACATGAAAGTGAGTCTTCTAGAACTAAATATTTGACGACTTCTTCTGCAACTAAACTTCTGATGGTCACCACCACTGATGGTACACATATACAAATCAATGAGTTAATGGTACTACACCTTGAATTTGACAGACCTTGTTCAATATTTCCTATACCTGGTTTACTAGTAAATAAACCAGATTTCTAGGCTTCTTGGTGACCTACTTTCCAGAGGATATAAAAAGACTTAATACTGTGAAGCTTCTCACTTTATTCTTATTTAGCCAATCTGGCAGTGTTGACTAACAGATATTTGGTAATTAATGATCTAGTATAACAATTTCCAAAGTTTGGCAATCAGTGGGTAAGGGAAATCAGACAAAAGGTGCAGTAAATTCTAATTCACCAAGTTTAAGTAAGGCCTTGGCACAGCAAACTTGTTCACTATCTCCTTAGTGGACTTTGACTGGCACAAAATTTGAGAACCACTGGTTTAGTCCAGAGGTTTCCTGATAGGATACATAAGACTATGATATGGATACATAAGACTATGATATGCATGAAGAACATAGTAAAAATCCTATTTATTATTATCTCATCCTTTAAAAAATCCATTTTATGTATCAATTACAATGTGCTTATTATATAGCACTGTAGTACATGAATAAATGTTGAAATAAATATATGCTGTGTCCCAGTCATCTAGTGCTGCTCTAACAGAAATACCACAAGTGGATGGCTTTAACAAAGAGAAATGTATTCTTTCACAGTCCCGTAGGCTACAAGTCCAAATTCAGGGCAATAGCTCCAGGAGAAGCCTTTTTCTCTGTCGGCTCTGGAGGAAGGTCCTTGTGATGCATCGGTCTTCCCTTGGTCTGGGAGCATCTCAGTGCAGGAACCTCAGGTCCAAAGGACACGCTCTACTCCGGACACTGCTTTCTTGGTGGTATGAGGTTCCCGTGTATCTCTGCTAGCTTCTCTCTTTTATATCTCAGAAGAGACTGGCTTAAGACACTATCTAATCTTGCAGACCTCATCAGTATAACTGCCGCTAATTCATCTTATTACATCATAGTGATAGAGTTTACAACATATAAGGAAATCACATCAGATTACAAAATGGTACACAATCATACAATACCAGGAATCATGACCCAGCAAAATTGACAGATATTTTTTGGGGATGCAATTCAATCCAGGACATGCCGTGTTTTAATTTTTTGCTATCAGGGTAAATGGAACAAAATGTGGAGTCCATTGGTCTAGTTAATCATGTTTGTTGTGGAAGCAGAATCAACATCAAATGGATAAATGTAAATTCCTATTAAATCTCAATCAAATGCCCCTGAAAATTTGAAGGATACTAGTAATGAGTGTCTCTTATTACTATTTGTCAGTAAAATAATGATTTCTTATTTATTAAGATGATTACTAAAAAAAGTTAATTGTTTCTGCCAGATCAGGTAGAAATTTGAAAAAAAAAAAAAAAGAAAGTTTAAATGAAGCCCTAAGGTATACTTGCTCTTTCAGCTTGAGAAATACTGAGTGTTCCACTTCTACTCATAAGGTCTTCACTGGCCAATTTTTCAGTAGACTGCTGGGTCCTTCCTCATAGTCTGTCTTAGTCTGGAAGCTCCGCTGAAACCTGTCCGCCAAGAGTGATCCTGCTGGTATTTGAAATACTGGTGCAAAAGCTTCCAGCATCACAGCAACACACAAGTCACCACAGTATGACAAACTGACAGAACTGAAGGAAAAATTCAAGCCTCAAGTTGCAATACGGAAGGATTCTACAGGGAAAAAATTCAACAAAGCAGGAAGAATCAAAGGAAGATGGAAGGAATACATAGAGTCACTGTACCAAAAAGAATTGGTTGATGTTTAACCATTTCTGAAAGTAGCATATGATCAAGAACCAATGGTACTGAAGAAAGAGGTCCTAGATGCACCGAAGGCATTGGCTAAAAACAAGTTTCCAGGAATTGATGAAGTACCAATTGAGATGTTTCAACAAACAGAGGCAGCACTGGAGGTGCCCACTTGTCTAGGCCAAGAAATTTGGAAGATTGGAAGACAGATACCTGGCCAACTGTCTGGAAGATATCCATATTTGTACCCATTCAAAAGGAAGGTGATCTAACAGAATTCAGAAATTATCGAACAATATTATTAATATCACATGCAAGTAAAATTTTGCTGAAGATCATTCAAAAGCGGTTGCAGCAGTACATCAACAGAAACTGCCAGAAATTCAAACCAGATTCAGAAGAGTATGTGGAACAAGGGATATCACTGCTGATGCCAGATGGATCATTGCTGAAAGCAGAGAATACCAGAAAGATGTTTACCTGTGTTTTATTGACTATGCAAAAGCATTTGACTATGTGGATCATAACAAATTATGGATAACATTTCGAAGAATGGGAATTCCAGAACACTTAATTGTGCTCATGAGGAACCTGTACATAGACCAAGAGGCAGTTGTTTTAACAGAACAAGGGGATACTGCATGGTTTTAAGTCAATCAAGCTGTGCGTCAAGGTTGTATCCTTTCACCAAACTTATTCAATCTGTATGCTAAGCAAATCATTCAAGAAGCTGGACTATATGAAGAAGAACGGAGCATCAGGATTGGAAGAAGACTCATTAATAACCTGCAATATGCAGATGACACAACCTTGCTTGCTGAAAGTGAAGAGGACTTGAAGCACCTACTGATGAAGATCTAAGACTACAGCCTTCAGTATGGATTACACCTCAACATAAAGAAAATAAAAATCCTCACAACTGGATCAATAAGCAATATCATGATAAATGTAGAAAATATTGAAGTTGTCAAGGATTTTATTTTACTTGGATCCACAATCAACACCCATAAGGCAGCAGTCAAGAAATCAAATGACGCATTGCATGGGGCAAATCTGCTGCAAAAGACCTCTTAAAATGTTAAAAAGCAAAGATGTCACCTTGAAGACTAAAGCATGCCTGACCCAAGCCGTGGCGTTCTCAATCGCCTTATATGCATGTGAAAGCTGAACAATGAATAAGGAAGACCGAAGAAGAATCGATGCCTTTGAATTTTGGTGTTGAATTATGGTATGTTCAAGAACGTTGAACATACCATGGACTGCCAAACCATGAACAAACCTGTCTTGGAAGTACAGTCAGAATGCTCCTTAGAAGCACGGATGGCGAGACTTTGTCTCACATACTTTGGACATGTTATCAGGAGAGACCAGTCCCTGGAGAAGGACATCATGCTAGGTAAAGTAGATGGTCAGTGAAAAAGAGGAAGACCCTCAACAAGATGAACTGACACAGTGGCTGCAACAATGAGCTCAAGCGTAACAACAATTGTGAGGGTGGTGCAGGACTGGGCATTGTTTCTGTTGTATGAGGGTTGATGGCACCTAACAACAACAAGGTATACTGGAAGACTAGTATTTAATAAAATATAAATTTGGAACTTTTAAAAGTCTCTTGCTAAGGAAAGGAGATCAGCTATACTTATCTTGGAAGAAAGAATTTATAGGAGAAAAGGTTTTAAAGATTTAAAAAGGGTATTATCACTGAGGGAAACTAAAGGAGGAAGAGGAAAAAAATAAGTACTAGATTATATAGGAAGCTCAATAGAAACATACAAAGGAAAAGTACTGACCATTCTAAAGCAAATAGAAGGAAGTGAAAGAAAGGAGTGGAGTAGGGAGAGAAAGTTTAAAGAACATAGTAAGGTACTAAGTAAATTATCACACATGTGAATAAATCACAAGAAAGTAAAATTTTGTGATATAAAGAACATAAGAACTCTGAGGCTATACTTGATTTAATGAGTCTCTGAAAGAGGAGGCATTCTGCATAACTGTTTAAGAAAGGAGGAAATGTAAAGAGAAAAACATTTGGCTCTGAAATTTATCTTGGGCCCTTGGGGCAGTCAGAGAGGAGAACCATATGAATGAATGTTTTTGTTATAAAAACTTCAATGTAGAATTTTTTTTTAAGTTTTTAAAGTCAGGTTGGGCCAAAGTGTGACTGTGGTTATAAATATAGAGAGGAAAACTGGGTTTATTGAAACACGTATCTTTCATTCAAAACTTGGGAAAAGAAAAAAAAAAAACTTTTTAAGAAATTGGTGGCCATCCTACACACAGGTTCTGAAATTTCTTCAACTTCATAAAATACACTTTTGGTCATCCACATCCCAGGTCCAGTCCTTCAATGACCCGCAATTGCCCAAGCCTGGCCTCTGAGGTCCTCTATATTGTAACCTTTACTTACCTTTCTAGTTTCATTAACGTGACCCCACCACCATCACCACCACCTAATGACGGATTTGGAAGTAGAAACGCAAGAGTTTGTGTAACAACAGTCTAGAGCTCAGTTTTGAAATTTCCTAAATTGAGAATAATCCTGAATTATCGACATGATTAATCTTTGACATATGAGTTTTTACATGGTCAAATAATCTGTTAACAAAAAAATCATATAGACGAATTTGGTGGCAAATCACTTAACTTCTTGAAACCTCAATTTTCTCTTTTGCAAAATTGTTATGATTAAATCAATGCTAATTAGGTAAATAAAAGACCTAGCACATAGGAGATTATCAATAAGTTTTAGGTCCTGTTCTGGTTATCTATTGCTGGATAACAAACCATACTGGAACTTAGCTGCTTAAAACAATAATCGTATTTATTTTATTCATGTATCTGCAATCTCAGTAAGAGTTAGTAGGGTCAGCTCTTCTCTGCTCCACATGGCATCATGAGGGGTTGCCCAAAGGTGGGGGCTGGAATCATCTGAAAACTCATTCACTCATGGCCTAGTGGTTGATTTTGGATTTCAGCTGGGTTCTTAGCCAGGAATGTTGGCTAAAAAAGCTACATTTGGTCTCTTTATGTGGTTTGGGTTCCTCACAGGATGGTGGCTGGGTTCCAAAAGTAAACATCTAAAGAGAGAGAGAGCCAGGTGGAAGCTGTTTCACATTTAGCCTAGCCTTGGAAGTCACATATCACTCCTGCTTCATTCCATTTCTTGGAAACAAGTCACCAAGGACAACCCATATTTAATGGGAGAGAATTAGATTTTACTTCTTCATGTGAGGGTCATCCAAGAATTTTCAGACATGTTTTAAAGACACCAGAGTTCCATTTTTCTTTTATGCACAATATTTGAACTAGGTTCAAACTATATACAGTAACTCAATTTACTCCTTTCTTCTTGTGGTTGTTAAACCCATTGCCGTCGAGTCGATTCCAACTCATAGCGACCCTATAGGACAGAGTAGAACTGCCTCATAGTGTTTCCAAGGAGTGGCTGGTGGATTCGAACTGCTGACCTTTTGGTTAGCAGTCATAGCTCTTAAGCACTGCGCCACCAGGTCTCCACTTGTGGTTGTTAGGTACCCTCAAGTAGTCTCTGATGCATAGCGACCCTGTATATAACAGAATGAAACATTACCTGGTCCTGTGCCATCCTCACAATTGTTGCTATGTTTGAGCCCACTGTTGTAGCCACTGTGTCAATCCATCTCACTGAGGGTCTCCCTCGTTTTCTCCTGACTGTCTTCTTTACCAAGCACGATGTCCTTCTCCAGTGATTGGTCCCACCTGATGACATGTCCAAAGTAAGTGAGATGAAGTCTTGCTATCCTAGCTTATAAAGAGCATTTTGGCTATACTTCCTCCAAGACAGATTTGTTCGTTCTTCTGGCAGTCCATGGTGTATATTCCGTATTCTTGGCCAACACCATAATTCGAATGTGTCCGTTTTTCTTGGGTCTTCCTTTTTCATTGCCCAGCTTTCACATGTATATGAGGCGATTGAAAATACACTTTCAAAGCTTTTTCCTTTGGTTGCTCCAGTGGCATGTATTGGTCCTTGAGGTCTCTATGTCATAATTTCAAATCCGTTTTCAGGGAAGAAAAAAAATGATACCATGAAATTAAAGATGACTCAATGATTCAAGCATAACTAAAATCTAGAAAATCAAAATTTAAAAGGGAACAAATGAAGCCCTGGTGGCATAACAGTTAAGCACTTGGCTGCTAACTGAAATGTTAGCGGTTCAAACTCACCCAAAAGCTCATAGGAGAAAGACCTGGCAATCTGCTCCCATAAAGATTAAAACCAAACCCATTGCCACTGAGTCGAATACCAACTCATAGTGACCCTAGAGGACAGAATAGAATGGCCCCATTGGATTTCCAAGGCTGTAATCTTTTTAGAGCCCTTCTGGTGCAGTGCTTAAGAGCTACAGCTGCTAACCAAGATGTCAGCAGTTCAAATCCACCAGCCTCTCCTTGGAAACCCTATGGGGCTGTTCTACTCTGTCCTACAGGGTCGGACAGTAACAGGTTTGGTTTTTTTGTTAATCTTTACGGAAGCAGACTGCCACATCTTTCTCCAGCGAAGCAGCTGATGGGATCAAAGTGCTGACCTTTGGGTTAGCAGCCGAGCACTTAACCACTGTGCCAACAGAGCTCCTTCCAGTAAAGACTGCAGTCTAGAAAATCCTATGGGGCCATTCTACTGTGTCACATGGGGTCATTATGAGTCAAAAATCGACTCTACGGCACCTAACAACATGATTCAAGCAGAACTAAAATCTAGAAAATCAGAATTAAAAAGGGAACAAATGAAGGGAAGTCATAAAAACTTTTGAAATCACCTATACCCTTAGAAAGTTACTTAGAAAATATCGAAGGTTACTTAGGAAATATCTGCTGACAAGTCTCCTTGTACACAACCTCTGAGTCCCAAACACATTCCATTTTAATCTAATAGGAAAATACATAAAAACCTCCTCACACTTGAAATGTTTTAGCCTCATTGACCCAAATTATAGTAATTAGGAGAAGATATATTTATTCCAGTATAGCTGATTTGGAAGTTTTGGAAGCTACATCTGCGTTCACTTCTTTAACAAAAAAAAATTTAAAGATGAAATGCTCAGCTAAAATTTAGTATATATGTTATTCACAGCTAGATTATATAATAAAAGCATTGAGTAACATTTGAGTTCTCTGCAGAGCAAAAGGCTGAGAAGCAGTAACCCAGTTTGCAAAGTTCACTTTGTTCCTTTTGCTTTATTTAATTATCTTCTGGGCTCTTATACTCTAGCCAGCAATTATTGTCCTACCCTAAATAAAAATTGTTCATGGGCCAACCAGAAAAACCTTCCACATTCTTACATATTGCCAAATTACAACAAAGCAGCCTCAGACAAGAGCAGCTGAGAAGCATGTTAATTCTCAATTGAACAAAGAGCTTGCTCCCACTTCTGCTTATGACGATAGTAACTTTATTTTCTCATGTATTTTCATAGTTTCTATATGTACACTTGTCATAAAGACCAGTTTGGATTTTGTTTAGGTTTGATGTGTAGGTGTCTGGGGCATTTAAAAATAAAAAGCCTTGGGAAGGGATGCAGGGGATCTGCCCATGAAGTCCATGAGTGCATTGCCTGAAGGTTACACTGTATGTCACCTGAGTGAGAGGAAAGAATTACTGACTTAGAGATGAGTGAACAATTGGGTGAATCCACTTAGCCTGTGGAAACTGCATTTTTCCATGCACTACTTTCCCAATTTAATTTTATTTGATAACTCTACCCTGCAGTATTTTAAACAGATACTCCAAGTGGATATTAAACAGACTCTGATTTTATCACGTGGCTACATATTATTATATTATTCTTTTCTTTCCTGATGAACACAGAGAATGCTTGGAGGCAAGGAAATCTAGCTGTGATGCTTTTGTACATTAAAAAAAAAATCGTTATTTCTTACCAACATAGTTCATAGAATCAAATTATATGTGTAACTAGTTAAAGCTATCCATATAGCCTTCTGTGGATCTTACTACGATATTACTAAGATAACCATGGCCATGCCTGCTAGTTTTGGAGTTCCAATGTTCTTTACTATTGTTTTCAGGTTGCAGATGACACTCCAGAAAAAAGTTGAAAAGAGAGCACAAAGCAATTTTTCCCTCAATCGGGGAACTAGAATAAACCTTAGTTGCAATTAATTGCCAAAAATTGTGATGTAATATTTCACTTTGTCCTAAATAGTCTGAACCTGGATAAGTATTCACTGTTTCTAATTACTCTCAAGTAGCTCTGTTAAGTTCCACCATATAACTGTGGCATTTTTCAAAGGACTAATATCTTCTACCATCACCCGTCTGCCAGTTTGTGTGCTGTGGTGGCTTTGCATGCTGCTGTGATGTTGGAAGCTTACCACTGCCAATGAGTCGATTCCAACTCATAGGGACCCCACAGGATTTCCAAGGTTGTAAATCTCTACTGAAGCAGACTGCCACATCTTTCTCCTGCAGAGCTGCTCGTGGTTTCGAACCGCTGACCTTTAGGTTAGCAGCCAATTGCTTTAACCACTGCATGCTGGAAGCTATGCCACCAGTATTTCAAATACCAAAGGGGTCACACATGGTGGACAAGTTTCAATGGCGCTTCCAGACTAAGACAGATTAGGAAGAAAAGCCTGGAACTACTTCCAAAAATTAGCCAGTGAAAACCTATGGATCACACATAACATTGTCAGACTCAGACTCACGTACCTAGATATGTCATAAGGAGGGATCAATACCTGGAGGAGGTCATCATATTTGGTGAAGTAGAGGGCTAGCAGGGTTGAGGGAGACTCTCAGTGGGATGGACTGGCACAATAGGTGCAATGATGGACTGGAACATGCTGGCAATAGTGAGGATGATGCAGGAATGGACACTGTCTTGTTCTAGTGTACATAAGGTCTCCATGAGTCAGAGCTGACTCAATAGCAGTCTATCTGTCTGTCTGTCTTCTCTAACGTTTTCTAAGAAAAAACTTCAAACGCCGTGTCTAAACAGAGGTGAACAGGGGATTTTGTAATAAATTTAGAGGTGACCTCCTTATACCTTTAAAAAAAATGACATTTGGAATCATGAGAACTTTTTTCTCCTTCTCTTTCTCTTCTTCCTTCTTTTTAAAAATTTCTTAGTAGAAGACGGTGACCTGAAAATCATAACCTTACTTTACTGAGCATTTATTATGTGCTAGGCACTTGGCTAAGTACTTATTATATATTAATTTATTTAATTCTTACAAAAGCATGATGAGGCAGAAACTATTATTTTCTCTATTTTACGGTTCTGGAAACTGAGGCTCAGTGATTTGACCATAGATCTGGCTTCAGGGGTTGTACTCTTGGACTCCATTCTAGGTGTATGATGGACTTCACAGTGCATATGTTTTGATTTCTGGAATAATAAACAAAAACATGAGTTTTGGAAATCTTTTTCTGTAAGGTTGTAAGAAGTCAACAGAAGGGCACGTTCATGAACAGAAGGGCAACTAACAACTAGAGAAAATTTACTTCCTTTAACAATGTTTTTTTACATGTGGGTTTTAAGGAGGTGGAGACTTACTGACTGGCTATTTCTCCATTTTGCCTCTCTTCTGTATTTAGTTATGGAAATACATAGTTGAGAGCAGTGGCCCAACAGGCAAATATGTACTCAGAAATTAAGTGAATAAATAAACTGCTTTTTAGAATAATAGACCCGATAAGACACTGAGAACCCAGTCAATTGTAGAGAAGGCAGCCAAAGACAGGATTATGTTTTAAAATCCTTATTTGAAGGAGGAATTCAGAAAGTAGCTTTAGATAACCAGATGTGCTTTGATGATGAAGATTTTGGGATTCAAAACCTAGCTTCAGAAATCCACTTGGTGTCACCAGGGAAAAGGCATTAAGCTATTTTGTGGGAGGCAATTTGAGACCTCTGGCTTGGCTCTGCCTTGTCAACCTCAACACTGAACGTCTGTTTCAGGCATTACAGCCAATTGAGATCTTGCCTCATATAAAGATACTTTATAAACATCTTATCCTCTAAGACTGGAGTTGCTCTTAGGATATTTTGCACATCATAAAGAGATTGATAGAGCTAGAGTAGATTATGGATGTGAGCCTTGAGAACATTTTATTTTAATTTCATTGAATCAGATTCAATTTAGCAAAACAACGTGGGCTGAAAATCATTCCGGTAAACTCCCAGATTTAGTGAACAGATAACCCCTCTAGTCAATAAAGCAGGTCTTAACTGTAAATCTTGTGCTTGTAATAAAAGAACTATAGTAAATTCACAGGGCTCTGTAGCTATGGCAACTTCAGATTTCAGTCAATACCCTTTGATCTTCAACATTAGATAGTCATGTCTGATTGCTGCACACAATCCTTTTCCCTAAAGAGATCAATATGTTCTTGCTGAAATACTTCAAAGTATTCCAGTCCTGGGGAATGCCTAAGGGCCTTTACATTAGTTACCCGCATCTTTGATCAATAGTCCTACTGGAAAAGTTATGTGATGCTCATACAAACACATATACACACATGTCTATGTAGATCATTTAACTTGTGCATATGTATGTGCTCCTTTGCTGAGAGGATGACAACTGTGAAAATTTATGCATACGAATGCATATTCAATATATACACACAAATATATACTACCTATGCTATATATGTTATATTGACGCAACTACAACTGAAGATAAAAAGCCAAGAAATTAGTAGTAGATATTTTTTATAATGACACATATTTTAAATAATGACTCAAAATGATTGGATGCAATTCAAGTACTATTGTCATAAATATTATTAATTTAAGATAACAATGACACTCTTATTTGAAGAAGTGTAATTAAAAATGATCATTAAAACAGAGCAGTTTAAGAATGTGTCTTAGCTTGCTCATTACTCAACCTTTTTTTTGTCTAATTATTCAATGAACATTTTACTGAATTCTCATTTTATGTGAGGCACTTCTAAGCACTGTGGAGAATAAAATAAGAAATAAAATACAGTTTATAATCTCAAGAAACACATATTTTAGTAGGGGACATGGTCACATAACAAAGATGACATAGAACAGCAAATGCACTAAGGAGAAGTACAAACCAATTTTCCGGATTCCCAGGAAGGAGAGATGCCATTTCACAGGAAGGACCCGAGAAGGCTTCATGGAGGAGGTGGGATCTGATCTGGGTCATAGAATATATGTAGAATTTCAGCAGTATGAGTGTGGAAGTAGAGGTGCTCTCAGTGGAGGGGCTAGTATGCATAAAAGTATGAAGGTGGGTGCTCTAGTGCAGCCCCTGGGACAGGGGTGTCACTACCAAGGGTGCAGAGTGGGCAGCTGGCAAGGGAATATTGGCCAGTCAAATCATTTAAGGTTTAAAAAGCATAAAATATTATACCTAGCAAAGCATAATGTCATAATAAAAATCAAAAGATAGAAATAAAACATGCTTTGGGTTATTTTATTCTAAAATTATTCTCTTTTCCATCTTGAAATGCTAAAAAATTCTGACAGATAATATAGGAGAAAAACAAGTGTTTTTTTGCCTGTTTTTGAAAATAGTTTTTAGTAGGAGTCCATTAGAATGCTAGCTCTTTTTTTAAGATAAAATTTGTATAAAAGCTTGAGAGAGTTGAGGAAGCAGGGCATGTGAGTATCTATGGGTAGAAAATTCCAGAGGGATTGAAACTGGGATGTTCCTGATGTGTTCAAGGAAGAAAGGAGGCCAGTGTGGCTGGAAAAGAGAGTGAGGGAAAAACAGCAAGAGGTAAGGTAAAGAGAAGACAGAACTCGTAGGGTTTGGTAACCAACCAAACCAATTGCCATTGAGTTGACTCTACCTCATGGGGACCCCATATATGTCAGAGTAGAACTGCTCCAAAGGGTTTTCAGTGACTGATTTTTCAGAAGTAGATTGTGAGGCCTTTCTTCTGAGATGCCTCTGGGTGAACTCAAATTTCCAACTTTTCAGTTAGCAGCTAGGCTGTTAATTGTTTGCACCACCCAGGGAAAATCCTAGGGCTTAATAGGCCATTGTAAAGACTTTGGCTCTAAACTCTGAAAGAGGTGCCAAGCAATCAGAGGGTATTGAGAAGAGTACCATGTGCTGGTTTGTGTTTTAACAGGATCGTTTGGCTGTTGTGTTGATAAGCAGGGAGACCAGTTAAGATGCTATTGCACTAATGGTGGCCGGTATGGGTCCCTAGGGTGGTATTGGAGGGGGGTCTTGAGACGTGCTTGCAGAAATTATGGATATATTTTGAAGGAAGATATGACCATATTTGCTGATGAGTTAGATGAGAAGTATGAAGAAAGCATTCAAGGATAACACCAAGGTTTTTGGCCTGAGGAACTAGAAGAAAGAGGTTAACAGTGACAGAAAAGTAGAGGAAGAGTATGAGTGGGACACATTAGCAGAGGGAAGATCAGGGTTTCAATTCTGAACATGTCAAGTTTGAGCAAACTGTTAGTGGAGATGGCCAGTGAACAGCTGAGTATGTGAGTATTGAGTCTGATGATTAGGTTTAATAACATGGAGGGCAGGCATTTTTTATCCTGACATGAACAATGTAAGTAGAGTGATGTGGTCTGCTTAAGATGAATTTAACCTTTATTAATTTTAAAATTACTAGTGCAGTATTCACTTAATATTTCAAGGTAGGCAAAAAAATCAATTTTAGGACTCAATGGAAATATGGTATTCAGATTAAGGGAGGGACATATCCAGCTATATATACCCTGCTGAAGCTGGACTATAGCTGGGACACTGAATTTTAAAAGGCACCGTAGCAATTGGAGCTGATCCTAGGTTAGTGGCCAGCATGATAAATGACCTATTAACTGTTTCACGTGAGACATGGGAAGGAATTGGTGTATTCAGATTGGAAAAGAGTAGGTGGTCTTAGGTATCTAAATGTGTGTTTCTGCTCTGAAAAGAAAGTGAATGTGTGTGAACTGAACGAGCCATAGTGCCTTCACAATCTCAGATCCAAGCAATGCTGCCACAGGCTCTCTCCTGTCTCTGAGAGACTGAGAATATAGCACAGAAGGAGTGTTCTTCTGTCAGGAAGACTAATACTTCCAGGCTGAGATTCCGGGAGGTTGCGATGGTAACAATGATGAGCATGTGGGTATCTGGGCAGAGTGTCAGGTTGAAGTAGAGTTTTGGTAGAACTGATTGAATGAGCTATGGAAGCATTCTCTGCCGGTTGGCCACACTGCTGAGTAAGGACCATGGCACATAAGCACTGCTGAGGATTCCCAGGAATATTCTATGAAGACAGGACTTCCTGCAGTTCTGCAGGTGAGAGATTGGAATCATTGAGATCGAACTATCAGTATCAAGAACTACATTTGCTGTAACTGACTGGCACAATTTCTATCAGAATCCCCAGGAGCAATGGGATAAATAGACTGCCTTAAATGCAATGAGCCTACCATTATGAGTAATAATTAAGAAGAGACTGGATGTGCATCTGTATGGGTTCATACATCAGAAAGCCTGCATCTTCATATGCTTTATAAATTGCAAATTACACACTACGATGTAAAGATGCTACTACTGCTGTGCATATTATCTGAGAAATATCACTGCATAAATGAGTGATGACTTTTAAATTCTCCTTTTCAACTCTATTAATCTATCAAAATAAAGTAGGCAATTTTAACAAATAAAAAAATTATGCCATGCTGAAGATTCGGAGATGGATCTTGTTCATAAGAAGCTGATTGGTATTTTCTTTCCTTTAGGCAGAAGGTTTTATAGCTCTGTTAAGTCTGCTTAAAGTGGTTAATAAGTGACCTCAACGAATTCATGGTAAGCTAGTCTTTGATACAGTCTTAAGCTACAAAGACAAGGAAACTGGGAAAAGATGAATTGGATGAAGGGGAGGAATAAAGTAAGGAAGAAATTCATCTGTTACCTGCCCATGAGTAGCCACATAACCTTAGTCAAACCAGCATGCTGCCCACCTGACGTCTTGACCTCAGTTAGTAATGAAGTGGAGGATGTCCTTGGTAAAATCCGCAATATATGTATAAATATAACTTTACATGACTCAATGAACGGAAGCTTATATCTGAATGTTAACATTTGTGTTAAGATTGTCAAAGGAAAATAAATTAAGTAAAAAATGAGTAGACATTAAGGCTTGATTCAGCTGATGTGCATCAGAGAGGACCTGGGGCCAGGTAACTCTTGGAGTTAGAGCAGAGTTGGAGCTCTATAGGGTGAGGAAGAGAGAGAGGTATGTTATCTTTGTGGTTTGGCTCTGGTAGCAGTTTTCATCATTAACTGCTGTGAAACTTGCTGTTGGAGATTGTTCTGGTTTTTGTGCCTCTGGCTTGGAATTGTTGGTGCAATCCCATCCCGATAACTGTCAGAGTAGCTCTTTCCGAGAGCTGTTTTTTCAAGCCTTGAGGTTTGTCGGTTAGTCAAGGTTCAGGGATGGGTTAGATAGTAACCAAAAATGATGAGGGGTAGGCGAGAGGCCAGGGTCAAAGGTAAGGGGAAACTGGGATTCTCTTTGTCATATCTGTTCCCATCTTTTTACAAGACACACTATAATTTATATTTCTATTAATGTCTAATAAAGAAGCTCACATGCGCAAGATTCTGTGCATTTTTCTTAGAGATGAAGTAAAACTCTAAGGTGAACTTCCTAGATATTTAATTTGGACTTCTTGTTATTCTACTGAAAATGGTCTTCTAGACTAAATGTCTTAAGGTCAGTAAAAAAAGAAGCACCACAAATCAAACAAATTTCCTTCCCCAAACCCTTAGTTTAAATGAAAACAAATTATTTTTTCCATGCTGGATTAAAATTCTTGCTATATGACCTTCATCTTTTTTTTTTTTTTAATCCAGCCTCATTGATTCCTCCAACATCGCCATATTCATGCATTCTCTTGAGTTAAGATAGGGTTTCTTCTAGCACAACTGCAAATATGCCTGAGAAAGGTAATAGATGGAGCTGTTAGCAGTCATAACACCTTGTTGAAAGTTTCCTTATCAAATGTCTTTATTTTAAAACAGGAGATGTTTAGTATCATGTGGGTACTAGCTGCCTGGAGCAGGTTTATTTAGGTGGGGGCAGAGGAGATGGGGTGGAGGGGAACTGTAGCAAAGTGGGAAAAAGGAATTCAGTGTTGGGAAAGGCACAGAAGGAGGAAGCAGATTATTTGTAAAATTATCTGCTCACTGCCTCCCGGGGCCTGTAATTTGAACTTTGTTAGACACTCTGCTGAAAAAAAACACAAATGTTTTCCCTAAATCTCTGTCACATTAACTACCCTCTGTAGGTCACACGTCACTTGAGCTCAAGGAATTGCCCTGCTGTGATAGCCAGGAAAATCACAACTCTATCTCTCAGAGGGATACCTGACTTATTGCCACCTGGTAGCTGAAGCGCCTACCACAGCCATTATCATAAACAATTTTTTTTTCCTATCCCAGACTTGTTCATGCTCTTTAAATTTGTCCATAATCCAATTCTGCGTTATTTATTAAGCAGCTTCCTTTGCAAGGTAGGCACAGGGCCAGGTGCTGGAGACACAAAGGTGAGTAATCTAGATAATTTCCCACTCTTATGGAGTCATGTCTGAGGGATATAGCTACATTAAATGCTGTAATATACTGATTTCAGACTGTTAGAGATGCTTCCTGCTCTGGGACCCCTATCCCATTGCAGTTGCTGATCATGGGTGACTTGGGTGCTGCAGCTATTCCTTGTACAGCAGCCTTGTGGTCCAAGATACGAAACCAGCAAATTTTTACTCTCAGAAATAGACTGAGAAGTGGTCCCAAGATTCTGTACGCATCAAAGATTCCAATGTAGAGAATTTCATCAAATATCCTTCCTGTACTCTCCTAGGTGACAGAGCCCCAAGCCCTTCCCTCTACGGAGATGTTCAGAGAGGAGTCTGAATATGCTCACCTAAAGCTCATGTTCTGTTTTATCCTCTGCTTATATCATAAACCAAAAATGGGATTTGATTTGCATTTCCTGTTCCTATATGCTCTCCATTTAGAGATATTAACGGTGTCTAGGGGCAGACGCACACAAGCATCTGAGGTTCTGCCTTTAAGCAGCCCCCAAGAAGTAAGTTTCTGTCTACACATCTGACCTCTCTCCCTGCAGGTATCCCAAGTTTCTCTTGTTCATTTTCGTTTCACTCTTGGTGCCAATCTGTTACTGCAGCTCTTGGGGTGATATGCTGAAAGTAAATTGAGTAATAGGTAGCTAATGGAAATATTATTTAAAAACAAGTTATTTGTAGCCATTTTTGCCTTTTAAGTGAATGGGATTGGCATCATTCACAGCAACAGAGAAATAAATCTGTACTACTTCTTTTCTCTTGTGGTGGCTGGTGGGGGTAGAAAAAATGGAACGCAGATGTTCACTGGGGTTGCTTTGCTCCGTAGCATCAGGATAAGGTCAGCTCAAACCCTGCCATTGTGTTTTATGGCAAGTCCAATGCCCTCAGGATTTTTGTGAATACGTTTGTGCTAGTCACCTCTGACTCCAGTTTCCTGCTTTTCTTGAATTCTCATTACTCTGAATCTTGAGGCTGCTCCTTTACCTCTGCTCCGGCTTCAAGTCAAATATGGGAGCATTTCCTTCTTCTTTATTGTATGTCGTCCTCATCCCAGATCGTTTACAGGAGGCAGCTGTGAATATAAGACATCCACTGAGATTTGGGTTTATACAGCGGAGGAAAGAGATATTTGCAACCCAGATAATTTAAAAATGAATACTAGGCTTTTCTGCCCTTACAACATTCCTTGGACATTTTTTCCAAATCAGGCTCTTACTTCCTTCCATGTTGATTTGCTCTTTCTTTAACTCACTTTCTGTCGCCAGCAGCACCAACAAATATTTGTTCCACTTTAATTCGCAGAAAAATGGAGCCCTCTTCAATCCAGAAGGTGGTCTTTCTTGGCACATGTTCTGGGTGCATTTGAAAAGAATGCATACTCTGCTGCTGTTGGGTGGAATGCTTTATAAATGTCAATTAGATCAAGTGGTTTGACAGTTTTGATCAAGTCTTCTATGTCCTTAATGAGTTTCTATTTGTTCTATTCGTTATTGAAAGGGGGTGATGAAATTGTTGACTAAAATGTTGAATTTATTTATATCTATCACTTCTGTTATTGCAGTTCTATCAGTTTTTGCCAAGCCCTGGTGGTGCAGTGGTTAAAAGTAGCTGCTAACCAAAAGGTTGGCAGTTTGAACCCACCAGCTGCTCCTTGGAAACACTATGGGGCAGTTGCTTCATGTGTTTTGAAACTCCGCTATTAGGTATATAAATGTTTAGGATCCTTATGTCCTCTTGATTAATTGGCCTTTATCATTATAAAATAACCTTCTTTATACCTTCTAATATTCTTTGCTCTGAAATCTATTTTGTCTAATATCAGTATAATCACTCCACCTTTCTTTTGATTAGTTAGCATGTTTTTATATTAATTTACTTTTAATATGTTTATATTTTTATATTTAAAGACAGTTTCTTGTAGGCATCATATAGTTGGATCTGGTATTTTCATCCAATACAACAATCTCTGTGTTTCAATTAGGGTGTTTAGAATTTTTACATTTAATGTGATTATTGATATGACTGGGTTTAAATCTACCACCTTGTTTGTTTTCTATTTATGCCATTTGATCTTTTTTCACTTTTTTACTATCCATTTTGGATTAACTAAGGATTTAAAAATTGTTTTATCTCCTTTGTTGGCTCATTAGCTATACTTTTTGTTTTGTTACCATAACTGTTGGTTTTGGGTTTATAGTATACATCTTTCAACTTGTCAAAGTCTACTTTCAAGTGGTATTGTGCCTCTTCACATACAGTATAAGAAAGTAGTAGACTTCCATTTTTCTCTTTCTGGCCTATATGTTATTCTTATTATACAATTTACTTATACATATGTTTTATTTTTTTAATTTAAAAAAATATTTTGTTGTGTTTTTGGTGAAAGTTTACACAGTGAATTAGGTTCTCATTTAACAATTTCTATACATCATGTGGGGCCCTGGTGGGACAGTGGTTAAGCGTACGCCTGCTAACCAAAAGGTCAACAGTTTGAATCTACTAGCCTCTCCTTAGAAACCCTATAGGGCAGTTCTATGAGTCGGAATTGACTCGATGGCAACAGGTTTATGCATATTGTTCAGTGACATTGGTTACATTAGTCACAATGTATTAGTATTCTCATTATTTCCATTCTGGTTGTTCTGTTTCCATTAATCTAGCTTCCCTGTCCCCCCACCCCTTACCTTCTGATCTTTGGTCTAGGGTAAATGTTCTCTGTTTTGTTTCATTTAGATTATTATTTAGAGGAGCACTGTACTCACAGGTAATATTATTTATTTGATGGACCAATCTGTCTTTGGCTTATACGTATGTTTTAAGTGCCACACTACTTTGTTATTTTTGCCTAAACAACCTACTATCTTTTAATGAGATTAAATGATAATCAAAATCTTATATACGCCCATTAGTTCAGGGCTCTTTGTTCTGTTTGTAGATTCAAATTTTCATCTGATACCATTTTTCTTCTTCCTAAAGGACTTCATTTAACACATCTTATAGTATAAGTCTGCTGGTGATTAATTCTCTGATCTCTTCTATGTCTGAACAAGTCTTTATTTTACCTTTTTTTCCTTTTTTTTAAGATATTTCACTGGGTAGAGACTTCTACACTGACAATTTTTTCTTTTGAAAGTCTAAAGATGTTGATCCACTGTCTTTTTGCTTTCATTGCTTTTAATGACAAATCTGCTGTCATTGTTTTCTTTGTTTCTCTGTATATAGCATGTCTTTATTCTTTGACTGCTTTTAAAATTTTCTCATCCCTGGTTTTGAGCACTATTATGATATTCTTTGTTGCAATTTTCTCAAGTTTCTTGTTCTTGCAAACTTAGAAACAAATTGGCTCTAATTTCTTCAATTTTTTTTTCCTACACACTCTCCCCACCCCACTCCTCATAGCCTCTCCTTCCACGACTCCAACTACACATATATTTGGTCACTTGAAGTTGTCCCATACTTCACTGATACTCTTCATTTTTTTCCTTTTTTCCCTCTGTATTTCATGTATAGTTTTTATTGCTATGTCTTCAAGTTCACTAACCTTTTCCTCTGCAATCTGCCATTAATCATATCCAGTGTATTTTTCATCTCTAAAATGTCAGTTTGGGTCATTTTTATATCTTTCATGTTTTTACCTAACTTTTTGAACATATGAAATACAGTTGTAAGAGCTGTTTTATTGTCATTTTCTGACAATTCTGACAAGTGTGTCAATTTAGTTACTTTCAATTGATCAATTATGGGTCATATTTTGCTACTTTTTTGCATGCCTGCTGATTTTTTTATTTGATACCAGACATTGTGAATTTTACCTTGTTCATTGTTGACAATTTTCTATTCCTTTTAACGTTTCAAGCTTCATTCTTGCACAGTTAATTTATTTGGAAACAGTTTTTTGAATGGGAAGAGAGCAGTGTTTAGTCTAGTGCAAGTTATTTCACTACTGTGGCAAGACTATTCTAGGTACTCTACTCAATGCCCCATGAATTATGAGATCTATCATTCTGGCTAATGAGAATGGACACTATTTTCAGTACTTCGTGTACTAATTGTTCTTTCCTCTAATCCTTTTGTATGGTTCATTATCCAGAGTCAGATTCTTTCCTCACACATATGCGTTTACTTGTATTCTGTTGAATATCGAAGTAGGTCCCTCTGCAGATCTCTGAAGTTCTCTCTCTGTGCTGCTATCTTGTCTTTGGTACTCTGTTCTTTGAACTCAAGCCATTTTAGTTTCATGGGACAACTTGTTCACTCCTCAACAATTGAGTCTGTAGTACTCTCCCTGAGTTTCTTTTCCCAGGCAGTGGCCAGGACAATCATAGAGCTCACCTCACTTGTTTCCTGTTTCTCAGAGATCACCTTCTCTCATTGCCTGATGTTTAGTGTCTTGAAGTCTGTTGTTTCATATATTTTGTTGGTTTCCCTTTTTCTTTTCTTTTTGGTTGTTTCAGGTAAGAGAGTAAATCCAGTTCCTCTTACTCCATCTTAAACAGAAGTATAAGTCTGTCCATTCATTTTACAAAACTATTAGAAATTTTTCTCAATGTTGTCCACCTGTCTGAAATAGTTTGTAAGCAGATGCTACTTTCTAGCTGAAGGTCAGGTTTTTGGTTCTCCAACAGTGCTTTTAATGGGTAGCCTATTTCCCAAGTGCTGCTACTACAATTGTTAAGTTTTAAGAAATGCTAAGAGACATATTAAAAACCTTACATAAGTTTATAAATATTTGCATTAATATTCATGGCAACAGTTGAACAATGTGTTACCTCAGTAGTGAAATTCAATCACAATTCTATAATGAAAATGGCCTGAGAGAACCTTTGGTCACATATCCTGCTGATAGAGAAACTGACTTTCTTTGGGCTCACAGTAAGTAAAGTTTTGTGCTCATTTTTTACCTTGCCTACGAAGTCCTTCCATGAAATCCTTAAGAGTAAGGAGCCCTGGTGGCACAATGGTTAAGTGATATGGCTGCTAACCAAAAGGTCAGCAGTTCAAATCCACCAGCCACTCTTTGGAAACCCTATGGGGCAGTTCTACTCTGTCCTCTAGGGTTGCTATGGGTTGGAATTGACTTGATGGCAATGGTTTTTTTTTTTTTTTTTTTTTTAATGGGTTAATGTAATCATTTGCTGGCTTGTCTACATTTATAAGCAGACAGTACAGTTTTTAGGCACTCCGTTTTGAATGAATAAGTGAATGGATGCATCCCCTGCCTTACTTAAATAATTTTCTATTAAAAATAAGATCACCCATTCTTATATTAATAAAACAATTGAATGGATTTAACAAGTTGTAAAGTATTAACAAGTGACTGACTGTTTGCTTATCACGTTGGTTCAGCTGTCTGACTTTGGTATACCTTGTTATCTTCTGTCCCCCATGATTTACACTAGAATGCATATCTTTACCAATTGTCCCGCTTCTGATATGAAAGAACTTTCTGTTATACACAGGAAACATCTAATCTTCTTCTGGTGTGATTGAATTCTGAAGATTTATTTGTTGTAATTCAGAAATATCAAAGTTGTTGACTGCAGTCACATGGTGTTATAAACTGAAATCTGCCCTCTACATTTTATAATATTTCACTATAGGCATTAAAAAAAAAGACAGACATTTGATAATCAGAAAAGTTTAGACAATCATTATGAAAATAATGATACTCAATTGAGAATTAGTTCACAGTAAATCCTACATCATCCTAATATCTTGTATTGCACCCCAAATCTGAACATAATATCATATAAAAATAGTGAAAATATTTTTTAAATAAAAATGATATTATGAGATTGGAGTTGTGAAGGCATTTACATGTGTTTCTTAAAGGTTTAAAATTTAATCTCATTTAACAAATTATCTTGAAAATAAAATACATATTATTAAATTAAGTAAAAATTGCCTTGGGGAACAAAGACCCATAGTTTTTAAACTTATATAGAGTAAAACGTTACTTTGAACCCAATTAATTTGAAGATGATATTAAAGTAAAACTTTGTTTTAAAGTCTTTCGTCTGCATAAAATGCAAATTTCAATCTACATAAGACTCTAAAATTACTACTACATATAATTGATATTATAATAATAGATAATTCCAATCTGTGCATTCTAGAAATCCATTAATAGGCAACATTAACTTATGGGTATTCAATAATTCATGCTTTCACACATTCACTTACTTGAACTGACTTTTCTCCCAATTAATCTGAATTTTTGAGATTAAATCACGTACAGTGATATACAAATGTAAGTTACAAGGAGCCCTGGTGGCATAGTGGTTAAGTGCTTGGCTGCTAATGGAAAGGTTGGTGGTTCAAATCCACCAGCTGTTCCACAGGAGAAAGATGTAACAGTCTGCTTCTGTAAAGATTACAGCCTTGGAAACCCTATGGGGAAGTTCTATTCTGTCCTATAGGTTCGCTATGAGTTGGAATCGACTCAACAGCAATGAGTCATATTGCCATCTATTGTCACTAAAATATAAGGATGTAGGTGTGTGTGTGTTACAAGTCATTTTCTTCATTTATTGAGCACTTTGTACATGTTATTTTCAGTCCCCTCATATGCACACAAAAGCTGGACAATGAATAAGGAAGACCGAAGAAGAATTGATGCCTTTGAATTATGGTGTTGGCAAAGAATATTGAACATGGACTGCCAGAAAAATAAACAAATCTGTCTGGGAAGAAGTACGGCCAGAGTGCTCCTTAGAAGTGAGGATGGTGAGGCTTCATCTTACATACTTTGGTTTGGTCATGTTATCAGGAGGGACCAGTCCCTGGAGAAGGACGTCATGCATGGTAAAGTAGAGGGTCAGCAAAAAAGAGGAAGACCCTCAATAAGATGGATTGACACAGTGGCAGCAACAATGGGCTCAAACATAGCAATGATTGTGAGGATGGCACAGGACCAGGCCATGTTTTGTTCTGTTGTACATAGTCTCTATGAGTCGGAACTGACTCGATGGCACCTAACAACAACAACAACAGCCACTTCAGAATGAAGAAGGGGAACATGTGACACAAAGATGAATTCAAATATCTGATATTTACTCTGTGTCTTTAAGGACCTAACAGTCTTAACAGGGGCTGGAACAATTCAACACAAATAACTGTGATAGTAAGTGGAAGTTAAGGAATCCCAAATGACATAAAGAGATAACGTTTGTACCAAGAGAATAATTATAATTGAAGCTATGAATAGTCTTTAAGGAGATTCTTTTTTTTTTCTCACAAATGGTTTTATTTTAATGGATAACATTCATTACTAGAAAATGAACTACTTTTCATAAGCAAAATTTATAAACAATGGAAACATACTTTTCCTGAAACTATTAACCATTTTTAACTTCATGAAATCTTTTTAAAAATGAACTTCATAGCCATCCAAGCTTTTCTGGTGATTATTACATTATCATTAATCATCATATGGTGCTACCATCAGAGTCTAAATAAATATAGCAAATCACTTGTTGTTGTTGTTGTTAGGTGCCCTCAAGTCAGTTCTGACTCACAGTGACGTTGTATACAACAGAACAAAACACTGCCCAGCCCTGCGCCACACAATCGTTGTTATGTTTGAGCCCATTGTTGCAACCACTTGTCAATCCATCTCGTGGAAGGTCTTCCTCTTTTTCACTGACCCTCTACTTCACCAAGCATGATGTCCTTCTCCAGGGACTGGTCCCTCCTGATAACATGTCCAAAGTACATGAGACGAAGTCTCACCATCCTTACTTCTAAGGAGCATTTTGACTGTACTTTTTCCCAGACAGATTTGTTTGTTCTTCTGGCAGTCCATGGTGTAGTCAATATTCTTCACCAACACCATAATTCAAAGGCATCAGTTCTTCTTCAGTCTTCCTTATTCATTGTCCACCTTTCGCATGCATATAAGGCAATTGAAAATATCATGACTTGGGTCAGGTGCACCGTAGTCCCCAAAGTGACGTCTTTGCTTTTTAACATTTTAATGAGGTCTTTTGCAGCAAATTTTCTCAAAGCAATATGTTGTTTGATTCTTGACCACTGCTTCCATGGGCATTGATTGTGGATCCAAGTAGAATGAAATCCTTGAGTCAATCTTGTCTCCATTAATCATAATGTTGCTTGTTGGTCCAGTTGTGAGGATTTTTGTTTTCTTCCTTTCACATAACAAATCACTTACTCTACACTAAATGACCATCAACTGGTCTACTTTTGGAGTTTTGATTTCTCCTTTTTAAAGCTCTTTTTCCCTTCACATGCCTCCTTATCTGTCATCGAAGTGTGCTGCTATTAATGTGCTTATTTCAAAATGAGATTCTGTCTGCATCTAGCTTACTACTTCTAATTTTCTCTTGGCAAGTAAACCAGTTAACTAAGCTTGTTAGAAATTTCTCAAACATAAGTCAGTGAAATCTGATTGGGACTTTTGTAAGAGTAAAATTTATGAGCTTTAACGGATGCAGTTTTTGGTAGTTAATGTTTAATGTATTATTAATCATTAATTTGCACTTTTATTTATATTTATAATTATGGAATAAAATATAATTTTTATTTTAATTTATTTATAGTCAAATTATAGCCTTCCTGCTTAATATTTGCAATATGATCCATGGAAATATCTTTTATGAAAACATGTAGCACATTTATATGTCTGCCACCTGACTTATTAAAATTGTCTTCTCATTTCAGGAAACAGGAACACAATCTCAAGTCATTATACTGGTTCAAGTCAAAGCTGGTATTAATAACTGCAATTATCTTACTTAAACGTAACATTGGTATACTATATCAGGTGTGGGAAGGTTCAATATTAGCAGCAATGTGGTTGAAAAATTCTCTAATTTCAAATTTATGAGACTAAAATGTCATGTGGAATTCAGCCAATTTTTCCCCTTAACCACATGATTGCAACTGCCATAATTACTGCATTTTTTGCAAATAGTACGCCAATGTAAATAACATGCACACACATATAACGTGAAGAAATGACGAAATTATGTAAAAAAGTTCTGGCATAACACACCCATGCATATACTGTGCATCTGTTGTGACATTTCCAGAAGTGAATTTTAGCCTCATTCACCCTCCTTCATTCAATAGTTCGAAAATGTTACTTTTGATCATATTTGTATAATAAAGGCATAAGCCATGGTCAAGAAGTCATGGATTGAGTTTGGTAGTACCCCCGTAATCAGAAAATAAACAATTGAAACTGTGTGTTCATTTCTATTAACTTAAGTTGAGAATTATATCCCCATAGCTTTTGAGTCATCAGTCGGAATCTAGAACCTACCTGTCCATAAATCACGTGCTATCAATTGGAAGCATAAACAAAGTGAGTCCTGTACTGATATAAATGGCATCCAGTAACTATCAGTTCAATCTACATTGACATAATTATCAGAGTTGTCTCCTGACTCTGGCTTTTAATTGGAGGAATAAACAAAGCAAAACTGATATGCGATCACTCTTGGCTCAGCAGGTGAATGGGAAAACCCTATCAGATCATCTTAAGTGAAACTATTATGCTATGTTAGGTCTGCTTATTTCATAGTCTAATTATGTCTAATTAGTGCCAATATCTTTGATCAATGATCATAAATCATCTCAGTCAAATGCTTGTGAGCGTTTAAAAAGACTCTTACTTCTTGTACACCTCACATTTGAATTTTGTGGTCTCTTTACTAGAACCAGCCAATTATCAATTATATTGTGCACATTTTTTCAATTTATAAATCTAAATCTTAGAACGTTTTAGGATTATGGCAGGAGTTAAACACAAGTCCTACACCACCGACTTCAAACTGAAATTCATTGCGAAGACGGAAGAAACAAGCAACAGAGTGGCAGGGAGAGAGTTTGAGGTTGGAGAGTTGTCCATTCTGGAATGGAGAATGGAGAAAAAGAAGCTGTAGAAAATGAATCTGTGAAAACTCGCATGTTGTGGGCCCCAAGCGAAATGGCCTGAGTTGGACGATGACCTGAAAGAGTGGATTATTTCTTGAAGGGAACAAATTCAAGCTGTCTCTACTGGTGCAATACAGATCACAGTGAAGCTTTTGGCAAATTAAAGAGGAAACCCAGATTTCAAGGTGGATTTCACTTGGATTTCTAAACTCGTGAAAAGAAATGGCCTTTCCATGAGAATGAAAACTACGATAGACCTGCAACTTCCAGATGACTGGGAGCAAAAGATGGTCAACTTCCACAAATTTGTCGCCAAAAGAATCTCTGAACTCGGTATCTCTGCAGTGGATGTAATTAATATGGAGAAAGTTCTGATGTCTTTTGACATTTCAGCCACCAGGACTGTAGCTGCTTCAGGTACGAAAACTGTAGCCATTACAAATGGGCATGAGAGGGCTTGCTTCACTGTAGTCCTAGGTTGCACTGTGAGTAGAGTGAAATTAAAGCTGATAGTGATTTTTAAGAGAGTTACCACGAAAAACTGCCCACCAGTGTGGTTGTTATTGTAATAACAAGGGATGGATGGACTGTGATGTTATGAAAGTAGGGGTAGATAAATGTTATTTATAGGACTAGGCAGAAGGGATTCTTTTCGAAGAAGTCTTTACTAATTTTTGATGCCATGACTGCCCACAAAGAAAAAGCGTTCAAAATTATGCTAATTCAACTGGTGTCCGTATAGCAGTCATACCTGGTGACCTTACCTGAAAGCTGCAGCCGCTAGATATAGTGGTCAACCATCATTCAAGACTTTTGTGAGAGAGTGTGATGAATGTACGCAGTCCAGGATTAATGAGTTCACAACTTCAGGATGACTGAAGCAGGCGATGTTTGCAGAAGTCTGCAAATGGGTGGCTTCTGCTTGAAGGAAAATAACCCCAGAAACCATCCGCAATGGCTTCAGAAAGGCTGGGATTATGTACCAGAAGAATACCAGTGACAAAAATGAAGATGCTGAAGGCAGTGATGATGATGACATCAGTTCAGAAGTCATAGGAGAGAGTCTGCAGGCAGCTCTGAGATATTTCAGTGATGATAGTTGATGACTTTGAAGGCTTCCAGATGATGATGATGATGACGATGATGATAATGAATGAATGAACTAAAATGGCTTATTTTAAGATGAAAACACAATTTCTTCTGGTGACTTTATTTCAAAGACATTGATTATTAACAATTATGTTTAAGATTTACAAAAGCAATAAAATATAAACATCTTGTTTTTGTAGTTTTAGGCTTATGATCATTTGTTACTAATTTCTAGCTCTTTGTGCATTCATACTTTTTAGTTTCAACATGGCATCCCATTTCCATCACAAGCCCGTTCAGTTCACCATTGGTTGCACTTGGTTTAGGAAAATACCTACCTTAAGTGAAGTTTCCATGAGATCAGTTTTATCTCAGTAACATTAAATCCACTGGACAGAAAAAAAAAATGAAGTCAAAGTCAGCAACATGTAAAAAATATGGGCATAGCGTGCTTATGAAAATAACACGTGGAGGGGTTGCGCGGTTTGCAAAGATGTGTGCTGTTATTTGTGTAAAAATACGTTAGTGTGAAATCTTGAAACAGGAGTCATTTAATGCAAAGTTACTTTAAGTGCAGACATTATTCTGGGAGTTTTTATTGTCTGTCTGCCTGAGTGTCCATCACAGAATTTTCCCAACTAATAAACAAAGCAGAATATATGCTAGCTTGCAATGTCTTTGATTTTTTGGATCATTTCAAAGTTCTCTGATTCTGATGAATCATAATTTGCAAGTAAGTTTTGAGAGGTGAATTATCAAAATACATTTCTATCTTCTTTATTTACCTACTTTGTAAGATCCCCTGGTCTGCCCAACCATAAAATACTAGTATTTCTCAGAGTTTAGGCCTCAGCATTTAAATCTTAACTTACTCTTCTTAGGTGATCTAACCGATCAATACCTTGCTTCAATTATCATCCATTTGCTGATGACTTACAATTCTACCTCACTCTTTCTGAATTTCAAAGCCATTGACCAGTTACCTTTCGTGTTTCTCTATGTGTGTCCCTCAAATTCAATATATTGAAAACTAAACTCAGATATTCTCTTATCAAGTCTGGTTCTCCTCTGGCGTTCCAGTGACATAGGTCCAAAACCTTGTTCTTTACTGACCATTTCACAATATCACCCCACCAAAAAATTCCAAGTCTTGACTACTATTCAAGTTTAACAAATATGCTTTCAAACTCTCTGTTCCATCTGCCAAAACCTTCGTACAGGACAATGTAAACTTTAGTTTGGATATTGTCACAGTTTTCTGTACTCTACATTTTGAGACTTATCTTTCCTTAATAAAAATTTTCCCACTTAATTTTCTTTTCTATTTTTAAATTTTTAATAATTTTTGGGGTAAATTGACATTAAATATAGTGAACATGCTTAAATTGTACAATTTGGTAAGTTTTGACATATGTATATATACCCATGAAACCATTATCATGATCAAGAAAGAAACATATCCATTATTCACAAAATTTCCTTACATCCCTTTCTTAGTCTTCCCTATTGCCCCTACCAACTCTCCATCCCAAGGCAACCACTGTTCTGCTTACTGTCACTACAGATTAATTTTCATTTTCTAGAATTTTATATAAATGGAATAGTGCACTATGTATTCTTTCTAGTCTGGATTCTTTCACTCAGCTAAATTATTTTGAGATTCACTCATGTTGTTGCATGCATCTGTAGTTCATTATTGTGTATTAATGACTAGTATTCCATCGTAGGCATGTACAATTTGTTTTGTTTATCCTTTCACTTATTGATGGACATTTGGCTTGTATCCATTTTTTGACTATTACAAACAAAGCTGCTATGAACATTTGTGTACATATCTTTATATAGATATTTGCTTTCATCTCTCTTAGGTAAATATCTAAAGGTGTAATAAATGGTTCATATGATAGGTGTATGTTTAACTTCTTGTGAAACTACCAAACTGTTCCTCAGAAATCTATTAGAGTTCCTACATCTTCACATCCTCACCAACACATGGTATGGGAAGTTTTTCTAATTTTGCATATTAAATTGTGTAGTGGTATTACATTGTGGTTTTAGATTGCATTTCCCTTAATGTCTAATGATATTGAACATCTTTCCGTTTGCTTATATACAGTTGGTATACATTCTCTGGTGAAGTATCTCTTCAGATCTTTTGCCCACCTTATATTGGGTTCTTTGTTTTTTTCTTATTGAGTGTTGAGAGTTCTTTATCCTGAATAGAAGTACTTTAGCAGACATACGATTGGCAAATATTTTCTCTGAGTCAGTGGATTGTCTCATCATTCTAGTAATAGTTTCTCTTGAAGAGCAGACATTGGACAGAGGCTTATCAATTGTATTGCTCTTCTAAAATAAATAGCTTTTGATTTGATTGATTTTCTCTATTGTGTTTTTGTTTTCAATTTCATTGATTTTGGTTCTGATTTTTATTATTGCCTCTCTTCTGTTTCTAGCATTGTTCTTCCTAATTCTTTGTTTGTGAGTTCTTTTCCCAGTTCTGGAAGATCTGAGAATCTTTTCTATATCCCTTGTATTTTAAAATTCCAACATAGTGTAACCTGGTATGGGTCTTTTTCAGGCATTTTACTGAAAACTCTTGGAGTCCTTTCAGTCTAGAAGTTCTTCAGTTCTGGGAAATTCTTCTCGTATTACATTTCTAATTTATTTTCCTCTGTTTTCTGTTTTCTTTGGTACTTACCTAGTTAAAATGTAAGCTCACTTGGATTTATCCTCTTGCCTTCTTATATTTTCCTTTTTCCGTCTATTTTTCACTTTGTTGTCTTATTTCTGAGAGTTCCCCAGATTCATATTTCAACCATTTTATTCTATTTATTTCTGCTGTCATATTTTATTTTTGTAGACTTCTTTCCTCATATTTTCTTACTTTTTTTATTTTTATAACCTCCTAGCCCTGGTGACGCAGTGGTTAAGACCTCAGCTGCTAACCTAAAGGTCAGCTGTTCGAATCCACCAGCCCCTCCTTGGAAATTCTATGGGAGCAGTTCTACTCTGTTGTATAGGGTCACTATGAGTCAGAATAAACTCAATGGCAATGAGTTTGGTTTTTGGGCTTTTTATCCTGATTCATGGGTATAATGTCTCTTATCTTTCTGAGGAGAAAAGTTATAGAATTCTATTTTGGAGTATTCTTATGCTTCCTCCGTTAATTTGGTTTCCTCTTATTCCTTTTTTTATTTTGTCTCTGCTTGTTATGTTGGCAGCTTCTCTCATATGTCTACATGTCTAGTTTTTCTTGCCTTGTTCATATTTAAGGTTGAGGTAATAAAAGCCAAGTGAAAACTGTGTATGTGTGTGTGTGTGGAAAGAGGTGTTGGCCACTTAGTTGGCTTTATGGAAGGACAACTAAGGGAAACTTGGCCAACTCATTGGGAGATCACAAGTGTTAATGTCTGCTTTTCTTTATTCTAGGCTAACAAGCATCTCCAGAGAGGAATCTGTTTCTCAGTATTCTGTGAATCGAATAAGGGGAGTTCTCACCATTCAGTACGTAAACTTTCATGAAATCCTCCTGTTTTCTGTATAGTACCTCATGTTTTACTTCCATTTTTTCAGAGTATAAACGTTTGGCCTTCTTCCATGGTGGAACAGGGTTGCCTAACTGTGTGAGCTAGGGTCTGATGGCTCTTCATGCAGACTTTTTCAACTGATTCTTCTATTTTAAGCCCTGCCATTCTCTACCACCATCTCAGGTACCTGGTGCCTCCATTTCCTGAGTCTTCGTGGGGTTCTCTGTGCGAATCAGTTTGACTCTTATTCACATCCCTTCTTGCAGGCACTTTGACTGAAGCTCTCTCTGCACTGCTTAAATAATTACTCTGCCATCTATTTATCGTTATTTAAAAATTCTATTTTCTCTCCTTATTCTATTTCCTTTCCTCTTTTATTTTTTTTCCTTTTTGTCCTTATACAATGTTTATTACATTATTCACTTCTGTAGGTTTTAGAAAGGAGTCAATATTAACTCATGTGTTTGCTGTCTTGTGTTTACGGGGAAATCTTTCACATACCTCTCTTACACTGCTACTAATCTCCCTTAAGCGGAACTCTGACAAAATCATACAGCGCCACTGCATAGGACCTACCACGGCCTTCTGTTGTCTGCACTCATTCCTCCTCATGTTATCCAGCACCCTTCATGCTCTCTCCTTTGCAGCTATCTTCTGCAGCTCTGCGCTTATGAGGTAGCATGCCCCGTGCTCTAATAGTACTAAAGACGTTTGCAGTTGCACCAACATATGGCATCTTCACCTTTTTTTTTTTTTAACCCGCCATTCCTTCTACCTGAACGCCTCTCATCCCTGGACCACTTTTAATTGTGACTTGGGGGTGGATCATCAAAGACTTTGCTATAAACATGCTACCTACGTATGCCTGTCGTTTGATACTGGAATTCTTCAGGTGCTTGTCCTTCTCCCTGGCTAAACTATAAGCACATATAGTCAAAAAAAAAAAAAACCTTTTACTGACTGATTCCCAGCAGCTACTACACTACCTGGCACAGAGTAGCTAAATCCGTAGGTAAATGCTGACTAGCAGGTAAATTTATTTTTATTTCTATAACATAAAAGTAGATAATAATGAACTTGGCGAACGGATAATGATGACATTTTGAAAGGTGCAATACCATTCCCTGTCTAGATGTAAAGTTGAAATAATCATCAGATTTTCTTGAACTTACTTTCTATAGCTACTTACTGTGGATAGTTATGATTTCTAGGTTGGGCTAACTAAAATACCTTAATTTAATTAGTAATATTTAGAGGTTTTATATAAAAGGGTTTTTTTTCTTTTTAACTAGTGCTTTTTGCAGGGTTTTTTCTTCCTTTCCCTCAACTTGCTTTATACGGTACTGACAAATTATTAATTAGGTTCCAGATAACCTGTTCACCTCTGGTTCACAGATCAAGCTAATAACTTTGCAGTACACTTTTGATATATAACCTAACCTTTAAAAAAAACAAGAATTTAGAAACTATCCAAAAGCCAGCGAAGGAAACATGTTTTGCAAGTCATAATGAAACTGCTCTGCACAGGCGCTTGATGGGGGACAGGGGAAGCAATGGCATGGAAGGCAACATGAAGACTTACGTCCAATGAAACAGCTACATGATATATTCATTCTAGAATCAAGCTGACTCTTTAACATCCTGCCTTTTTTTTTTTTTTTTTTGGCATGTTGTCATTAAAATACAAAACAACATAAGACATTATTTTAAAGCCAATCCTCAAGTATTCTTCTTTGTCAATTGTCTAGAATTAGATGCCCATAGTATGTAAAAACTACATCTATGCTACTCTGTTTCATGGGATTAGTAGAGAAAATCAGAGAATGTAGACACTAACTCTTTTTTGTTAATGAAACATAACTAGAAAATATGATGGTGAATATGAATAGGGAGAAGAGATGTGAGGTTCCTGTTGGGGCTTGGGGTGGGGGTGGGAAGGATGTGGAGGAAGGCACATCAGATTTTACTGTAACTGGCTTCTTAGTTTTTAGATAATTTAGAATAAAAGCCAGCAAAAAATAGTGACCATTTTATGAAACAGAGTAAGAGTTTTTAAGAGAGAAAGAGACAATGAATAAGAAAGTTAGAGACAGAAAGAGAGAGAGAGATTATGAGAGAGAGAGAGAATACGTTTCTCTTTAAAAACATGTGGTCAATGTGATGACATGGGAGGGAGGTCTCCCGAGGGCAGATCTGTATAGCTCCTTCTGACAATTTAAATAATTTCACAGATAATTGCTAACAACTATGAAATACCCTTTCACCTCTTAGTGTATGGAACACAGGCTGTTCAAAACATCCAAGTTAATTAATACGAACTAAGCTTTTTAGGTGAGGAAGGTGGATGGGTCCCAATTAGCCTTGCCTGACTGATGAACAAGTTTCATTATAGAAGTTGAGACTCTTGCTTGAGGATATTCTGCAGCTCGGCTGCATGACCTGAATTGAAATTGAATAAGATCTCCTGACACCCTGTAACTTGTCCTTCCTTCCTTCCTCCTTCTCTCGCTCGCTCCCTCCTTCCCTTCCTTCCTTCCTTCTTTCTCTCTCCTCTTCCTCTTTCTCTCTCTCTCTCTCCCTCTGCCACCCTGCCTCTCTTCCTTCCTTCCCTCTCTTTCTCTCTGTCACTTTACTGTATGCAAAATCAAATCTGTAAGTACTGGGAGAGTTTACAGTCTTCTATTGAGTAATCCATTTCATTTTCAACGTTTACCAACATCCATTATAGAGACAGTTGAATATTTTTTTGTTTTGTTCTCCTTTTTAGCTTGACTCAAAACTGACAGTTTCTCTTAAAGCTGCTTAATTGTCCTTGTACATTGGGTGGGGAAGTGTGAACAATTTCTTAAAGACATTTTCTAGTTATGTTTGCTATTAAAAAATATTTTACTGTAGTAGAAAATATATAATATAATTTACAATTTTAACCATTTTTAAGTGTACAATACAATGACATTAATTACATTCACCATGTTGCACAATCATGTTTGTTTTAATTCTGGAAATATTTTTTAAAAAAATCTGTTTTGGTTAGATCTGCTATGAATCCCAAATTTGAGTCCTAAATGAGGCCCGATAACTGATATATCAGTGGTTGGCTTGCCCGATTATGGTCATTGGGTTTATCCATAGTAGCTGTAACTGATTGGTTTACCCACAGGTAGAAAGTAGCCATTTGGTTCTTTACATCGTTTCTTTCACACACAAAAGGGATCTACAGATGGAGTTTCTCCCTCTCTTTGTCTAGGTGTTCTTCATTTCTCGGACTTATGCTAAGTCCTGCCTTGGGTAGAACAGTGCAGAGATTTTTTTGTGAATTATTACATTGTAGAGTTTGTCTTCTGTGGTTTGTAATATGTTCTGGGCCACATGAAAGAAAGAGAAGCCATACGGAGTGTAACAGCTTAAATGAAAGGCAACAGAAATTGTCAGAAGAAGTTAACCCTCAGGCAGCATTGAAAGACAAGAGTCAGGTGTGGGGTTTGGAAATGGAAGTACAGCTGAAGTAGGCAAGGGTGGGCATGCATTGGGTCACAGGATAATATTCTCTGGAAGAGAAAGATACTTTTAAGCTATGAAAGAAAAGCAATAAATATTTCACAAGCCTGCCAAGAAAAACATGGGGTGGAGAAGTTATTTGTTATCCAGAGACCTTCATATAGTTGTTTTCTTCCTACATCAGGAAAAAAAAAGAACCTTTTAGCTTACTTTTATAATACAATTTTTTTTTTTTTTTTGCTGCTATTAAACTGGGCTTGAAATAAAGAACAGCCATGGACTCTTAAAGGCTCCAATAAATAAATAATGTGTACCTCTGTCACAGCAACTTTAGCCTCAAGCACTTATAAAACAGGTAAATAATATAAACATTATCTAGCAGTCAGTAACTCAAACAATCAAAGATGTTTAACCACAGTCAAGTGAATTTAGATTTGTTTTCTTTCTTTGTAAGACCTTGGTAGTTGTAGATATCAGTCCCTCGGTGATGCACGTGGTTGGTTAACAAGCTCCGCTGCTAACTAAAAGGTTGGAGGTTTGAGTCGATACAGCGGTGTCATGGAAGAAAGGCCTGGAAATCTACTTCCACAAAATCAGCCATTGAAAACTCTATGGAGTACAGTTCTACCCGGACACACATGGGGTCACCATGAGTCGGCGTTGACTCCAGGCAACTGGTTTGGATTTTTTGTTGTTGTTTAGACGTAGATGTCAACCTTCCTTCTCATTATTTGCCACCTCAAGTTGCCCGCTTAGTTCCCTTTTTGTACACAATGATCTTGCTTTTTAAGTTGTCCTCTGGAGAAATTCACTAATCTCTGCTGACTGCCGAGGGTTCCTGGGGGACAGGGTCAACTCTACATACGAAAATATAAAAAACAGAGGATTTGTTGTTATTGCTGTTAGCTACCATATTATTGTTGGTAGGCACCATATTGTTGTTAGGTTATAATATAGCTACCCTATGTATAATAAAAGGGAACACTGCCTGATCCTGCACCCTCCTCACAACTGTTGCTATGCTTGAGTCCATTGTTGCAGCCACTGTGTCGATCCGTCTCTTAGAGGGTCTTCCTCTTTTTCACGGACACTTTACTTTACCAAGCATGATGTCCTTCTCCAGGAACTGATCCCTCCTGATAACAGGTCTAAAGTACATGAGCAAAGCCTCACTATCCTTGCTTCTAAGGAGCATTCTGGCTGTACTTCTTCCAAGACAGATTTGTTTGTTCTTCTGGCAACGCATTCAATATTCTTCACCAACACCATAATTCAAAGGCATCAATTCTTCTTCGGTCTTCCTTATTCATTGTCCAGCTTTCGCATGTATGTGAGGTGCTTAAAAATACTATGACTTGGGTCAGATGCACCTTAGTCCTCAAAGTGACATCTTTTCTTTTCAACACTTTAAAGAGGTCTTTTGCAGCAGATCTGCCCAATGCAATGCATGGTTTGATTTCTTGACTGCTGCTTCCATGGGCGTTGATTGTGGATCCAAGTAAAATGAAATCCTTGACAACTTCAGTAGTTTCTCCATTTATCAAGACGTTGCTTATTCGTCCAGTTGTGAGGACTTTCGTTTTCTTTACATTGAGGTGCAGTCCATACCAAAGGTTATAGTCTTTGATCTTCACCAGTAAGGGATTCAAGTCCTCTTTGCTTTCAGCAAGCAAAGTTGTGTCATCTGCATGCAGAGGTTGTTAATGAGTCTTCCTCCAATCCTGATGCCGCATTTTTCTTCATGTAATCTAATTTATCAGATTATTTGCTCAGCAGGCAGGTTGAATAAGTATGGTGAAAGGATACAATCCTAATGCACACTTTTTCTGAATGTAAACCATGAAGTACTCCCTTGTTCTTTTTGAATGACTGCCTCTTGGTGTATGTACAGGTTCCTCATGAGCACAATTAAATGCTTTGGGATTCTCGTTCTTCACAATGTTATCCATAATTTGTTATGATCCACACAGTCAAATGCTTTTGCATCATCAATAAAACACAGATAAACATCTTTCTGGTATTGTTTGCTTTCAGCCAAGATCCAGCTGACATCAGCAATGATATCCTTCATTCCACATTTTTTTCTGGCTTCAGCTTGAATTTCTGGCAGTTCCCTGTTGATGTACTGCTGCAACCACTTTTGAATGATCTTCAGCAAAATCTTACTTGTGTATGATATTAATGATATTGTTTGATAATTTCCGAATTCTGTTGGATCACTTGTGTTTGGAATGGGCACAAATACGGATATCTTCCAATCAGTTGACCGGGTATCTGTGTTGCAAATTTCTTGGCATAGACGAGTGGGCACCTCCAGTGTTGCATCCGTTTGTTGGAACTTCTCAGTTGATAGTTCATCAATTCCTGAAGCCTTGTTTTTCGCCAGTGCCTTCAGTACTGCTTGAACTTCTTCCTTCAGTACCATCAGTTCTTGATCATATGCTGCCTCCTGAAATGGATGAATGCCGACCAATTCTTTTTGGTATAGTGACTCTGTGTATTCCTTCTAGAGGGTTTCTATGGGAGACGTCTAAGTTTATATATGAAAATATAAAAAAAAAGAGGATTTAAGACTTCTCAAATTCTTTTTATGAACATTTTCCATAATGAGATACAGTCAGTCAGAAGACAGTTATTTTCTAAATGATGGCAAATTTTCATTTCAACAGGACATAAATAGATTCATTCATAGTGTTGGTATTTTAATATCATAATAGTTTAGTAAACTAGAGTGAAAGGTGAATAGGTATAGGGCACAGAGGGAACCCGAGAAAAGGCACCTAACCAAGCCACTGGCAGAAACCGGGCTGGATTATAGCACGTGACGGCCCTATACACTGATAATCTGTGGTGCCCCCTCCTCTGTTTACTCACACATTCAAACGGGATATATGAGTTATATATACACATGTATATATATACGTGTCTGTGTATGTGTGTATATATATCTTAGCTATCCATGATGTAACATCTGTTTAAATGTGACTATAATATTAGTGATTGAATGCAAAAGTGACATATGCCATTTTAGCAGAATGAGATGAACTGGATTATAAAATTTTTGGTGGATGTGGAGTACTAAGATTTTTAGTATATACCACATTTTCTACAAAAAGAATATTCTACATATTCTACAACAAAGAAAACGAGTCAGTGAACTTAGTTGTTTAAACAGTCAGCATAAAATTCTATTGATCTCCCACAATGAAAAATTTACCTTCACCAATTTTGCTTTAAACAGCTCATACTTCAGTTTTGATGTTTGTTTCATAATAAATGCTATAATTATAAATGAACAAATGAAAAGATGTCATAAAACAATATTCAATGATCAGAAAATAAATTTTAGAACAAGTTACTGTATTTTATTTTTAGATAGATGTTTCATCTCTAACATGTTATAATTAAAAACATTTCTTTCTATTCTTTGCTCTTACGAATTCTTCAGTGATTTCATCACAATTAAGCTGCTGAACAATATCTACTTCCATACACAATAAGGATAATAAATTGAGTCTTTCCTGAATCATTGTTGTATGCTGAGGGTTTTTCAGTCTTTTGGGGATGAAAATGAGCATTCTGTTGTACAGTTTGTGATTATTAAAGTTAGGAATATGCATAAAGCAATTTCATCATTGGGAAATACGCATTGTGTTTCATCTTCTATTATGGAATCATACATGCCTGCATGAGTAAAATTTGTCTTTCCTGAATCTGTAACCTTAGTTCTCATGTAGGGATGAAATTGTCACATTTTCCATAAAGGTTTGCATTTAAGTTATTGGGATGAGCCTGCACTAATTTCTTGGTTGCCTTCGTGCATTCTTCGTCAGGTATATCCGCATTAAGAAGGAAAATCTCTTTGAAAGAACTTCATATACTTTCACCTTTCTGTTCATACAAGACTCAAGTGTGTCAATGATGGTATAGTATGTGGTTACATGAAATTGATGTCTGGCACTGAATGATACTTCTGGAGCACTTCTATCATTTACTCATTTCTAATGCTTCTACGATGGTGAGATGCTTGATAATCAGTATTGGGCAGTATTTTTTTTGTTGTATTTTCAAAATCTTCTCTTAAATTACGTAAATACTCTGTTAATGACCGGTAGAGATCTGTGCATGTCATTAAATTTACTTCTGAATCTTGGAGAGCTTGACTTGTCCTATGAAAATGTTGCAATATATTATCCACATAACCAACACAAATACATGCACTAGTGTTTGCATCTTGTTGGCGATGTTTTCAGCTTCTCTATTGGTATCTCCTTTTTGTGTCTGGTCTTCAGTAATATTTTCTAAGGCATCTAGAATCTGAGTGTATGATTCCAGGATTGTGCTTGTTGCTACAGCATGTGCTTCCCAACATGTATCAGAAAGACATTTTAATACTCAATCATTGCCTAAATATGTTTTAAGAACTTCCCATCGGTAAGTAGAGGTGCAAAAAAATGTGTGGAGTAACTGAACAGTAGGAAAAGAAATCAGCTGCTTCCAGACAACAATGTAATGTGTTAGGTCCTTCAAGATTAAGTGAATACACAGCTCATGGTATGAAAATGGCATATTCATTATGTTCTAAATTTTTCTGTTGCATGCCTTTATAACGCTTTGCCATATTGGCAGCATTGTTATAGAACTCACCTTTGCACTTAGGAAAATCAATTTTGCAAACTTCACATAAATAGCGAAATACTTGATTTGCAATTTCTTCACCAGTATGACTTTTTCAGCTAGTAAATGTGATAGATCACTCAACAGGCCTTCCATCTGTTGGGGATACATATCTTAAAACAATACTTAGCTGATCTGTATGAGAAAGATCAGGAGTGGAATCTACAAACTGAAATATAGAGCTATACTTATTTCACTGAAAATAGTTGATCGAACTTTGTCACTTATTCAGTTTATTAATTCTTCACGTTGTTTTAGGCATATATGATGAGTTTCCCTTTCCTGTCTTACCATATTTTGATATGTGACCTGCTAAAAATGGATCATTCTGAGCAACAAGTTCAAGTAAATCCAAAAATTTTCCATTTTGTGGGGACCTAAACACTTTATTTCTTTCTTGAATAGATAGTCCACGTGCAGCGATTGTTATAGTGACAGCAACAATGAATTGCAAAACAGCTTTCCAATACTGACATTCTGCATTAATTTTTGTTTCCAGTTCGTGAGTTAAGCAAAAACCATGTCTTTGATTTAAATATGACGACATAAATCTTTGTGAATTGAACTGTTTTCATGTTTAGCAATCATATTCAAGTTTTGCCAATCACTGAATCTGTAGCAAATTGAAAAGTAAATGATTTAGGACTGAATAGTTTGCAAACAAAATAATACACAGAGCCAACTGATGGCGACTACAGTAGCCGCTCCCTCTTATAATTTTCACCATTAGTTTTGCACCACGGAAATATATTCTGGCTACAGAGTCTTGTTTGTTTACCATCCAGAAATTTCAGAAATTTTCGACACAAATTTTCAAATGGTCCACTGTGATGCTGAGAATCACTTGGCCTTTTATCAATCCAATAATTTACACCATTATAAGAGAAATGATTCCCCAAAGCAGGATCTGTATTTCTGTTATTGATGGGGTCTGCGGATGCAACAATTTTAGATTCTAAAATAGTTTCACCTTCTACACCATTGTTAACTTTTTTTTAACTACAGCAAGGAATGGATGCAGAATTTGGAACAAATTCTGTTAAATTCGTATTGCTGTTAGTAATTTCAGCATTAGAGGTACTAGTACAATAATTTGCACCCATTAAATTTGAGAATTCAACAGGAGAAATCTCTGTTGATTTATTATGTTTTAAAAAGGAAGTTACTACCAGATTTACTGGCCTAAAGGAGACTGGAGAAACCCCGAGAGTATGGCCCCCAGACACACTTTTAGCTCACTGGTGAAGTTATCTCCGAGGTTAACAGTTCAGCCTGGGAGTGGACAGCCCCGTAAAACCAAATGGGACTAACGAGGTACAGTAGTCCAGTGACAAGGGCCAGAAGGCAGAAGGGGACAAGGAAGCTGGTGATAGGGAACCCAAGGTTGAGTAAGGATATT